>NC_072019.1:29394158-29704426 GCF_027791375.1 Indicator indicator
ACTCCAGCAGGTTCCTGTCTCTGCTGTGCTGAGGACTCCACAGCTGGCCCCAGCACTGCAGAGGGGGTCTCAGCAGAGCACAGCAGAGGGGCAGAATCCCCTCCCTGCCCCTGCTGCCCACACTGCAGGGGATCAGCCCAGGACAGGGCTGGCTCTGGGCTGGGAGTGCACAGTGCTGGCTCATGTGCTGCTTTTCACCCACCAGCAAGTCCTTCTCCACAGGGCTTCATGCCCAGCCTGAACTGCTAGCAGAGCCTGCCTCTAGCCAGCCACAGGACCTTGCATTTAGCTGTGTCAAGGCTTATAAGAGTCCCACAGAGCCACTTCTTGAGCTTGCCTGGGTCCCAGTACAGCATTTTTGTGTTTTACTAAGGTATCAAAAATAGCTTTTAGTTAAGCACCGCCTCAGAAAGGATTCCTCAATTCTTGGAACCTCATCAGTTTCCCAAATCTGCCCCAAGCCAACCCCTGCCAACCCCAGCAGAAAGCCATCCCCACGCTTCCCTTCAGCAGCAGGGCTGGGTCTGGTTGTTTGCAGGGCTGCAGAGATGCCACAATGCATGGCCTGCTGAGCAGGGCAGACAATCAAACAGTAATAACTGCACCTTCCCACGTGTTCCCAGTCAGATATTGATAAGAACCTTATCACACCTCCTCGGAGGCAGGGATCCATTGTGTGGGGGAGCAGATGGGGAAACAAGAACTCGGTGGTGGAAGTTGTGAAGATGAATCCCTTCCCTGTTCTGCATGTTAAAGGAATTCCACCCCATCAGGAGCTAATCACATTTCATTTTCTCTCATTTGTGATTTTTTTTTTTTTCTTCCTTGTGGTCAACACAGGCCAGCATGGCTGAGGTGGGTGATAATCAAAGCTGCCTTCATGGTTGGATAAATTTAATACTCTTGCTTCATCAGTGAGTGTATTAAAAAGTCCCCTGATATATTTAGCTTGATTGTTTAAGGCATTACCCTGGAGCCACAGCATTTCAGATCTCACACACAATGCAGGGGACCTTGCCTTTCAATTTATCTGCAACATGACAGAAGAAATTGGATTGAAATAAGTTCCTCTGGTTACAATAAAAAAAAAAAAAGGGGGGGGGGGAAGGGGGGAGAAAAAAAAAATGCCAATTGATAAAGTCATAATACAATCTGCACAAGATAAGTGGAGAAATAAATGAACATTAATTCAGTGTTGGTAACAGCAGCCAGCATGGGGAACACAGGTGTTTGGAGTTGTAAATACATCATCCAGTGATGGAAGGAGATAGGAAGGAGATGCTTGAGTCCCAAACAAACAAGTGCAGAACAGTTCCACTGTGTTTACAACATTAACTCCCTTCTCTGTGCTGGGATTTTAACAGTGGATTAAAAGTGCAGGGTGGGCTCCTGCAGTTCCACCTATGAATCAGAGAATCTCAGCCTGGTGGGGTTGGAAGGGACCTCTGCAGGTTATCCAGTCCAAACCCCCCTGCTAAAGCAGGGGCACCCACAACAGCTTGACCCGGCTCACCATGACCAGCTGGGTTTGGAGTCACAGCATCACAGAATCACAGCATCACAGAATCACAGAATCATCAATAAGGTTGGAAAAGACCTCAAGGATCATCAGAGTCCAACCTGTCACCCTACACCTCATGACCACTAAACCATGGCACCAAGTGCCACATCCAATCCCCTCTTGAACACTTCCAGGGATGGTGACTCCACCACCTCCCTGGGCAGCACATTCCGACAGCTAAAATCTCTCCAGACAAGGAGACTCCACAAGGTTTCTGGGCTCCAGCACCCTCACATTAAAGAATTTTCTCCTCCTACTCAGATGGAACCTCCTGGGTTCCAGTTTGTTGCCCTTGTCCTGTCCCTGGGCACCACAGAGAAGAGTCTGGCCCCATCCTCTTGCCCCCCTCAGGTCCTTCAGCTCTTGCTGAGCATTGCTCAGCTCCCCTCTCAGGCTGCTCTTCTGCAGGCTCACCAGCCCCAGGGCTCTCAGCCTTCCCTCCTCACAGAGATGCTCCAGGCCCCTCAGCATCTTTGGAGCCTCCACTGGATATATTCCTGTCTCTCTTGACCTGGGGATTCCAGAAAGGTACCCAGGACTCCAGCTGTGGCCTCACTAGGGCAGAGAAGAAAGGGGAGGAGAACCTCCCTCATCCTACTGGCCATGCTCTTCTTCATGCACCCCTGAAGACCACTGGCCTCATTGCTGGCTCACAATGAACTTGTTGCCCACCAGCCCTCCCAGGTACTTCCCAGCAGTTCACCTCCTCACCTCTACTGTTGCAGGGGCTGTTCCTCCCCAGGTGCAGGAACCTACACTTGCCCTTGTTGAACTTCTCCCTAAGATGTCCTTATTGGACACCTTTCTGAGGGAAAGGATCAGCCCTTGAGGCAGCAGGACTCATAGACAGCACCAGGACACCACTTTTGCTTCTCACTGAGCAGCCAACATAAGCAACTCAGCTGCTGGACAATTTGAACAACTGCAGGCAACACATGTGAGATGTTTGGTGTCTGCTGGGCCCTCTTCCCTCTCAGTCAGGAGACAGCAAAGCAAAGAGATGCTGATTTTTCTAGTAAGCATCTCTGCATTCCACCCCAGGAGGCAGCTGGGGCAAAATGTCCTCAGCAGCTATGGAGAGTAAATCCAAGAGCCAAAAGCAACTGCCTGCATGTGTGATAAATGAAAAGGAAGCCTCTCTGCTAAAGGCCAGGTTGCAGCTTTTATGCAATTCAATTAAAAGTTCAAATCTCTCTTTTCCAGGTCCTGCTAACAGAGCAGGTGGTGAGGACCTTGCCTCCACAACTCCAGACTCACTCTTCAGGTGAGCTCAGGCATGCATATTCTCCTGCCATGAGTAAACCACTTGATACGTCACTGTGCCACCAGAGCTGTCCTGGCACACAGTGGCTGGAAATGAAAGGGAATGGTGCTGAGGTGTCTCCTGATATTGTTCTTTCCTGAGAAGATTCCCTCTGGGATCAGGGTGGAGGTTTTGAGTCCAATAGGTTGTTCTTCATCAATGCTCTCAGCAGCGGGATGGTGTCCCACTGGATATGGGTGGAGAGCTCTGGTGCTAGAGCAGCAGCAGAGGGTCTGACCACATTAAACACTTCTGAAGTCCAGAAGGGAGAGGAATTCATCTCCTGCCAAATAGCCAGTGGAAATAAACTAGACCTGACAAATGAGACCTGACAAAAGGAGACACCTGCACAGGTTGTCCAGGGAAGTTGCAGATGCCCCCTCCCTGGAGGTGTTCAAGAACAGGTTGGATGAGGCTTTGAGCAACGTGGGCTAGTGGAAGGTGTCCCTGCCCATGGCAGGGAGTTGGAACTAGATGAGCTTTAAGGTCTCTTCCAACCCAAACCGTTCCATGATTCTATGATGTGATGCTCTGCCCCTCCTCTCCTGGCTTCAACAACATTTCTGTCCTCCTCCATCTTCTTTCAGATGCAGGAGTACAAAGGTGAGTCTGGGGGCTCCACCAGAACCTGGTGACTAGATCTCTGGAAAATAGCATGGAGTGGCATGAAGTTTAAGTCTCCAGAGCAGTCTGTCCTGTGCTCCAGTGTTTTGTTGAGAAGTGCATGTCCTGGCCTTGAATGATGTGGTTGAGAGCCCAGCCCTGGAGACATTCAAGGACAAAATTGATGAGCAACATAGAATCTAGAATCAGTCAAGGTTGGAAGGGACCACAAGGATCATCCAGTTCCAACCCCCCTGCCATGGGCAGGGACACCAATCTGCTTGCAGATGTCCCTGCTGCCTGCAGAGGGTTTGGACATGATGACCTTCAAGGATCCCTTCCACACCCAACAGGTTCTGTGATTCTGTGGCTCAGAACTAAGCAGAGCCATCCATCGATCCCCACTCTATGCAGGCTGTATTTTTAGTTTCCCTGCTGGGGGCAAAGCCCTTCTCTTTGCTTTGTGAGGTCACCTGGAGCAGGAAGCAGCCAGGTTCCCAGGGGAAAAAAACATCTGCTGCATGCCCTGCTTCTCTCAGGCAGGGATGAGGTTCAAGGTCACCATGGAAGAGTTTTCTCCTAGACAGGCTTGAAAGTTTGGGCTCTGTCAACCAGCTCCACAGTGTGCCCCAAGCTAAGATGATTTTTCTGGAGGACATGGGCTAAGCCCTACCTGTAAGTGCAGTTGTCCTAAGAGCAAGAAGTTATGCATTTAAAAACCAACCAGACTGGAGCCTCATCTTCAGAGCCTCTTCACAACAACCTCAGACAGCACAGCAAGCAGGGAAAAGCTGCTGTGTCCCCTTCTAGAAATGACTGCTGATTTATGAGCTGCTTTGGTGAGTTGTTGTATTCACAACATGAGTGCTGCACCCTCCAGATTTTGATCAATGTCCTCTGGAGCAGGAAAAACCTATCAGGCAAGGGGAGAGGAAGCATGGAAGCAATCAGCTGCAGCAGCTTCTCTGCAGGAGTTGTGACCAATCCCTCAGCACCTTCAGATGGAGAGGAGTCTTCTCACTGCAGTGAGATTTCACAGCACTGCTCTGGCCAGAACCCTAAGGGCACAGGATTGAGAGAAAGATTTGGGGGTGCTGCTGGGTGAAAGCCAGCAATGAGCACTCCCAGCCCACAGCCCAGATCTGTCCTGGGCTGATCCCCTGCAGTGTGGGCAGCAGGGGCAGGGAGGGGATTCTGCCCCTCTGCTGTGCTCTGCTGAGACCCCCCCTGCAGTACTGGGGCAGCTCTGGAGTCCTCAGCACAGCAGAGACATTGACCTGTTGGAGTGGGGCCAGAGGAGGCCACAGCAATGATGGAAGGGCTGGGTACCAGGCTGAGAGAGTTGGGGTTGTTCAGCCTGGAGAAGAGAAGGCTCCAGGGAGACCTTCTGGTGGCCTTGCAGTGCTTAAAGAGGCCTCCAAGACAGCTGTGAACAGACTTTTGAGCAGGACCTGTTGTGACAGGACAAAATGTGGTGGTTTGTACTCAAAGAGGGAGATTGAGACTGGAGAGAAGAGAGAAATGTTTGGCACTGAGGGTGGTGAGAGCCTGGCCCAGGCTGCCCAGAGAGCTGAGAGCTGCCCCATCCCTGGAACCATTGCAGCTCAGGTTGTTTGGGGCTCTGAGCAACCTGTTGTAGTTAGGGATGTTCTAATTAGCTGAGTGCAGGGGAGTTGGACTTGAAGAGTCCCTTTCAACCCAAACAAACCACTCTGTGGTTCTATCATTTTGTGACCAATAGATCAGATGCAAACAGTATTGCAAAGAGATGATCAGCCAGCAACCTGCTGGGTTTTCAAGGGCCACCCAATATCTATGAGTATGAAGAAATTTATTTGCTAAGGTCTTGTTCCTGCAGATACTGAAGTAAGGGCTGGAAAGGGTTTGTCTCTACCAGTGTGTGTGCATCTAAGCTGGTCCTTGCTCCCCCAGCTGACAGCAGGACAGGGGATGAGACCCTGGCAAGGTAGGGTTACCACCCAGCCTGGGCTCAAGCTGCTTTACCTCCAAGGGCTTGGATTCACACCACTGGCCCAAATGCTCCAGCACAGAAATGGCCCTACCCCAATGGACATCTTGAGATGGTGCCTCCAAGGGCTTGGACATACATCCCTGGCCAAGACCCAATGTCCATCTTGAGGTGGTGCATTGGGCAGCTCCTCATGATGGGCAGCACAAGCCTGAGGGTGACACAGTGCTTTGCCTTCAAGATCAAAAGGCTGTTAAGTGAAACCCTGAGCTCATAATAAGATATTTATTGTTAGTACAGAGTCTATTACGATGTCATTAGCAATAATAACACAGAGATAATGAATTGTGCTGTTCCCCTAATGACTTGGGCTGTGGAATCCTTCCTTCTACCTTCAGTTCCTCAGAAGACCACATGCTAGGCAATTAATATTGTCACTTGCATAGCAAAGATCCTAACCCCACTGTGATCAGAGCAAATGAATCAATTGCCATTCATCTGCATGGGAAGGAAACTAGGATATGGCTGAGAACAAAAGTCTGGAGTTGCAAGCTGCAATAATTAACATCCAGCAGAGAGGTGAAGGAATGGCTTTGAAAGGGCTGATCTAAAGTCTTCTTAAGGAGCTGAGAAGCCTCTCCTCTTCCTTCCCCTCTCCTTCTTCCCCTCTCCTCTTCTTTCCCCTCTCCTTCTTCCCCTCTCCTCTTCCTTCCCCTCTCCTTCTTCCCCTCTCCTCTTCCTTCCCCTCTCCTCTTCCTTCCCCTCTCCTTCTTCCCCTCTCCTCTTCCTTCCCCTCTCCTCTTCCTTCCCCTCTCCTTCTTCCCCTCTCCTCTTCCTTCCCCTCTCCTTCTTCCCCTCTCCTCTTCCTTCCCCCCTCCTTCTTCCCCTCTCCTCTTCCTTCCCCTCTCCTTCTTCCCCTCTCCTCCTCCTTCCCTTCTCTTTCCCTCTCCTTCTCCTTCCCCTCTCCTCTTCCTTCCCCTCTCCTTCTTCCCCTCTCCTCTTCCTTTTTCCCCTCTCCTCCTCCTTCCCTTCTCCTCTTTCCCTCTCCTTCTCCTTCCCCTCTCCTCTTCCTTCCCCTCTCCTCTTCCTCCCCCCTCCTCCTCCTTCCTTTCTCCTCTTTCCCTCTCCTTCTCCTTCCCCTCTCCTCTTCTTAACCCCTCTCCTCCTCCTTCCCTTCTCCTCTTTCCCTCTCCTTCTCCTTCCCCTCTTCTCTTCCTTCCTTTTTCCTCTTCTCTCCCTTCTCCTCTTCTTTCCTCTCTCCTCTTCCTTCTCCTCTCTTCCTCCTCTCTGCTGGAGCAGATGCAGAGGAGGGCACAAGATGATCAGAGGGCTGCAGCACCTCCACTATGGGAACAGGCTGAGAGAGTTGGGATTATTCAGCCTGGAGAATAGAAGGCTCCATGGAGAACTAAGAGCAGCCTTCCAGTACCTAAAAGGGGCTACAAGAGAGCTGGGGAGGAACTTTTTACAAGGCCTTGTAGTGCTAGGATGAAAGGCAATGGCTTTGAGCTGGAAAAAGGGAGATTTAGACTGGAGATTAGGAAAAAAATTCTTTCCAGTGAGGGTGGTGAGACACTGGCACAGGTTGCCCAGGGAGGTTGTGGATGTCCCCTCCCTGGAGGTGTTCAAGGCCAGGTTGGATGAGGTCTTTGGCAACCTGGTCTAGTGGAAGGTGTCCCTGCCCATGGCAGGGGTTTTGGGAACTGGGTGATTTTTAAGGTTCCTTCCAACCCAGCCCATTCTATGACAAGGAGCAGCAGATCCCCACCAACTGTTGGTACAGACACCACCTTGCAAACGCTGCTGCAGTTGCTGAAGAAGCAGAACAACCTCTATTTGTTATCTGAACGAGTTTTACCTTTTTACCTAGTGACTGGGAGTAGCTGAGGAGCCTCTCAAAGCTGCCAGGAGCCTGAGCAGCCCCATAAATAGCTTCCTGAATCAAATGTAAATGAAGCTTTTCTGCCACATTCTGCTGATAATCCATCCGAAGAGGAGCAGAAGCTAAAAACCATAATAACAATGGGAGGAATTACACAGCCCCACCATTTCCCCAGCCCTGCTGTTAGCACAGCACGAGATTGATGTTGGACCTATTTTTATTTTCTCTGCTGGAATGGTCTTTGTCACAGGGAGAAGGAATCCAAATTTCCATCCCTGATGTATACCATGAAATGCAGAGAGGGCTGCAGCATGCTGACCTTTGCAGAATCCTTCATTTCAGCTGGCCAGTGCTTTGCACCAGGTTAGGCTCCTCTTTTGCTGGCAAGAGAAGGAGTGACAATGGTCAAGCCCTCCAAAAGCTGAATATTAAAAAGGTCAGCAGAGTAGGGCATGGCAAGGTGACAAACCACAGATCCCATTGTAGCGGGAGGAGAAAATGTCACAACGTGAATCCGTTTCCAGAGAGGGTCAGGAGCATGGTGTGGCATGAATCCCTCCTTCACTCTGGTCCTGTGGGCTGCACAAAACCCTTAGCAAACTCATGGATTCCTAGAATTGTTTGGGTTGGAAAAGACCTCTGAGATCACTGACTCCAAACCATCAACCCAACGCTGTTAAACCGTGTCCCCAAGTGCCATGGCCACAGGTTTCTTGAACACCTCCAGGGATGGAGACTCCCAGCACAGTGGGAGTTGGAAGTGGCTTCTGGGGATCATTGAGTTCAATTCAAGCAGGGGCACCCCCAGCAGCTTGCCCAGGAGCACAATGGCCAACTGGGGTTGGAATCTTTCCTGAGAAACAGACCCCAGCACCTCACTGGGCAATCTATTCCAATGAAGCTGTGTTTGATGGTCAAAAGGCTTCCTCCTCACCTGATTGTGTTTGTGCAGAATGTGCTGTTCAAGGGCCCCAGAAACCTGGCAAGTGTGCAAACTCCATGTTCTTCTCCATTTCCTTCTCTCCAGCTGTTGTGCTACCCTGGGAACTCTTTTTTCCTCATGAAGGGAAGCAGATGAGTAGCAGCTTGTCCCATCCCTGCTCCCAGCCACAGGAATGAAAATAAAATAAAGATGGTTCTTCCCCAGGAGAGTGGTGAGAGCCTGCAATGGGTTGTGCAGGGAGGTGGTTGAGGCCCCATCCCTGGAGGTGTTTGCAGCCAGGCTGGATGAGGCTCTGGCCAGCCTGCTGTAGTGTGAGGTGTCCCTGGGCATGGCAGGGGGGCTGGAACTGGATGAGCCTTGTGGTCCCTTCCAACCCTGACTGATTCTAGGATTCTATGATAATAAAAAGCCAGAACACAGACCTGAGGTCCCTGATGCCAGAACTGGCCCCAGCTGAGGAGCAAGGTGTTTGAAGAGACCACAAGGGGAGGGCAGTGATTGTGTCCCTGCACTGAGCACTGGTGAGGCCACAGCTCAAACAATGGATTCAGTTGTGGACTCCTCATTACAAGAAGGATACTGAGGTGCTGGAGCAAGTCCAGAGAAGGGCAAGCAAGTTGGTGAAGGACCTGGAGAATAGATCTGGTGAGGAGCAGCTGAGGGAACTGAGGTTATTCGGTCTGGAGAAGAGGATGCTGAGGAGAGACCTTTTGGTTCTCTACAACTCCCTGAAAGGAGGTGGGAGCCAGGTCAGGGTTGGTCTCTTCTCCCTAGTAACAGGTGACAGAATGAAAGGAAATGGCCTGAAATTGTGCCAGGGAAGGTTTAAGTTGGACATGAGGAACAATTTCTTTCTTTCCTGCTCTGGTGTTGGAACTGCTTGCCCAAGGAGATGTCAGAGTCAATGTCCCTGAAGGTGTTGAAGAAATGTGTGGACATGGCACTCTGGGACATGGTTTAATGGCTGTGTTGTGTGGTGGTGTTAGGTTGACTAGACCTTGGAGGTCTCTTCCAACCCAAACAATTCTATCATTCTATGTTCACCAGCTGCAAAGATTGGGAGCTGCAAGCTGCAGTGCACATGGCTGCACCCAAGTGACTCCATACAAAGCCCTCCAAGATCCCCTTTTTAACCCTCATTTTCACTTCATTGTTTAACTGCCTTCAGCATTTCTACTTAGTCACCCTTTACCACATCTCCTTGTTACAAGAAAATGATTTTTCTCTTATCCTTTCAAAGGAAAAAGTGAGTGGCATCTCTCTTCAGTGGAGATGATCTCAGAAGTCAGCTTTCACTTCATCTCATCATGTAAGAGGAGCTTTGCCAGCCACCACAGGGACCACAGGGACATGGACAAGAAACCCTTTGGCTAACTTCTGCAGCCCAACATCACTTAATGGGATGAATTCTGAATCCACCTGCACCCTCAGTCTGCACATCCTTACCCGACAATGGACGTAGGTGGCCCAGAGGGGTGGTAGATGCCATGTCCATGGAAGAAAACCAGGTCAGGATGGACAGGGCTCTGAGCATCTTGCTCTAGTTGAAGATGTCCTTTTATCTAGATGGGGGACTAGACAGAATCCCAGAATGTTTGAGGCTGGAAGGGACCTTAAAGATAATTTAGTTCCACTGCCATGAAGTACCATCACCTCTGCATCTGTGCCACCAGGGATGGCACTGCTGAGACCCCACCTGCAGTGCTGGGGGCACCTCTGGAGTGCTCAGCACAGCTAAAAAACTTGGACTTGTTGGAGTAGAGCCCAGGAGGCCACAGCAATGATGAGAGGGATGGAAGTCTGGCTAAGGGCATTGAGAGTCCCCTCAGCAAGTTCTGATGATGCCAAACTGGGGGGGTTGGCTGACACCCCTCAGGCTGTGCAGCATCCAACCTGACCTGGACAGGCTGAGAGCTGGCTGCAGGCAATCCTCATGGAGTTGAATAAGGACAAGGGCAGGGTCCTGCAGCTGGGGAGAAATAACAACAGCACCAGGACAGGTTAGAGGCTGCCCTGCTGGAGAGCAGCTCCACACAGAAAGCCCTTGGGGTGCTGGTGGGCAGCAAGTTCTGCATGGAACAACAATGTGCTCTGGTGGCCAAGAGAGCAATGGGATCCTGGGATGGATCAGGAAAGCTGTGTCCAGCAGGGCTAGGGAAGTTCTTCTCCCTCTCTCCTGCTGAGACCACCCCTGCAATCTTGTGTCCAGTTTGGGGCTCCCCAGTTCAAGAGAGACAGAGACCTGCTGGAGAGAAGCCAAGGGAGAGCCAGGAGGATGCTTAGGGGACTTGAGCATCTCCCCTGGGAAGAGAGCCTGAGAGCCCTGGGGCTGTTTAGTGTGGAGAAGAGAAGGCTGAGAGGGGATCTGATCAATGTCTCTCAATGTGTGAGGGGTGGGTGTCAAGGGGAGGGGGCCAGGCTCTTTTGGGTGGGTCACAGGGATAGGACAGGGAACAATGGGTTCAAAGTTGAACAGAGAAGATTTCAGCTCACCATGAGGAGAAACTTCTTTGCAGTGAGGGTGCCAGAGCCCTGGAGCAGGCTGCCCAGGGGGGTTGTGGAGTCTCCTTCTCTGGAGCCTTTCCAACCCCCCCTGGCTGCATTCCTGTGCAGACTACCCTAAGTGCTGCTGCTCTGGCAGGGGGTTGGACCTGATGATCTCTGGAGGTCCCTTCCAACCTCTGACATACTGTGAGACTGTGAGACTGTGAAGCCCTCTGCTGTGAGGCCAGGCTGAGAGAGCTGGGACTCATCCAGCCTGGAGAACAGAAGGCTCCAGGGAGACCTTAAAGCTTCCAGTATGTGAATGAGTCTGCAGGAGAGCTGGAGAGGGACAAAGGCATGGAGTGACAGGATGAGGGGTGATGGCTTCAAACTGGAAGACACTGGATTGAGATTAGACATTAGTAAGAAATTCATCAGGGTGGTGAGGCAGTGGAACAGGTTGCCCATAGAGGTTGTACAGCTCCTAGCCTGGAAGTGTTGAAGGCCAGATTGGATTGGGCCTTGAGCAACCTGGTCTAGAAGGAAGTTGTCCCTCACTGCCTGTGGCAGGGGTTTGAAACATGATCTCTAAGGTCCCTTCCAACTCAAACCAGTCTTTGATTCTGTGATTCTTTTTGTACTCAACAGAGAGTCAAGAGAAAGAAACATCAATAAAACATCACTGCACAGAAGTATCTCAGGGAGGTTGGACTCATTTATGACATGGGCTCCATTGTGCTCAAACCCAGCCCTCCTTATAAGAAGTCACCTCAGCTTTGATGTGCACTGATTAATAAATAAAGAACAGTGAACCAGAGACATGAGGACAGCACTGGCCTGTTGGTAAAGACCACTGTGTTCTAATTGCAGATGACTTCATGTGGCTTCATCACCCTTACCTCCAGATCCACCACCTGGGAGCTGCTAAACCCAGGACTTTCTTTTCTGGAGCTACTGTTGCATTTCTTCCACAGCAATTAATGGCTTGCAAACCAGCAATATTAATTGAGCATTGAGGGCTGCTACCAACCCTGACTGCTGAAGGTTAAAATGAAATTAAACACTCTAATAAATTGGAAAGAGAAACTGAAAATGTTGTTGACAGCCTGCAAGCTGCCTGGTGCCAAACACGAAGCGTGGCCACGACCTTTCTCTGTGCACTAATTCAGGGCTGAGCTTAAAGCACAACACTGCTGAAGTGTCTCAGAAGTGGCTCCAACATGAACACCAAGTGGGCTGCCCAAAGGTAAGAGTCACAGAATCCCAGAATCCCGGTGCTGGGAGTTGGAAAGGACCTGTGGAGATCATCCAGTCCAACCCCCCTGCTAAAGCAGGGGCAGCCACAGCAGCCTGCCCAGGATCACAATGCCCAGGGGGGTTTGGAACCACAGCTGCGGTGTTCTCCTGCCTCATTTTCCCTTTCCTGGTAGGGGTTGGAAGGGGCCTCTGGAGACCATCCAGCCCAACCCCCTGCTAAAGCAGCAGCACCCACAGCAGCCTGCCCAGGATCACAGTGGCCAGGGGAGTTTGGCACCACATCTGTGGTGTTCTTCTGCCTCATTTTCCCTTTCATGCAGGGGTTGGAAGGGAATTTTGTAGATCACCCAGTCCAAACCCCCTGCTTTAGCACCCACAATGGCCAGCTGGGTTTGGAACCTCTCCAGAGAAGGTGTGATGGTTTGAAACTGTCTTTTTATTTTTCCTTTGCAAAGCTCAAGCAGAGAAAGAGAAGGAATGTAAATCATTCACTATTGGGTGTAAGAAAGCAAAATAATGATTGTTCTAAACACTTCCACTGGAGAAATAGAAATGTGTAAGAATCTCTACTCAAAACAAAGTTGGGGCAATCGGAGTCTGGGTTTGCAACTTGCTGGGCTTCTGTCTGGCTGCTGCTTCTTTTCTGGCTGAAGATAACACACTGACTTTAGCAAGCTAGGTCTAACAGCCTCTCTGCTTCCCAACTCTCTGCCTTCTGCCAGAGGGGTCTGGAGGGATTCTTTCTGGGGTGGGGAGAGGCCTCTTGGGGAAGAGGTCCCTTTGGGGGAAGCAAAGGGGGCTGGGTTGTGTTTTTCTGTTGATTGTACCTGTTTGTAAATGTTGTGAATTGTGTCTATTTGTACATATCCGTTGCATTGCACCACAGATTGCAGTTTTGCTTGTAAATACAGCTTGCATTTTCTTCCAGACTGAGCCAGCCTGGTTACTGGCAGTGTGGGAGGGGGATTTCAGCTCTCACACTGTTACAGAAGGAGGCTCCACAAACTCTGTGAGCAGCCTGCTCCAGGGCTCTGTCGCCCTTACAGTCAAAAAGCTTTTCCCCCTGTTGAAATTTCTTTTGGTGTCATCCAAGCCTCTCCTCTCCATCTCTTCCCTCCAGCAGGTAGAATTTTAGCAGTTAGATCTTTCTGCTGGCCTTTCTGCAAGGTAATCAGGGAATCATTAAGGTTGGAAAAGACCTTCAAGATCATTGAGTCCAGGCCTAACCCAACCACCATGACCACTAAACAACATCCTGAGTGCCACATCTCCAAGCTTCAGCAAGCACCTCCAGCAAGCTCCCAGCCCCTTTCTCCTCATCACTCCTGAGGAGATAACTGGCAACACAATTCCAGGAGGAGGTTTTCCAGACACAGCATCCTCTGATTGGCACCTGCCCAACTCTTCATGTGGCCCATGACTCATTAAATCTCACAGACAGCAAACCTGGACCAACAATGTGCTCTGGTGGCCAAGAGAGCCACTGGGATCCTGGGATGGATCAGGAAAGCTGTGTCCAGCAGGGCTAGGGAAGTTCTTCTCCCTCTCTACTCTGCCCTGCTGAGACCACCCCTGCAATCCTGTGTCCAGTTTGGGGCTCCCCAGTTCCAGAGAGACAGAGACCTGCTGGAGAGAAGCCAAGGGAGAGCCAGGAGGATGCTTAGGGGACTTGAGCATCTCCCCTGGGAAGAGAGCCTGAGAGCCCTGGGGCTGTTTAGTCTGGAGAAGAGAAGGCTGAGAGGGGATCTGATCAATGTCTCTCAATGTGTGAGGGGTGGGTGTCAAGGGGAGGGGGCCAGGCTCTTTTGGGTGGGTCACAGGGAGAGGACAAGGAACAATGGGTTCAAAGTTGAACAGAGAAGATTTCAGCTCACCATGAGGAGAAACTTCTTTGCAGTGAGGGTGCCAGAGCCCTGGAGCAGGCTGCCCAGGGGGGTTGTGGAGTCTCCTTCTCTGGAGCCTTTCCAACCCCCCCTGGCTGCATTCCTGTGCAGACTACCCTAAGTGCTGCTGCTCTGGCAGGGGGTTGGACCTAATGATCTCTTGAGGTCCCTTCCAACCTCTGATATCCTGTGAGACTGTGAAGCCTCTGCTGTGAGGCCAGGCTGAGAGAGTTGGGACTCCTTCAGCTGGAGAAGAGAAGGCTCCAGGGAGACCTTAAAGCAAGTTTCCAGTATGTGAATGAGTCTGCAGGAGAGCTGGAGAGGGACAAAGGCATGGAGTGACAGGATGAGGGGTGATGGCTTCAAACTGGAAGAAACTGAGTCTTGAGGTCCCTTCCAACCTCTGATATACTGTGAGACTGTGAAACCTGAACAAAACACTGGCATGGAGCTGGGGTACAATGGTTCCCTTTTGTGAGGAGCAGGGAGATTTATGGGGAAAATCACTTGAATCTGACAGCAACTGACATCAGTTCTGAGCTGGTGAAAAGTGAGTGGGACCTGATGGTTCCTCTGCTTTTCATCAGAAAGCTGCTGTTTTTCTTGTCTTGCCTCAGAGTGGGAAGTGAATAATGAGCATCTTGATGATTAAAAAAAAAAAAAAAAAAGTCAGATCTTCCCTTTTTCCTTCAGCCCCAATTCTTTACAGCAGCAACATGAATCACAAACCCCCCTCTGATGACACAACCCAAGGCACTTCATTAAAGAATATTTTTTTCAAGCACCATTTATGACAAAAGAAACTAGAAAAACACCAAGTACAACCTTCCAAGAGCTGCTGTCACTGTCAGGGACCACAAGAGTGGCTGATTGGAAGAGGTGACCTCCTCCTGTGCCCAAGCAAGCTGAAGCATCCACAGCTGGACCCACTGCCAAGCATCACCTCCAGCATGCAGATGGGAGCAACACCCTCAGCTAACATTGGAAGGTTTGTCCAAAGAGCTGCTTGCTGAGTGTCAATGCCTGTGTGGTGCATCAGTAGACTCCCAGAATGCCAGGTTGGAAGGCATCCTAAGGATTAGCTGAACCAACCTTCCTAGGGGATAGTGCAGTTGAAATGAGCTGGCCCAGCACCCTGTCAGGCTGAGTCTTCAAACTGACCAGTGTAGGGGAATCCTCCACTTCCCTGAGGAGATGATTCCCATGTCCAAATGTTCTCATGAGGAAACATTTTCTTCTGGAGTTCAATGGGAATCTCCCCAGCAGTAACTTGTCCCCATCACCCTTTGTCTTTTCCATAGGACTCCTTGTAAAAAGGGAGTCTGCATCCTCCTGGTAGCCACCCTTTATGTCCTGGTTCATGGTGATGAATCAATAATCAACAATAGCATCAATAATCAATAAGGTTGGAAAATACCTCAAGGATCATCAAAGTCCAACCTGTCCCCCAAGAACCTCATGAGCACACAGAATCAATAATCAATAAGGTTGGCAAAGACCAAGATGATGACAAAGATGAGGTCTCCCCTGAGCCTTGTCTTCTCAAACCCAGCTCTCTCAGCCTTGCTTCTCCTTCCTTCAACAGCAGATCTCTCCCAGCTCCTGCACAGGGAGCTCACAGGACAGGGCTGTGAGCAAGGAAATTGCTTCTAGCAAATCTTCCCCTTCATGACAGAGCTCCTGAAGCTCACACTTCCAAAAGCCACCTCAGTGAGCTCAATTTTCCAACGTGTGAGAGCTGTTCTTTTTTTTTTTCCTCTTCTTCAGAAGCAGCAGTTAGAGCCTTGATAGGAGCTCAGAAGAGCTTTGGCAGACCATGGCTGTACCCTACAGACACTCTTCTCTTCACAGCTAGCTAATGGAAGAGAGGCAGGGACCTAATGCTTTGTAGCCATCCTTCCAGACTTGTCCCAATTAAATAAAGGTCAACTCAGGAGGCCAGGCAGGTAGAGGTTGAGTGGGAGGACAAATCAAAGTGATTCCTCCCCCTTTATTGCTGTCTGCTCTCTGTGCAGTTTGATCAGAGGCTGGACAGGAGGACAGCCACTTCACAACAGGGTTGTTAGAGCAGCTCAGGAAAGGCTGAGGTGGCTGGGTTGGGCTTTTTCTCACTTTAACCCCAGCAATGTCTTTTGGAAGTGGGGTACCACGTTTTTTTTCCCTATGACATGGACAAAACATGTCTCTGGAGACATTCCAAACCCTCCTGGACATGTTCCTGTGTTGCCTTTTCTAAGTCAACCTGCCTTGGCAGAAGGGTTGGACTTGATGATCTCCAGAGGTCCCTTCCAGCCCCTACCCTTCTGGATTTCTGTGAAACAACATTGCAGCCCAAATTCCTTTCTCCCATGTATTTCTGGGTAGATCTGACTGGAGCTGGACTGATTTTTAGTGGGAAACCACCTAAACCTCTCATTTTGAATGGGTGAGTTTGGAGAGGAAAGTCCAAGCTGGGCACTCCAGATCTCCAGCACCATGTGAAGTGTGAGCTTTAGAAAGTCAAAGCAACCCCCACCCACAGGGAAGAGAGCAAAGAGGGAAAGTGTCACTTATGGTCTGGAACCCATCTTATGTCCTGAACTGTCTCTGCAGCCAGGAATGACTCTTCTGAGGTTTCTGGTCACAGCTTCCTCATCAGAGTCACTATTGTACCTCTTTGCTACCCCAGTCTCAACCAGATCCCCTATGTCCCACCACACCAAAAGCTACAAACTCTTGGATCAACTTCTCTTGTAGCATTTGGAGACTTTTCTGTTGCTGAAGAGAGATTTTGGGCTGTCCCTCAGGAAATTTTTGACCTTGACAGGAACCATATATCCTATCCAGCTCTTTAAAGACTGCAGTCCCCAGGAGAAGGCAGAGGGTGGGTGGGCAGGGAGGGGACTACCAGGGTCCAGCTGGCCTCAGACATCCAGCAACCTGCCCAGGGGACCTAGAGGGAAAGGAAGATGCTGGCGGGCTCCTGCCTTTCTTTGCACTGGAGAAACTGGTAAAGCAGGAAAAGAAACCAGAAAATCTGACAATGCAGAAGATGATTTGAACTCCTCCAGTTTGGGTTCTCACCTGGGTTTGAGTCAGTGAAACCTGTTGAAACTCAAAAGCAGACAATCCCTCCTTTGGCTCCCAGCACAGCCAGCTGTCTCTCAGTCACACCTGCTGGTAGCCAACACACATTGTCAGTTTACAAACTGTGTGGATAAATAGAGGAACACAATGGGCATGTATTTGTGTGCAGTGACTCCTTTGCAGAGCATGGTGTAGATTGGAAGGGACCTCTGGAGATCATCCAGTCCAACCCCCCCTGCTTAAAGCAGGACCACCCACAGCAGCTTGCCCAGCATCACACTGCCCAGCTGGCTTTGGAAGCTCTCCACACAAGGAGACTCCACAACCTCTCTGGGCAGCCTGCTCCAGGCCTCCAGCACCCTCACATCAAACAAGTTGCTCCTCCTCTTCAGGTGGAACCTCCTGGGTGCCAGTTTGTGCCCATTGCCCCTTGTCCTGTCCCTGGGCACCACTGAGAAGAGTCTGGCCTCATCCTCTTGCCCCACCACAGGTCCCTGAGCTCTTGCTGAGCATTGCTCAGATCTCCTCTGGGGCTGCTCTTCTGCAGGCTCACCAGCCCCAGGGCTCTCAGCCTTTCCTCCTCACAGAGATGCTCCAGGCCCCTCAGCACCTTTGGAGCCTCCCTTGGACTCTCTCCAGCAGTTCCCTGTCTCTCTTGAAGTGGGGAGCCCAGAACTATACCCAGGACTCCAGCTGTGGCCTCACTAAGGCAGAGTGGAAAGGGGAGGAGAACCTCCCTTGAGCTGCTGGTGATACTTAGTGGACTCAGGAAGAGTGTGACCAACAGTTTGAGGGATGTTCTCCACCATGGGAGCTCTGCTTGGCTGAGACTAGATCACTACCCTGGGACCCAATGGGATGGACATAGAATCACAGAGTTGTCTTGGTTGGAAAAGAGCTCTGAGATCACCAAGTCCAACCTTTGACCTAACACCACCATGGCCATGAAACCATGTCCCCAAGTGCCATGCCAACATGGGTTTTGAACACCTCCAGGGATCACAGACCTGTTTCTACAGCACCCCCAGGGACATGGAAGAACTCCTCTTGTCCCTCTCAGTGGCCTCATCTGCTGAGCAACAATTAGCCTGTGTCCCATTAGCTTCAGAGTGAAAAGCTCCCAGCCAGCCTCCCTTCATCACCCAGCACCTGGGTGATTAATTGCTGTTTTTCTCTGCTTTTACAGGAGCAGCTTCTCACTAATTTTATGAGATGTTTGAACTCAACCAGCAGACAGAAGGTAGAATTTATTTACTTTCTTGATAGAGAATGAGTTCTGAGCTGGCTCTGGCCTTGTGAAGGGAGGAAGCAATATTTTCCTGAGGTGTCCCTTTTCCCTGAGAGGAGTAAATTCAATTTGGAATCCTGCACTCAGGAGCTGTGCCCTGGCTGCTGCAGAGCACATGACAGAGGTTATTACATTTTCAGAATCATATTCTAAAGATGTTTAATAACTGGGGGGGGGGGGGGTTGAGTTTGAAAAAAGACTTTTATGAGAATGGAAATTGGCAGATTAAAGAATGAGCTACAGTTGAGTTGTTCTAAAAAACACAGGAAGCTGCTTTTCCTGTCACCTCCTTTAAAGGGTCAAGGTCTTGTTACAGAATCAGAATCATTTTGGTGGTGAAAGTCTTAAAGGTCATCCAGTCCAACCATTCTCTAACACTGCCAAGGCTGGGGCTAAACCATCTCCCTCAGCACAACATCTCTGCCCCTTTGAAACACCTCCTGGGATGGGAATTCAGCCACCTACCTCCAGAGCCTGTTCCAGGCTTTGAAAGGCTTTCCAGTGAAATTTCTTCTATCATACAACCTAAATCTCCCCTGGAGCACCTTGAGGCAGTTTCCTCCCATCCTACCACTTGTTACTATGGAGAAGAGAGCAGCCCCCACCTGGCTCCAGCCTCCTTCCAGGGAGTTGTAGAGAACCAGAAGGTCTCCCCTCAGCCTCCTTGTCTCCAAGCTGAAGTTCCCCCAGCTGCTCTTCACCAGTTCTGCTCTCCAGACCCTTCACCAGCTTCATTGCTCTCCTCCTGACCTACTCCAGCACCTCAATGTCTTTCTTAGATTGAGGGGCCCAAAACTGAACCTGGTACTCATGGTGTGGCCTCACCATTGCCCAGCACAGGGTAACAATCCCTGCCCTGGTCCTGCTGGCCACACTATTGCTGATACAGACCAGGAATAGCCTCCACTGGGCTCTCTCCAGTAGTTCCCTATGAGACAGGGACTCAAAGTGACCCAAAGAACAGTCTGCTGTGCAGCTTATCAGTAACTGCTCCTCAGCCCCAGCCCCTCAAAACAAGATGACTACAAGGAAGGGCAGATGAAGTGAGGACCCATGAGGCTTCTGCATGGTGTATCTACTGCATCCCATGAGGACAGGCTGAGAGCTGGAGTTGTTCAATCTGGAGAAGAGAAGGCTCCAGGGAGACCTTAGAGCAGCCTCTTCAGTACCTGAAGGGGGCTGCAGGAGAGCTGGGGAGACTTTTGACAAGAGCTTGTAGTGGCTCTTGTCTTGTGTAGGATGAGGGCAGTGGTTTTGAGCTGGAGGAGGGGAGATTTAATCTGGAGTTTCAGAAGAAATTCTTTCCAGTGAGGGTGGTGAGACTCTGGAACAGGTTGCCAAGGAGGTTGTGGATGCCCCCTCCCTGGAGGTGTTCAAAGCCAGGTTGGATGGGATCTTGAGCAACCTGGTCTAGTGGAAGGTGTCCCTGCCCATGGCAGGGGGGTTGGAACTGGGTGACCTTTAAGATCCCTTCCAAACCACTCCATGATTCTTTGATCTTCCTGGTCAAAGCCTGTGCCACAAAGCTCTCCACTCAGTGCTTTCCCCTCTTCCTCTGCTTGGGATGCATCATGGAAAACAGGAGAGCTTTTCATCCAGCCACAAGCAAATTTTTTTACCCTCCTAAAAATAACCAAAGCTGTTTTCCAGAGGGTGGTCTCCAAAGGGAAGCCCCTGCTCAGTCTGGAAAACCAACCCAGCTCCTTGAGCCTGAAGGACTCCTTCACAAATGTGCATCCCACAGCTTCTGTAACCTTATAAATTGTATATTGGAATTTACATAAATTTCCATTTTCTTAGTCAACTTCATTGTACACCTTCAGCTGAAATTACAGTTTCTCTTCCAGCATTGTCTGAGCCAAGAGCTGTTATCAATAGGCTCATGTAATTACCACTTTATTCTCTAATTGTTTGTGGGAGTAAGGTACAGCAGGTAGAATATTTTTTTTAAGTGATAACACAAAACATTTTCTCTTTGTCTGCATCTGACTCATGAAAAGGTCATATGAAGGTTTTACATCTCAATAAAGGAAGAAAAGTCTCACAAACAGTTCCTTAAGGCAAAGCCACTGATGATACCACCTCTGCCACCTAGAAATCAGTCTGTAGCAGGCCTGAAGACAGCTCTGCTGCCTTTACTTGGAGAAGGTGTCCCCTTGTTCTCAGCCTTGCATTGCCCAAGACCACAGTCTTGCCTTCCTCACAGGGACCACTCCTCCATACAGGTCACTGGAGGGGTCTCACCACCCTGCCCACCACAGAAACCAAGCTTAAAGGAGGAGATGCTGACCTGGTGTGAAAACCCAATCTCCTGTCCAGCCCAGCACCTCTTCTCCTCTCTGCAAGCATTTCCAACCGTGTCCGAAGCACAACTGCCCAAAGCTGAGGAAAGTTATGAGTTATGGTGATGAGGAGAGAGATGAGAAGCAAGTTGTTGTAAAATTAGCTGGTTAAAAGCTTCAAAATCCCTCATCAAGAAAGAGAATTTCAGCACTCAGCAGACTGATATGGAGGTCAACTTGATAGCTCCATGGAGATCAACTTGGTAACTCCACGGAGATCAATTTGGTAATTCAGTGGAGATCAACTTGGAAACTGCATGGAGATCAACTTGATAACTCCGTGGAGATCAGGTTGGTAACTCCATGGAGATCAACTTGATTACTCCATGGAGATCAACTTGATAACTCCATGAAGATCAGCTTGGTAACTCCATGGAGATCAGCTTGGTAACTCCATGGAGATCAGGTTGGTAACTCCATGGAGATCAACTTGATAACTCCATGAAGATCAGCTTGGTAACTCCATGGAGATCAGCTTGGTAACTCCATGAAGATCAACTTGGTAACTCCATGGAGATCAACTTGATAACTCCGTGGAGATCAGGTTGGTAACTCCATGGAGAACAACTTGATTACTCCATGGAGATCAACTTGGTAACTCCATGGAGATCAGGTTAGTAACTCCATGGAGATCAGGTTGGTAACTCCATGGAGATCAACTTGGTAACTCCATGGAGATCAGCTTGGTAATTCCATGGAGATCAACTTGGTAACTCCATGGAGATCAACTTGGTAACTCCATGGAGGTCAAACACACACAGATCTCCCAAATATCCCCCTGGAAACCTGGGCTGACTACTCCTGATCATACCCTGCCTGCTTTATCTTCTATTGCTCAGCAGGAGGAGGTGGTGGTCACAGTCTGACCACACTTCTTCTGTGCAGTGCTCCTCAAGTGACAAATTATTGCTGAGCAGATCTTCAAGGCATCCAAGCCTCAAGATGCAGATGTGGACATCATACCTCTAACAAAGGAGGAGCTTGCTCAATGCAGGAGTCACTCAGCACAGCTTCTCCCAGCAGTGTTTCTCCAGATGTCAGCCCTCCTGTTCCTCCAGAAGGCAGCCTGGCCAGTAAACCCCAGTCCCAGGAAACACAAAACTGTGCAGCTGAACCTCCTTCCTGGCCTTGCTCCAACTCTTCTCTCTAATTTATTGCCACCCTGGAGTCCTGTGCAGGCTCTGCTCTGTTTGTCCTACCTTCTCTTTGTCCCACCACTCCACAGGGGAGCAGCAGCTGCCCAAAGCCTCTCCTGTTGCTCTGCCATCTGGTCAGAAAGATTTTACCTGCACACATGGGAACACCACCCCATGGCTTTGTTCCAAGATGCAGGAAAACAATCAGATTCCTTCAGAGCCTAACAAATGGCTTTGAGTTGAGGTCTGATGAAGGTTAGACAATTCTTCTTGAGAAGGATTGAAGCTAATCTACCCCAAACACAGAAAGGTTCTCACTCCAGAGTCCCCTCCTGCAAAACCCTGACCACCACATCTCACAGCAGTGAAGACAGGATGAGACCCTAAGGCTATGTCCCAGAATGGGATGGACAAGAGCATGGCTGAGCACACTGTGAGTGATGAACAAACCAAAGCACAGGACACAGAGAGGAAGAAAGGGACAACACTTCCACTAAAGGCTATTCTCATGGCCTGGAAGGATGGGCCAGCCTTGCTGATAAACCATTCCTGTGCCACTGTAGACCAGTAAGTGGTGGAGATGCTGCAGTTCACAATAACCCACTGCTCCCTGCAGAGACCTGCTCCTCCTCCTTCCACATGTCATGCCAGGAGCTTCTCCACCTCTATCAGTGCAGAACTTTAGCAGGGGGGTTGGATTGGCTGATCTCCAGACTTCCATTCCAACCCTACCATGCTGGGATCCTGTGATAATGTTCTTGTGCTGGAGCCACGTCCCCACACCCCTCATTTGCTTTTGGCACCTTTCACAGAATCATAGAATCAACCATGTTGGAAGAGACCTCCAAGATCACCCAGTCCAACCTAGCACCCACCCTATCCAATCAACCAGACCCTGGCACCAAGTGCCTCACCCAGGCTTCTCTTGAACATCTCCAGGGATGGTGACTCCACCACCTCCCTGGGCAGCACATTCCAACCTCTAACAACTCTCTCTGTGAAGAACTTCCTCCTAACATCCAGCCTAGACCTCCCCTGGCACAGCTTGAGACTGTGTCCTCTTGTTCTGCTGCTGGTTGCCTGGGAGAAGAGACCAACCCCCTCCTGGCTACAACCTCCCTTCAGGTAGTTGTAGACAGCAATGAGGTCTCCCCTGAGCCTCCTCTTCTCCAGGCTAAACACCCCCAGCTCCCTCAGCCTCTCCTCACAGGGTTTGTGTTCCAGACCCCTCCCCAGCTTCCTTGCCCTTCTCTGGACACCTTCCAGTCCCTCAACATCTCTCTTAAGTTGGAAGTTGATGCTTCTTTCTCAGAAGCATGTTCCAGCCCCATCCTATGAGCTCACTGTCTGGTTTCTGCCTTTCCCCAGTTTGTCTGTAAGGCCAGGCTGGATGAGGCTCTGGCCAGCCTGCTGTAGTGTGAGGTGTCCCTGCCCGTGGCAGGGGGGTTGGAACTGGATGATCCTTGAGGTCCCTTCCAACCCTGACTGATTCTAGGATTCTATGCTCCCCAACCCACAGGATTCTCCTCACATGTTTCACACCCACATGGTGTCACCACCCCTGGAGGTGTTCAGGAAATGTGTGGCCATGGCACTTTGGGACAAGGTTTAATGGCCAAGGTGGCATTGGGTAGGTGGTTGGACTCAATGATCTTAGAGGGCTTTTCCAGCTGAAACAGTTCTCTGATTGTAGATTTGGGTAGATGAGGGGGTTTGGGGGGGGGGGGGGGGGGTGGTGCAGCTGTAATCTCCTTAAGTATCTCTATTTTCAGCACCACAGAGAGAGAAGTAGGTGAAACTCTTTATGTTGTGCCTTGTTCTATTTTTTTCCCCCCTATCATTAAATCCCTTCTGTTCCAGAGAACACAAAGCACAGTCACCAGGATGTCAGCTCCTCTTTAACCACCATTTCATGATCATAACATTATCATTAGGAACGTGTTTCAAGTGGATGTCTAACAGCTTTGGGAGTGTCACCTCTAACAAACTCCTACCTGTGGCTGGTTTAGGTGGCACAATCTGCCTGCTTAGATCACTGTCAGATCAGCCAACACGAGCTGCTCCTCAGAGCAGGGAAGGATTAGCCTTGTAGAGAGCTTCTTTGCCTTCTGTTGTTCTGAGCTACACTAAATGTAAATCATGTCTGGGGTACAATCATATTCCAGGCAGGAAATGCAGAGGAAAAGACATAAATATGAAAAGGAGAGGAGCTAGAGGAGCAGGATGTTTGGGGAACTTGCTTTGAAAGGCAAATGCATCCCTTTATTTACAGAGCTCCTGTCCCAGCCCCTTACCCAATGAATTTGGGTGAAATAACATCGTTTATGCATCTTTATGAACAGCACAGCCCCAGCAGAATGTGAATGAGGCAGCAGGAACTCAGAGCTGGCACAGGAGCAGCCTCAGAGGGGGCACTGCCTCCTCCAGTTGTGCAGCAGCATGGACATCTTGAAGTTCATGCAAGCAGATACAAGTTGATAGGAGTTGATATAAGTCTAAGCTTGTGTAAGAACCAGGGCAGGGATCAGCCCCCTCTCTTGAGCCATGGTGAGGCCAGACTTTGAGTACTGGGTTCAGTTCTGGGCCCCTCTCTCCAAGAAGGAACTGGAGCAGGTCCAGAGTAGGGCAGCTAAGCCTTGGACAGCAGGTCTGGTGAGGAGCAGCTGAGGGAACTGGGGTTTTCAGCTTGGAGAAGAGGAGGCTGAGGGGAGAAGTCATTGCTCTCTGCAACTCACTGAAAGGAGGATTGAGCTGGGTCAAGGCTGGTCTCTTCTCCCAAGGAAACAGCCTCAAGTTGTGCCAGGTTTAGGGAGGATTGGGTTGAACATTACAAGAAACATCTTCACTGAAAGGGTTCTGAGACACTGACCCAGGCTGTGCCAGGAGGGATTTCAAAGCCATGGAGATCTGGTGTTGAGGGACATGATTTAGTGGTGACCTGGCAGTGCTGGGTTAACTGTTGGCCTTGATGATCTTCAAGGTCTTTCCCAACAAAAACAATTCCCTGATTCTCTGAATCAAAGTGCTACATGTGCCATGGTCACTGCCCACTGGCCAGGGATCCTCACAGCTCTCATAGAGCAGATTTGCTGATGGTGATGTTCCCATTTGCTTGGGAGAAGCTGCAGCAGATTCTAAGAAGGTGAGAGCAAACAAGATGCAACCTCTGTCTTTTTCCTGTCTGTGCAGTCATGAAGGGACAGCTGCCAGCAAGGCAGTCACGAACCAAAGACTCAGAGCCCAGGGCAACATTCCTGGAGTCACGAGGGACAGCACCGCGAGGTCTACCACGGCCATGAGTCCTTTGAAAGGTATCAGCAGAAGGTATCAATGCTCAAACCCCACATTTCTGTTCCACAGGCACTTTGACCTCAGTGCACTTCCTAAATCTTACTTTTTTTCTGTTGAACCTTTATGAATATGTGTGTACTTCCAGCCCGGAAAGCCAAGCAGAGCCTGGGCTGCATCAGGAGAAGTGTGGCCAGCAGGGCAAGGGAGGGGATTCTCCCCCTCTGCTCAGCTCTGCTGAGACCCCACCTGGAGTACTGCATCCAGGTCTGGAGCCTCTATTCCAAGAGGGATCTGGAGATGCTGCAAGGTGTCCAGAGAAGGGCCACCAGGATGAGCAGAGGGCTGGAGCTCCTCTGCTGTGAGAACAGACTGAGAGAGTTGGGGCTGTTCAGTGTGGAGAAGAGAAGGCTCTGAGGTGACCTTCTTGTGGCCTTCCAGGATCTGAAGGGGGCTCCAAGAAAGCTGGGGAGGGACTTTTTAGGCTGTCAGGGAGTGCCAGGACTGGGGGGAATGGAATAAAGCTGGAAGTGGGGAGATTGAGAGTGGAGGTGAGGAAGAAGTTCTTCCCCAGGAGAGTGGTGAGAGCCTGGAATGGGTTGTGCAGGGAGGTGGTTGAGGCCCCAGCCCTGGAGGTGTTTGCAGCCAGGCTGGATGAGGCTCTGGCCAGCCTGCTGTAGTGTGAGGTGTCCCTGGCCATGGCAGGGGGGTTGGAACTGGATGATCCTTGTGGTCCCTTCCAACCCTGACTGATTCTAGGATTCCATGATTCTAATAAGCAGCAAACCCCTGAATGTTTTCCCACCACAGACTCTCTGCTTTGGCTTATTGCTGATATTTATTTTTCGTGCAATTAAAACAATTCCATGGCAAATGGACAGGTTGCAGCCAAAGTGAATATTTCAGACCATACCTTCTTTTTTGTTGTTGTTGCTGTTGCTGCTGCTGCTGGTGCCCAAAGCCCTTTGCTGGCTGCAGAAGCACTTAATGGAAATGTTTTAATCAGCCCTTTAGAACATGAGATGCCTTCAGTGAAAGGTCAGGCTCCAGCGCAGCGCAGGCAGCGTGCAGCTCAGGGGGGTTAATTAGCAACCAAAGACCAAACAAAAGCTGGGAGTTTGGAAGAGTCTCTGAAGGAGGAGAGGCACTCAAGGTACATTAATGGAGCTTTAGAACCAAGATGAATGTTTTCCATAATAAAATCCCTGGGTGAAGCTCCCTCCCGTGCTGCACTAATGGAAATAGGGATTTGTGCTTAGTCAGCAGCTTATTTTGTTGGGGTTTTTCCTTGGAGGACCACCTGAGCCATCCCAAAACAGCTTGGCAAGGCTGTTGTCCCACTTTAGAGGGGAGAGTTGGAAAGGATGGTCTCCAGAGGTCCCTTCCAACCTGCACAATGCTGAAATTCTGGGATTCTGTGATGTCTCCTGAACCGCTGAGCTCAGATCCCATCCCTAAAGACATTCAAGATCAGACTTGATGTGGCTCTAGGCAGCCTGACCTAGGTGGAGATGTCCCTGCTGAGTGCAGGGGAGTTGGACAAGATGACTTTTGATGCAATCTGTGAATTTGAGAATCTCTAATAACAGAGCATCACCAAGGGTCCTGCCCCAAGCACAGATAACTTGACCAAATCTGACAAAAAGCTGCTGCTTATGTTTCATGGCAGAACCATTCCCTCTAAGCTGGGCACAGCTTTGCACTGGTTAATGCTTTCACCAGAGAAAAGGTCCAATATGAGTCTTATCAAGTAGAAATAATTAATAGGGATTCCCCAAGCTGCTGGTTGAATTTCAGTGTTTTCCATACCTTCACACCATCCTCCACCCCTTGATGCTGTGGATTGCCCATGCTCTTGGAAGAGCTTTGAGGAAGACAATCCTTGTCCTGCTGCCAAAATGGAATCATAGAATTGTTTCAGCTGGAAAAAACCTCTAAGATCATCAAGTCCAACCATCAACCCAACACCACCATGGCCATTAAACCATGCCCCCAGGTGCTATGTCCACATGTTTCTGGAACACCTCAAGGGATAGGGACTCCACCACCTCCCTGGGCAGCCTGTTCCAATGCCTGACCACTCTTGCAGGAAACAAATTGTTCCTAATGTCCAACCTAGACCTCCCCTGGCACAATTTCAGGACATTTCCTCTCATTCCATCACCTGATACTGGGGAGAAGAAAAAGCAAAGCCCCCATGAGCTGGGAAGGAGTTGGTTGGGAGTCCACAGGCAGCTTGTGGAAAACTAGAGGTTCCTTTCTTCCACCCATCATAGCAAGGACTTCACTGTAAGAATGAGCAAAACAAAGTTGGGTAACAAAATGAGGAGCGGGAGGAGTGTGAAATAAGCAGCAGGAGCCCATCAGATACCTGAGGGGAGGAAGGGAAGGCAGGAGATAAAAGGCAGAGCACTCCTTAGGTGTGTACCATGATTTCCTCGCTTCAGAAACCAGCCCTGCTCTGTTTATCTGCAAAGGCAATTCACAGCAACATTGTTATTGCAGCTCTCTTCATAAAAAGGGAAAGAATTGAGGAGATAATTTTTTTACCTTGAGGGGAGAGAGGTAGCAGAGGGCCCAGGTGGCAGCTGCTTTCCATCAGAACAGGAAGAGAAACTTGTTTGTTGTGAGGGTGCTGGAGCCCTGGAGCAGGCTGCCCAGAGAGGCTGTGGAGTCTCCTCTGGAGAGATTCCAAATTCAGATGGCCATTGTGATGCTGGGCAGGTGGTCCTGCCCTAGCAGGGGGGTTGGACTGGATGATCTCCAGAGGTCTCTTCCAACCCTACCATGCTGGGATTCTGGGATCTCTCCAGGGTGGTCAGAGGGCCATGGTGGGGGTTGAGGAATGGTCTGCATGCACAAACAGCTGGCACAACAGCGATGCCCACTGGTAGAACCATAGAATCCTAGAATGGTTTGGGCTGAAATGGACCATAAAGGTCATCTAGTTTCAAACCCCCTGCCATGGGCAGGCACACCTTCCACTAGACCAGGCTGCTTAAGGCCTCATCCAACCCATCCTTGAACACCTTCAGAGAAGGAGCATCTGTGACATCCCTGGGCAACCTGTTCCAGTGTCTCACTCTGGGATTTATTCCTCATCTCCAGTCTAAATCTCCCCTCTTCCAGTTCAAAGCCATCATCTTTTATCCTGTCACTACAAGCCCTTGTAGAAAGTCCCTTCCCAGCTCTCCTGTAGCCCCCTTCAGGTACTGGAAGGCTGCTTTAAGGTCTCCCTGGAGCCTTCTCTTCTGCAGACAGAACAGCCTGACCTGTCCCTGCATGGACACCACAGCTGGGACACGACCAGTTGTGTCCATCTCAGCTGAGCAGTAGCTGCCTTCCTCCTGCTTTTCCCTGGAGGTGGGAGTGCCACATGCACTGTGTGTGCATCAAGAAGGACACTGGTATCAATATTCATGTTCTGTTTTAATTCCAAACCCCAGGAAGGCTACAGAAAGCACTGGTAATGTAATTCGAGGTAGGAAATGGAGATGAGTGAGAACACAATCTCCCGTGGGACTTCCCTCATCTTCTCAAGCAAATAAACAAGAGAACTTCACATGCAAATAAAAAATAATGACATAAAATACTGCATTAAAAAATAGAAGCCTTGAGGTGCAGCTAGGGAAGCTGTCTCTGTGCAGGAGGAATCTCCTGCAGTGCTGATAACGAGAATGGTTCCCTCCTGAAGGGCTGCAGATCAGAAAGGACAGTGGAAGACCTCCCATGTGCCAGGGAGGTGGTGTGGGCCATCCCTGCTGCAAGGCTGAAACCTCTGGTACACCTTCAAGTTGTCCCAGGGGAGGTTTAGGTTGGACATGAAGAACAATTTCTTCCCCTTGAGGGTTGTCAAGGCCTAGCTGAGGCTGCCCAGGGCAGTGGTGGAGTCCCCATGCCTGGTGGGGTTTCCAAGCCATGCAGATGTGGTGCTGAGGGACGTGGTTTAGTGGTGGACTGGCAGTGCTGGGCTAATGGTTGAGCTCTTCCAACCAAAAGTACTCTATGATTCTACCATCACCTGGCATTTTGCATGCTGTGTGTAAGGTGTCCCCATACCATACCTACACGAAAGCTGGGGAGGGATCTGGACATGCTGGAAGGTGCCCAGCAGAGGGCTGGAGCTCCTCTGCTATGAGGACAGACTGAGAGAGTTGGGGCTGTTCAGTCTGGAGAAGAGAAGGCTCTGAGGTGACCTTCTTGTGGCCTTCCAGGATCTGAAGGGGGCTCCAAGAAAGCTGGGGAGGGACTTTTTAGGCTCTCAGGAAGTGACAGAACTGAGAGGAATGGAATCAAGCTGGAAGTGGGGAGATTCAGAGCGGAGGTGAGGAAGAAGTTCTTCCCCAGGAGAGTGGTGAGAGCCTGGAATGGGTTGTGCAGGGAGGTGGTTGAGGCCCCAGCCCTGGAGGTGTTTGCAGCCAGGCTGGATGAGGCTCTGGCCAGCCTGCTGTAGTGTGAGGTGTCCCTGGGCATGGCAGGGGGGTTGGAACTGGATGATCCTTGTGCTCCCTTCCAACCCTGACTGATTCTGTGATTCTATACCAATCCCTCTGACCCCTGGGCACCCATCTCCACCAAGCCATGGTACTGAGGCCTTGTGCTGAGCATCCTGAGCAGGATCAGCCCCAGCAAAGCTGCCACCAGCAAAATGCTTCATCTCCCTGCTGTCAAGGTGAAGCTGGAGACATCCCAATTACCCAGCTGCCCTTTTCAGCAGGGGGTCAGCACCGGAGGCGCCGCAGCTGGCACGGCGCTGCAGCCTGTCCCTGTCACCTCTGGGGTCCCTGGTGCACAGTGCAGGAGCAGCACATGCAATTAGATGCTCTCAGCCTTCCAGCCAGCCAGCTGAGCAACGTGACATGTGCCACCACTTGGAGGAGGGCAGCTTGGGTCAGCGAGCCAGCTCCAAAGAAGGCATGGCAGCTCCTGCCTTTAATCTGGCTGCTCCTAACGAGCTTTTCTCTTTGCCTCCTCTCTGTCTCTTTCATTACAGCTCTGATGAGTCTAAGAACGTTGAGCTGAACGCTGATGAGCACAGAGAAATGTTGTGGCTTAGGAGAATTAGAACAATGAGCCAATTTTTGCCTCCTCCAAGCTGGAAGATGTCCTGAAGGGTGGTTGCAGGGGGGGGGTTGGTCTCTTCTCCCTAGTATACAGGTGATAGAATGAGATAAAATGGCCTGAAATTGTGACAGGGAAGGTTTAGGTTGGAGATTAGGAACAATTTGTTTCCTGCAAGAGTGATCAGGTATTGGAATAGGCTACCCAGGGAGGCAGTGGAGTCACTACCCCAGGAGGTGTTCAGGAAATGTGATTGTGGCACTGTGGGACGTGGTTTAGTGGCCACGGTGGTGTTTGGTTTATGGTAGGACTCAGTGATCTTGGAGGTACCTTCCAACCAAAAAAATTTCTATGATTCTATGTTGGTCTCTTCCCAGAAATGTTTTCAAGTACCAAACTGAGCTCCCTTCCCCCAAAGCAACGACCAAGAAACATCCCTCCTGTCTGCTCCTCTTCCTCCTTCACTCCTGCTCCCTTCCCAGCAAGCACAAACACTTGTCCTAACAGCTGCCACTCACACGTGCCAAAACCTGTCCTTTGTCTTCAGACTCCTCATCACTCATTAGCTGTGTGCAGATTTGTCTTTGGAATCCTCCACTCTGCTCTTATTCTTCATATTCAATGAGGCACAAAGCAGCAGGCACGGGAGGCCCATCAAAAGCTGTCATTTGTCACTGGTTAACTCTCCTTGCTGTAAATCAGCAAGAAGTGCCCTAGAGCTCCCTGTGCAAGGAGACATTTCTCCTCGTTGGTGCATCTTGTTTTCCTCAGAAATACACTCATGCCCTCCTGCTTCCAGGCTTCCTTCTCTAGTGTTTGACTGAGAGAGTTACTGCGCGAGCTGTGCAGCCATCCTGAGACAGGACCTTGGAGAAAAGGAGGCTGGGGGAAGACATTCTGGCTCTCTGCAGCTCCCTGGAAGGAGGTATGTGCCAATTGTTCTCCCAAGGAACAAGTGATAGGATGAAGAAATGGCCTCAGGTTGCTCCAGGGGAGGTTTAGGTTGGACTTGAGGAACGATTTCATACATCATAGAATCCTAGAATCAGTCAGGGTTGGAAGGGACCACAAGGATCATCCAGTTCCAACCCCCCTGCCATGGGCAGGGACACCTCACACTACAGCAGGCTGGCCAGAGCCTCATCCAGCCTGGCCTCTTGAGGGTTGTCAAGGCTGCCCAGTGCAGTGGGGGAGTCCCCATCCCTGGAGAGATTTCAAAGTAGACATGGTGATGAGGGATACGGTTTGGTGGTGAACTGGCAGTGCAGGGTTCCCTCCCTGGAACCACTGCAGGTCAGGTTGTTTGGGACTCTGATCAGCCTGCCTTAGTTGCAGATGTCCCTGCTGACTGCAGGAGGGTTGGACTGGATGACTTATGAAGGTCCCTTCCCACCCAAGCCACTCTATGACTCTCTGACTCCTGGCCGCTTCTGCTTACGCAGCTGGCACCGAGGAGAGCACCGTGTTCTGGTCCTCCTGCTGCCATACCCTCTCCTCCCATTGCCTTCAAGGGCATCCACCCCCACCAGCAGGGAGGGAGCAGCAGCCAGGAGCTCCCAGGAGCAGGGAGATGAGAATCTTCATTACCCCAAGCAACAGTCATCGATTAGTTCCACGCCGCTCCCGGCTCTCGCCACTTTCCCTGCAATAATTGTAATTGTATCAATTAATTATATTTACTTATTAATTAAAGCAGCTATTCCACGTTTATTTTTAGCCCAGACAAACAAGGAGCTGCATAATTTTACTCCAGCTACAGACTCAAAGCGGGGCTGATCCTTCCCATGGCAGCAACTGAAGGCCTGGCTGCAAGACAAGACACCATGGGCAAGACCAAGGGCAATGTTGTGGCCATGGCTGTGGCTGTTCTGGATCTCTTGTGGCAGGATGAGGCTCTGTCCCCAAGTGCTCCAAGCCCTCCTGACCAAGCACCTGGAGATGGAGACACTTCTGAAGAGATTCTCTTCAGGTTTAGGAGCATAGCAAAAAGGTTTAAGCAGAAAACATTAACTGAGCAAATAATTAGCTAATTACAACCTGCTTCAGCAGAACATTTTTAATTAATGAGAAAAAACATAGAGTCATGAAATGGTTTGGGTTGGAAGGGACCTTAAAGATCATCTGGTTCAATCCACCTGTCGTGGGCATGGACACCTCCCACTAGACCAAGTTGCTAAAAGCTACATCAAACCTAGACTCAAACATCACCAGGGAGGGGACATCCACAACCTCCCTGGGCCCAAGAGAGCTCAAGTGCTCCAAGCCCTCCTGACCAAGCATCTGGAGATGGAGACACTTCTGAATAGACTCTCTTCAGGTTTAGGAGCATAGCAAAAAGGTTTAAGCAGAAAACATGAACAGAGCAAGTAATTAGCTAATTACAACTTGCTTCAGCAGAACATTTTTAATTAATGAGAAGAAACATAGAGTCCTGAAAGGGTTTGGGTTGGAAGGGACCTTAAAGATCATCTGGTTCAATCCACCTGTCATGGGCATGGACACCTCCCACTAGACCAAGTTGCTAAAGGCTACATCAAACCTAGACTCAAACATCACCAGGGAGGGGACATCCACAACCTCCCTGGGCAACCTGCTCCAGTGTCTCACCACCCTCACTGGAAAGATCAGTGAGATTAAACCCAAAACTAAAGCTCCATAAACTCAACTTGAAGCTGTCCTGGAAAAGCTTTTGAGTGTCTCAGCTGAGGACTGGTGGTACTTCTATCAGCAAGGGTAAGTAACCTTCCAATTTATTCCATTTGACATTTCTGAAGAGTGTTAGCATTTCAGGCTCAGGCTGGGCATTTCAGTATAGCTCTCTGGGCTCCTGCTCAAAGAGTTCCAGGTCCTTCTTGTGTTCTGAGGCCATCAACACAAGCAGGACATGGAACTGCTGGAGAGGTCCAGAGGAAGTCATGAAGATGACCAGAGGGCAGGAGCACATCCCCTGTGGGGACAGGCTGGGAGAGCTGGGGCTGTTCAGCCTGGAGAAGAGAAGGCTCCAGGGAGACTTAAAGCAACCTTCCAGGACCTGAAGGGGGCTACAGGAGAGCTGGGGAGGGACTTTTTACAGGGACTTGTGGTGTTAAGATGAAGAGCAATGGCTTTGAGCTGGAAGAGGGGAGATTTAGACTGGAGGTTAGGAGGAAACTCTTTCCAGTGAGGGGTGGTGAGACATTGGAACAGGTTGCTCAGGGAGGTCATGGATGCCCTCTCCCTGGAGGTGTTCAAGGCCAGGTTGAAAAGACCTTAAGGAACCTTAAGGTACAGAGGGAGGTGTCCCTGCCCTTGACAGGGGGATTGGAACTGTATGATCTTTAAGGTCCCTTCCAACCCAAAGCATTCTGTGATTGATTTCTATTTCAGACTGGGTGTACCTCTGCAGGTTCTTCAACTAACAACCATGTTTTCATTCACCTTTTTCTTCCCCCCCTCCCCGGTCCCCACTTCTTTTTGCTCTCTGTGATTTGCATAGAAATCATTTCTGCCTCAGCACCTCATTTAGCTCAAGTTCCCCTAATCCTGGGAGCTGTGTTGCTTCAGTAGAGCTTTTCACAAGGATTCCATCAGCATGGGTCATTCATCTTGATCAGCATTACAATCCTTGTTAGCTGCCAAATCCCTCAGAAGCTCCTTTTCTCCCCCAATTTTTGACATTAAAATACAGGAAACTGTAAATAATCTAATCCTCTGCCTTCCAGCACTTATTGCTTCTGCAGCACCTGGCTGCTGTATTAATTTTGGGGGATGTTATTTGAATATCTACAGATGAAGGGTGCAGGGAAGTGGAGAGGAAGGAAGCAGCAGCACTGTGCTACACAGGTGGCCTATGGACATAGTCAAGGGGGCAGCACAAAGCAGAGTTTCACTCTAATTAGCCATTTTTTTCCTGCTGATTACCTTGTTTCTTCCATTTGAAATTTCCAGTAACATCCCCCCAGGACCTCCAAGACTGGAGCTGCACCTCTCCCCCAAGACCACACTGCAGGTCCAGGGCCTTGCAAATTTCCTGCTCTCTCCTTAATTGTCAGAAGATTTCCCTCTGAGGAAAGTTCCTGGTGCTGTCCTCACCATCATCCCTCATTTTCATGTTTTCTTTTGTTTGAACCTTTCCAAGTTTCTAACCAGCCATGCTCTCAGAAATGTGCTGGCAGAAGTAAACCCTGCTGAGAGCAGAAATGTCTCTTGAAAGATCATATAGTCATGAAAGGGTTTGGGTGGGAAGGGACCATTAAAGGTGCCCCCAGTCCAACCCCACTGCAGTCAGAAGGGACATCTGGCACTAGAGCAGGCTGCTCAGAGCCAACTTGACCAGCAATGGTTTCTTTCTGGGCAACCTGGGCCAGGCTCTCACCACCCTCAGTGTCAAACTCCCCCTTCTCTCCAGTCTGAATCTGCCTCTTGCAGTTCAACCCATCCCCCCTTGTCCTGTCACAACAGGCCCTGCTCAAAAGTCAGTCCCCAGCTTTCTGAGTCACCTCTTTAAGCACTGAAAGGCCACCAGAAGGTCTCCCTGGAGCCTTTTCTTCTCTAGGCTGAATAACTCCAACCCTCTCAGCCTGTTCTCCCAGCAGAGGGCTTCCAGCCCTCCCAGCATTGCTGTGGCCTCCTTAGACCTCTCTCCAACAGATGCTTCTCTCTCCTGTCCAGCAAGGAGACAAGAATGGGAAGGATTTCTTTCCTGCCCTGTTGAAAATGCCAATCTGGAGTCAGAGCAAGGGCAGGTTGGCAGGGCAGTTGTGGGCACTGAGATGAGACACCTCATTGAGGGACTGAGGGACATGCTGTCCTCTCCACCATCCCTCCATGCTGGGTGGGTGCAGAGCTCTGCTCCCTGCTGGTGCTTCCCTCCCCAGATGCTGATAAGGAAGCTACCATTTGTTTAAAACTCCATTACTGGGCCAGGACACAGAACCAAGCAATAAATAAAGCTGTGATCATATCTCCCCACTCCTGCTCCCTTCATTTGTTCACTGTGTGAGACAGAGAGCTGATAAGAGCCCTATTTTTGATACTCAGCAATCACTTCTTTGTGCACCCTAATACATCTCAGATTAATTGACAAGAGATTTATCACCCAGGGTCTTATGGATAAATAAAATCCCCAAATGCTGAGGGTTTTTTTCCAGAGTGTTCCTTTTTCACAGAATCACAGAATGGTTTGGGTTGGAAGGGACCTTAAAGATGGTCTAGTTTCAACCCTCCTGCCATGGGCAGGGACACCTTCTACCAGCCCAGGTTGACTCAAGGCCTTAAATACCTCCAGGGAGGGGGCATCCACAACCTCCCTGGACAACCTGTTCCAATGTCTCACCATCCTCATCCTTCCTGGGCAACCTGTTCCAGTGTCTCACCATCCTCATCCTCCCTGGGCAACCTGCTCCAGTGTCTCACCATCCTCATCCTCCCTGGGCAACCTGTTCCAGTGTCTCACCATCCTCAACCTCCCTGGGCAACCTGTTCCAGTGTCTCACCATCCTCATCCTCCCTGGGCAACCTGTTCCAGTTGTCTCACCATCCTCATCCTCCCTGGGCAACCTGTTCCAGTGTCTTACCATCCACAACCTCCCTGGGCAACCTGTTCCAGTGTCTCACCATCCACAACCTCCCTGGGCAACCTGTTCCAGTGTCTCACCATCCTCATCCTCCCTGGGCAACCTGCTCCAGTGTCTCACCATCCTCATCCTCCCTGGGCAACCTGTTCCAGTGTCTCACCATTCTCAACCTCCCTGGGCAACCTGTTCCAGTGTCTCACCATCCTCATCCTCCCTGGGCAACCTGCTCCAGTGTCTCACCATCCTCATCCTCCCTGGGCAACCTGTTCCAGTGTCTTACCATCCACAACCTCCCTGGGCAACCTGTTCCAGTGTCTCACCATCCACAACCTCCCTGGACAACCTGTTCCAATGTCTCACCACCCTCATCCTTCCTGGGCAACCTGTTCCAGTGTCTCACCATCCTCATCCTCCCTGGGCAACCTGCTCCAGTGTCTCACCATCCTCATCCTCCCTGGGCAACCTGTTCCAGTGTCTCACCATCCTCATCCTCCCTGGGCAACCTGTTCCAGTGTCTCACCATTCTCAACCTCCCTGGGCAACCTGTTCCAGTGTCTCACCATCCTCATCCTCCCTGGGCAACCTGTTCCAGTTGTCTCACCATCCTCATCCTCCCTGGGCAACCTGTTCCAGTGTCTCACCATCCACAACCTCCCTGGGCAACCTGCTCCAGTGTCTCACCATCCTCATCCTCCCTGGGCAACCTGTTCCAGTGTCTCACCATCCTCATCCTCCCTGGGCAACCTGTTCCAGTGTCTCACCATCCTCATCCTCCCTGGGCAACCTGTTCCAGTGTCTCACCATCCTCATCCTCCCTGGGCAAGCTGTTCCAGTGTCTCACCACCTTCCCTGCAAAGAATTTCTTCCTAATCTCCAGTCTAAACCTCCCCTCTTCCAGCTCAGTGCCGTTGTTCCTCATCCTATCATTGCAAGCCATGGTTAAAAATTCCCTTCCTAGCTTTCGTGCAGGACCCCTTTGAGTATTGGAACCCTTCAGGTTTTTGGTTCAGAGCTAATTAAAGGTACAAGAAAAACTCAGGAGTGCTTCAGAGAGTTGGAGCTGAGGCCAGCACAGAGCATGTTCTCTTTCCATCCCCTCAGGACTTTCAGACCTCTTTGTTTATGAGCTGCTCGTGTCCTTACGTAACTGCTGCTTCCTCCAGAGCTCGTTAGGAATGTTTATAAAATGGAGTGGAAAATGAAGATGATCACAAGAGACTCGTCCTTCCCTGGTGTTGACATTAACCCCAGGCACTTGAAGCCCATGTATGGGATTGTTCCAATGCTTGGAGTCTTTTTCCTGTCCCGTGGCAGGTTTGTAAGAGACCTTGAGACAATTCTTTCTTTAAAATTAACCCTGAAACTTAGTCTGAAGAAGAGGAGGAAGTCTGAAGAATCATAGAATCATAGAATCAGCCAGGTTGGAAGAGACCTCCAAGATCACCCAGTCCAAGCTAGCACCCAGCCCTATCCAATCAACCAGACCCTGGCACCACGTGCCTCACCCAGGCTTCTCTTGAGCATCTCCAGGGATGGTGACTCCACCACCTCCCTGGGCAGCACATTCCCATGTCAAATCTCTCTCTGTGAAGAACTTCCTCCTAACATCCAGCCTGGACCTCCCCTGGCACAGCTTGAGACTGTGTCCTCTTGTTCTGTCACTGGTTGCCTGGGAGAAGAGACCAACCCCCTCCTGGCTACAACCTCCCCTCAGGTAGTTGTAGACAGCAATGAGGTCTCTCCTGAGCCTCCTCTTCTCCAGGCTAAACACCCCCAGCTCCCTCAGCCTCTCCTCACAGGGTTTGTGTTCCAGACCCCTCCCCAGATTTGTTGCCCTTCTCTGGACACCTTCCAGTCCCTCAACATCTCTCTTGAATTGAGGAGCCCAGAACTGGACACAGCACTCAAGGTGTGTCCTGAGCAGTGCTGAGCACAGGGCAGAATAACCTCCCTGCTCCTGCTGGCTACACTATTCCTGATGCAGGCCAGGATGCCTAAGGAGAGACCTTCTTGCTCTCTACAACTCCCTGAAGGGTAATTGAAGTGAGGTGGGGGTTAGTCTCTTCATCCTCATATCAGGTGATAGAACAAGAGAAAATAGCCTGAAATTGTGCAAGGGGAGGTTTAGGTTGAAGATTAGGAAAAAATTCTTTCCTGCAAGAGTGGTCAGGCACTGGAACAGGCTGCCCAGGGAGGTGGGGGAGTCACCACCCCTGGAGGTGTTCAAGAAACCCATGGCCAATGTGCTTCAAGCCATGGTTTAGTGGCTATCATGGTGTTGGGTTGGAGGTTGGACTGGATGATCTTAAGGATGTTTTCCAGATGAAACAATGCTATGATTCTATCAAAACCTTCCTGCTAAATGAACCCTCAGAGTGGCCATGTAAGTGGCCATCTTTACCTTCCTGTGCTGCTGTTTTGACATCAAAATGGCAAAGCCTCAGTAGATGGACAAGTCACCTAAGCCCTGCTAGCTTTGGAAAGGATCCTCTAGAGAATAACTCTGTACTTGCTGGGTTTTGGTAATTGATTTGATCAACAAAGCCTCAGTCAAGAGAGCCTGACACAGGCAGAGGAGTGTGAGGTCTGTTCTGACAGGAGAATGTAAGCATTCAGGAAGCAAAAAAGAACCTTAAGCTCATGGTTGGTCCTGTGGCTGTACAACCATCAACGTTCTTCCTTTAGAGCAGGAGGGGAGCAAACTCCCTTGCCCATTGGGCTCTCCATACCCTGTGTTAGAAGAAGTTATGCTTCAATGAGCCCTCTGGCAAGGGCTGTTTAAAACCCAGATAAAGCTTCACCTTGTGCTCAGAGAATCATAGAAGCATCTTGGGTGGAAAAGACTTTTGAGTCCAACCATTCCCTAACACTACCAAGGGTGGGGCTGAACCACATCCCTCAGCACCATATCCATGAGTCTTTTGAACACCTCCAGGGATGGGGATTCCACCACCTCCCTGGGGAGCCTGTTCCAGTGTGTGACAACCCTTCCAGTGAAGAAGTTTCTTCTAACATCCAGCCTAAACCTCCCCTTGCTCAATTTCAGGCCATTTCCTCTCATCCTATCACTTGTTACTAGAGAGAAAAGACCAACCTCCACCTGGCTCCAGCCAGGAAACTATAGAGAGTGAGAAGGTCTCCTACATGACAAGTGAAAACAGGTCCAGAGTAAGCCTTTCCCAAGAGGACATGGGAAAGCCTTGGTAAGCCACCCTGGGAGCAGCCACCTTGCAGGGCTGTCATCACCATCGGTCCCCATTCCCATGGGTGAGACCTGGCAGCTCCCACCCCCTCCCTCTGCCCTGCCTGGACTCCTGCTCTGGTTAATTGGGTACATAATGAGTCTGATCCTGTTCTGAGTGGAGTCAATAGCAGGTCTGGGACCAGCATGTCCTGCTTCTTCTCCTGGTTTAATTTACACCCACACTCCGCTTCATTGAGAGGCGTCTCCTTCCTTCCCATGGCTCTTGATCAAAGGGTGAGTCAACAGGGCTGGTGGAGCTGCATGCACAAGCAGCCACATCTTTCTTCATTATCTGCTGCATTCTTCATTATCCCTGCATGACGACCTCTTTGTGGGTTAAGTGAGCTGAGCCTTTCTCATTGCTTCCTGTCAGGCTGGAGGTGAGGAAGAAGTTCTTCCCCATGAGAGTGGTGAGAGCCTGGAATGGGTTGTGCAGGGAGGTGGTTGAGGCCCCATCCCTGGAGGTGTTTGCAGCCAGGCTGGATGAGGCTCTGGCCAGCCTGCTGTAGTGTGAGGTGTCCCTGCCCATGGCATGGATGATCCTTGTGGTCCCTTCCAACCCTGACTGATTCCATGATTCCTGACAAGCCTCAGCGCAGTCGGACAGAGACTCATCACTGCCTCTTGCAGGAGAAGGAGTTCTGGCCTTAGAAAGTGGCACTGCTGTCAGTTGATCAGAGACCAACAAGAAGTTGCAACATTAAAAAGTGTCATGGCTGTAAATACCACCAGAATGAATAATTGAAAGGATTTATGGTCCCATTACAGAACCTCTGCGTTGGACACGGGGCTGCAGCCAACGGTCACACCAGCCATAAATAACTCCTCGGTGTGGTGCCTCCTCTGGGGTGTCATTGAAGGTGGGGGATGATAAATGAGGTGATAAATGTGTTCACAGTGCTCTTACAGACTTATTAACCCAAGGAACCTTGGAATGGAAAGTTTCTGATTTGGGGTCAGACCCTGCAAGGTGACAGCTCAACGTTAAGGGAAGAATGAAGTTGAATGGTGCCACATCCAGCTGGAGACCAGTCACTAGTGGTGTCCCCCAGGGATCAGTGCTGGGCCCCATCCTGTTCAATATCTTTATTGATGATCTGGATGAGGGGATTGAGTCCATCATCAGTAAATTTGCAGATGACACCAAGCTGGGAGCAGGTGTTGATCTGTTAGAAGGTAGAAGGGCTCTGCAGAGGGACCTTGACAGGCTGGACAGATGGGCAGAGTCCAACAGGATGGCATTCAACAAGTCCAAGTGCTGGGTGCTGCACTTTGGCCACAACAACCCCATGCAGAGCTACAGGCTGGGGTCAGAGTGGCTGGAGAGCAGCCAGGCAGAGAGGGACCTGGGGGGACTGGTTGACAGCAGCTGAACAGGAGCCAGCAGTGTGCCCAGGTGGCCAAGAGAGCCAATGGCATCCTGGCCTGCATCAGGAATAGTGTGGCCAGCAGGAGCAGGGAGGTCATTGTACCCCTGCACACAGCACTGGTTAGGCCACACCTTGAGTACTGTGACCAGTTCTGGGCTCTTCAATTTCAGAAGGACATTGAGATGCTTGAACGTGTCCAGAGAAGGGCAACAAGGCTGGGGAGGGGTCTGGAACACAAACCTTGTGAGGAGAGGCTGAGGGAGCTGGGGGTGTTTAGCCTGGAGAAGAGGAGGCTCAGGGCTGACCTCATTGCTGTCTACAACTACCTGAGGGGAGGTTGTAGCCAGGAGGGGGTTGGTCTCTACTCCCAGGCAACCAGCAGCAGAACAAGAGGACACAGTCTCAAGCTGTGCCAGGGGAGGTTTAGGCTGGAGGTGAGGAGAAAGTTCTTCACAGAGAGAGTGGTTGGCCATTGGAATGTGCTGCCCAGGGAGGTGGTGGAGTCACCATCCCTGGAGGTGTTCAAGAGGGGATTGGACGTGGCACTTGGTGCCATGGTTTAGTGGTCTCGAGGTCTTGGGTGACAGGTTGGACTTCGATGATCCTTGAGGTCTTCTCCATCCTTACTGATTCTGTGTAATTCTATGTGAATGTGCTTCAGAATCACAGTTTCCACTTCAAATTCTCCTTGCAAGTCCATGGAGGGCTTTTCCATCCTCTTGCATCAACCTCTCCTTGCTGTTGCAGCCTCCTGAGTGTTCCATCAACAACCATTTCCTATCTGGTTGACAGACAGCTAAACATCAACCAGCAGCATGCTCACGTGGCCAAGAAGGCCACCAGCATCCTGGCCTGGATCAGCAAGAGTGTAACCAGGACAGAGGAAGTGATGATGCCCCTCTGCTGGGCACTGGTGAGGCCACATCTTGAGTCCTGGGTTTGGTTTTAGGCTCTCACTCCAAGAAGAACATTGTGGTACTGGAACATGTCCAGAGAAGGGCAATGAAGATGATGAAGGTTCTGGGGAACAGATATGGTGAGGAGCAGCTGAAGGAACTGGGGTTATTCAGCCTGGCAAAGAGGAGGCTGAGGAGAAACTTTCCAGCACTCTACAAGTCCCTGAAATGAGCTTGGAGCCAGGTGTGTGTTAGTCTCTGCTCCCAAAAGAACAAGTGACAGGACAAGAGCAAACAACCTCAAGTTGCACCAGAAGAGGTTTAGGTTAGACATGAGGAACAATTTCTTCTGGAGATGTGGTGCTGAGGGACATGGCTCAATGGTGACCTGCCAGCACTGGGTTAGGGGTTGGATTTGATGATCTTCAAGGTCTCTCTTCCAACTGAAACCATTCTGTGATTCCATGAATAAGAATGACCTCTTTATTTAAAAGAGAATGAGGAGGTCCTTGAGAAGAGAAGAGAAGGCTGAGAGGGGATCTGATCAATGTCTCTCAATGTGTGAGGGGTGGGTGTCAAGGGGAGGGGGCCAGGCTCTTTTGGGTGGGTCACAGGGATAGGACAAGGAACAATGGGTTCAAAGTTGAACAGAGAAGATTTCAGCTCAACCATGAGGAGAAACTTCTTTGCAGTGAGGGTGCCAGAGCCCTGGAACAGGCTGCCCAGGGGGGTTGTGGAGTCTCCTTCTCTGGAGCCTTTCCAACCCCCACTGGCTGCATTCCTGTGCAGACTACCCTAAGTGCTGCTGCTCTGGCAGGGGGGTTGGACCTGATGATCTCTTGAGGTCCCTTCCAACCTCTCATACACTGTGATATACTGTGAGACTGTGAGGTTATAGATGGAGCTGCTCTGGCTGATGCCAATACATGATTTTAGCTCATCCTAAAGGTGCCTTCCAAACAAAAAGTTTGTGCAAGTCTAAGTCATGGGGAAAAAACTGAGCAGACCCCACGTGAGGGATGAACAAACTGTCCCCAGGCCTTCAGCTGCATTGATTTGGCAAAGACCCACCCCGTGGGGCAGGGTGACTCAGGCTGCAAACACCACTTACCCCTGAGGATGAGTGATGTGAAGCTCTTTGGGGCAAACGTCTTGGCGCAGCAGGTGTCCCTTCCCTGCACAGTGCAGGATCACCACAGCACAGGCTTCCTATCATCCCCATCACAGCTTCTAAAGGAAGGAAAGGATGAGTCAGAAATCACTCCAGAGCAGTTTATTACCCAAGAAATTAAATCTGTTGACTCACACAACCAAACCCTCAATTTAACAAGCACGAGACGATTTCCATAGCGCCAGCAAAGTTGTGCCACAGCCTAAATCAGCAGACAACGGCGTAACTGGAGTGTACAGATGCTCCTCAGAGCTCTTTCAGAGCTTTTTAGCATGAAAAATAAGCAAACAAACAAACCCCAACCCAACAAAGCTGGTTGCATTGCAGCAGCAAGCTGTCAGGAGAGAAGCCAGACCTTTGGTCTGCAACCGAAGGGGCAGTGAGTGGATGCGAGATGGGATGAGATGAGATGGAGTTGTCTGCTGTTTAAAAGCCTGGAGAAGATCTACAACTACCTGAGGGGAGGTTGTAGCCAGGAGGGAGTTGGTCTCTTCTCCCAGGCAACCAGCAGCAGAACAAGAGGACACAGTCTCAAGCTGTGCCAGGGGAGGTCTAGGCTGGATGTTAGGAGGAAGTTCTTCACAGAGAGAGAGATTGCCCATTGGAATGGGCTGCCCAGGGAGGTGGTGGAGTCACCATCCCTGGAGATGTTCAAGAGAAGCCTGGGTGAGGCACTTGGTGCCAGGGTCTGGTTGATTGGATAGGGCTGGGTGCTAGCTTGGACTGGGTGATCTTGGAGGTCTCTTCCAGCCTGGCTGATTCTATAAGTTCTCCATGTGCAGCATAAAATGAACCTTACCCCTGTGCAGGTCTCCAGATCAACTTCCACCTGTCAGAAAAGCAGAGCCCCATGATGGTGCCTGAGCAGATGGGTGATGGTCTTCCCTAGCACCAGCTGAGTTCTGAAGAGATGTGCCCCAACACACCTAGTGGAGCACCTGGATCTGTTGGCTGCAAAATGTTGACTCCACCACGTTTGGAGATGGGGGAGTGCTGTCTGGAAATTAAACTCCAACACCCAAATGCAGTCCCACCACTCCAACTGTGGGGGGCATTTGGCTCTCCAGTGGGTGGAAGGTGCTGGTGAGGACACCACACAACAGATATCAAGCAGCTCCCAGTGCTCTCCATGATGACAGTTGGATGCAGGATTAAGGTGGATTGTGTGAGTAGACACAGGAGGGGGAAAATCCTCCAGCCTTTCTGCCAAACCTGAGTCCAGAGCATACAGGAGGCTGTTTCATACAATCACAGAATCATTTTGGTCAGAAGAGACCTTGAAGATCATTCAGTCTAAGTCAACCCAGCAGTGCCAGGGCACCACATCTGCATGGCTCTGAACCCCTCCACAGATGAGGACTCCACCACTGCCCTGAGCAGCCTGGGCCAGGCCTTGACAATCCTCAGGGGGAAGAAATTGTTACCCAAGTGCAACCTAAATTTCCCCTTGGGCAACTTGAAGCTGTTTGCTCTCATCTTGTCACTTGTTCTTTGACAGCAGAGACCAATCCCCACCTGGCTCCAATCTCCTTTTGGGGACGTGTAGAGAGCCAGAAGGTCTCCCCTCAGCCTCCTCCTCTCCAGATTAAACAACTCCAGCTCCCTCAGCTGCTCCTCACCAGACCTGTTCTCCACACCCTTCACCAGCTTTGCTTCCCTCTTCTGAACCTACTCCAGCACCTCAATGTCCTTGGAGTGAGGGGCCCAGAACTGACCCCAGGCTTCAAGCTGTGGCTTCACAAGTGCCCAGTATAGGGAGACAATCCCTTCCATGGTCCTGCTGGCCACACTCTTGCTGATCCAGCCCATGATGCTGGTGGCCTTCTTGGCTAGCTGGGCACCCTGCCAGCTCAGCCATGCCAAGTTGATGCAGACATAGCCATGCACACCTGCACTGCACTCCTGTAGATGCAGATGCACACACATGCATGCACACAACAGTCTCACACGGGCTGGGCAGATGTGTTTGTGCATGAACCTGGGGCAGCCACACCACAATGCTCCTCTGGGGACCTTGAAGCACATCCATGTGCTATGTCATGCCTATGGGATCATAAACCAATTCCAGGGAAGTCAAAGAAAAAAGTCCTGAAGCTTCTTATGGGACTTGAGACCCACAAATAGCTGAGACAAACAGCAGCCTTGAGCCCCCTGTGTGTGGAGGGAGAATCCAGCTCCACCATGGGTAGATATCTCTGGGGTCTCACCTCACTGCCTTGCTGTTTTCCTTGCTTAGGCTGCCTCTGAAGGCACATTTTCTGTCTGCAGGAGATAGCAGCCTTGAAAAATATTTGTCTTCAGCGGGTGTTCTGCTGCCTGGCATCCAAGAGTCAAAGATTAAGATCAAGAGAATATCACAACATGAATAATTTAGTCACTAAATTTAGCATCTCACTCTGTGGAGGCCATTGGGGAGGAAATCAGAGTTCCTTGGCATTTATCCTGTGCACAAACCTATCTGAGATATCTCAAAATATTCAGTCATGAGCTTGATCATGAATAGTCAGAATGAATCCTGGTCAGACAGATCACCCATGTGTGCTTCCCTCTCTAGATGATGTCTAGAGGCACCTCTTAGTCAGGCATTTTAGAGAGAAAATGTTTGTCCTTAGTACAGGGTGAGGCACAAAGGAGCTGGGTGAGGGAGGCTTGGATCTGGCATCCTTCCGCCTGTGTTCCTGTAGTCATACCTCCAAGTGTGTTGCTGATGGGGACCACCACAGCAGATTGCCCAGTCCCACAGTGTCCAGGGGCATTTGGAAGCTCTCCAGAGAAGGAGACTCCACAATCTCTCTGGGCAGCCTGATGGAGAATGCCAGCATCCTCACACCAAAGAAGTTTCTTCCCCTTTTCAGATGGAACCTCCTGGGCTCCTGTTTGTGCCCATTGCCCCTTGTCCTGTCCATGGGTACCACTGAGATGAGTCTGACCCCATCCTCTTGCCCCTCACAAGTCCTTTATTGCTGAGCATAAAGATCCTCCCTGGGGCTGCTCTTCTGCAGGCTCACCAGCCCCAGGGCTCTCTCAGCCTTTCCTCTTCACAGAGCCCCTCAGCATCTTTGGAGCTTCTGTTGGACTCTCTCCAGTAGTTCCCTGTCTCTCTTGACCTGCAGACCCCAGAACTGGACCCAAGACTCCAGCTGTGGCCTCCCTAGGGCAGAGTAGGGGGCGAGGAGGGCTTCTGTTGACCTGCTGGCCACACTCTTCTTCATGCACCCCAGCAGAGCATTGTGGGTTTTGGCACAGTGTGAGGGCACATTGCTGGCTCCTGGGGAACTTTGGTGTAGATCAGCACACCTTTTAAACCCTTGTTTGTCTGAACTTTGTTCAGACAGAGCCAGTTTTAGAGGCTGGAACAGTGGTGGGTTATGAGCAGTGCATAAAGCAAATTCATTAAGATGAATCCCCCTGCCTGCTGCAGACCTTTCTGCTGCATCTTGTCTGAGTTATTGGAGAACCCTCCCGGAGATCACTCACCCATTATGGATCTCTGCTGTTCTTCAGGCACTTGCTGCTCCTAGCCCAGGCATAAATCACCTCTGTGTGCACCCTTGGTTGTCCTGCACACTCCTGTTTTCATCTCCATAATGAATTGGAAGAGGGGGATTTAATTGAGTCTTTTTGTTTCTCACAAGCTTTGCCTTTCCCATAAATCTATTCAGTTCTGCACAGGCCAACAGAGAATAAAGGGCTGGGGGAGGATGTCCTGGAAGCCTCTGCCTGCAGCTTCTGCCTTATCTCCAGAGCAATCCTGCTGCAGGAGCTTATGCTCCTGCCTGAGCACCTCAGAGGATTTGAAATCCTGCCTTGCCCACAGGAGATGAGCTGCTGTTGAATAAGGAAGTTATCTTCCTGGGTTCTCCATGACCAAGGATGGCCCAGGGTCAGTGCCTGCCTCCCAATGACCTCAGAAGTGGTGGGGGTGAGAGCCTCCAGCAATGAAAAATAACAGAAGGAGAAACTTCTCTCCCATGAGGGTTCAGAGCCCTGGAAGAGGCTACCCACAGAGGTTGTGGAGTCTCCTTCCCTGGAGAGATTCCAACCCCACCTGGGCATTGTAATGCTGGGCAGGTTGCTGTGGGTGCCCCTGCTTTAGCAGGGGGGTTGGTCTGGATGGTGTTCAGAGGTCAGAATTTGGGATTCTGTGACCTGTAGCAACACCCACCCAGATCAGAGTAAATCCTGCTCAGTCTCCAACCTGTCTGCTACCCCCCAGTAGCCCATGCTTAGCTCCCAGTAAGGTGTACTCAGATCCCAATAATGCAAGCATGCACCCCATTAACACAAGCTTAGACCTCATTAACCCATACTTGACCAACAGGAGTCTGGGCATGTCAGTAACACATGCCAGGGAACCACACAAGGACAGGAGCATCAGGTAGGGACTGTTCCACCCATTTGTGGTGTGCTCTGGTTCATGACCAGGCTGCCCATGACTGTAGTGGTGACATGAGAGCCAGGAGGATGCTTAGGGGACTTGAGCATCTCCCCTGTGAAGAGAGCCTGAGAGCCCTGGGGCTGTTTAGTGTGGAGAAGAGAAGGCTGAGAGGGGATCTGATCAATGTCTCTCAATGTGTGAGGGGTGGGTGTCAAGGGGAGGGGGCCAGGCTCTTTTGGGTGGGTCACAGGGATAGGACAAGGAACAATGGGTTCAAAGTTGAACAGAGAAGATTTCAACTCACCATGAGGAGAAACTTCTTTGCAGTGAGGGTGCCAGAGCCCTGGAGCAGGCTGCCCAGGGGGGTTGTGGAGTCTCCTTCTCTGGAGCCTTTCCAACCCCCCCTGGCTGCATTCCTGTGCAGACTACCCTAAGTGCTGCTGCTCTGGCAGGGGGTTGGACCTGATGATCTCTGGAGGTCCCTTCCAACCTCTGATACACTGTGATATACTGTGATAAACAGGAGGATGAAGACTTGCTGGGAATGCACAAGGGGGGAGATTTAGTCTGGAGATGAGGAATAAATTCTCTTCAGTGAGGGTGGTGAGACACTGGAGCAGGTTGCTCAGGGAGGTTGTGGATGTCCCCTCCCTGGAGGTGTTCAGGATGAAGTTGGATGAGGCCTTGAGCAATGTGGTCTAGTGGGAGGTGTCCCTGCCCATGGCAAGGGGTTTGGAGCTGGATGATCTTTAAGGTCCATTTTACCCCGAACCATTCTATGATTTTGACATCAAATCTCCATGTGCCCTCTCCTGCAGTGATCTCTCCTCAGGGCTTCCCTGCTGCCTTCCCCACAAGCCTGTGAAACTGCACTCCCTTAATTCATTTCAAAACAACAACAGACTATCCAAGCTTCCCAAATTCATCATGAAATCGATTAGGCAGTGTCAGTAAGGGGGTGGTTCAGAATATTAGAGAAATATTAGGAAGCAAATTAAAGCATTAGAGGATTAGGACTTATCTGCTGGGCTCGAGGTTTGCTGTAATTCAATCAAAATTAACAGTTTCACGCTGATTAGTGACAGAGGTTTACTCATCTTCCCCTGCCTTTGTTTTCCTAAGTGCACTGATGCTGCTCAGAATGAGGTTAAGCTTCTTGATGGGAGCTGCTGAAAAAGGTTTCAGCTTGAAATGTCAGGAGTGCAACCTCCATTTGCAAGGGTCCTCCTTCTTCATCTTCCTGTGTCAAGAAGAAGGGGACAGTCTGTTTTCAGAGGTGGACAGAGAAGGGACAAACTGGAGCACAGGAAGTTCCATCTCGACCTGAGGAGAAACTTCTTTGCAGTGAGAGTGCTGGAGCCCTGGAATGTGCTGCCCAGAGCACGGGGGGATGCCCCATCCCTGGAACCATTCCAGATCAGGTTGTCTGGAGCTCTGAGCAACCTGCTCTTCTTGCAGGTGTTCCTGCTGACTGCAGGGGGGTTAGACTAGATCTTTTAGACCCCTTTAAAGGTCCTTTCCCACCCAAACCATGCCATGATCTGATAATTCTACAATTTCACCAGTGCCCTGCAAGGTTGGGGGTTGCCCAGACTGGGGTGGGCACAGAGTGGACTGCTCCTTGCCCCCTGTTCATAGAATCATAGAATCCTAGAATCAGTCAGGGTTGGAAGGGACCACAAGGATCATCCAGTTCCAACCCCCCTGCCATGGCCAGGGACACCTCACACTACAGCAGGCTGGCCACAGCCTCATCCAGCCTGGCTGCAAACACCTCATGGAAGCAGCTTCTGGGATAAAGCACAATCAGAGCAGATCAATGCATTAATGATGGCATCTTCCAGCACTCCAGCAGCTGAGAAATCAACCCCAGGCACCATGGGAACTGGTTTCTGTTGCTGTTACGCAGCATCCAGCATCGAGGGAGCATCTCAGGGCTCTGAGAGTCAGGCTGGGACCAGACCTGAGGAGACAGCAGCATGTCTGGTGGCTCCCAGCAGTGTAGCTCCACAGAGGAACAAACAGCTCTGGTATTTCCAGCATTTGCTGACTGGTTTCAGTTCACCTTCCTACATGCCCCTCTCCCTGTGCATCAATAAACCTGAAAAGGTTAATCCTGAGAGGTGACAGAAGCTCTGTGACTCCTGGTGAACATCCCAGGGGAAGGAGGCAGCTGAAGTGCTGGAGCAAGCCCAGAGAAGGGCAACAAAGCTTGTGATGGGTCTGGAGAGTAGGTGTAGTGAGGAGAAGCAGCTGGGGGGGCTGGGGTTGTTCAGCCTGGGGAAGAGGAGGCTGAGGGGAGATCATAGAATCCTAGAATCAGTCAGGGTTGGAAGGGACCACAAGGATCATCCAGTTCCAACCCCCCTGCCATGCCCAGGGACACCTCACACTACAGCAGGCTGGCCAGAGCCTCATCCAGCCTGGCTGCAAACACCTCCAGGGATGGGGCACAACCCATTCCAGGCTCTCACCACTCTCCTGGGGAAGAACTTCTTCCTCATTCTCTCTACAACTCCCTAAAAGGAGACAGGAGTGAGGCAGGGGGGTGGTCTCTTCTCCCTCATATCAGGTGACAGAACAAGAGGAAATGACCTGAAATTGTGCCAGAGGAGGTTCAGGTTGGACAGGAGGAACAATTTCTTCCCTGCAAGAGTGGTCAGGCATTGGAACAGGCTGCCTAGGGAGGTGGTAGAGTCACCACCCCTGGAGGTGTTCAAGAAACCCATGGCCAATGTGCTTCAAACCATGGTGGTGTTGGGCTGAAGGTTCAATTCCATTTTAGGAGTCTTTTCCAATTAAAACTCTTCTGTGATTCTATTCCACCCCAGGGCTCAGCACCTGCACCTCCTTTTCCTCCACCCCAAGTTCTCCCCTCTGCTGTCAGCACAGGAGTCCCTTCTGCTGACAGGGGTGTTTCCCAGCCACAGCCAACAGTTACAGATAGCTGAATGCATAGGAACACAAAACCCCTTCAGTTCTGCTTTGTTGTTCTATAAAGCCAGGGCATGCTGCACCTTGTTTTAGCAGGGGAAATAATGCTTTGACACAAATGACAGCAATTCTGTCTTCCACCAAATTATTTCCAAGACACAGACAGCAGCTGTGTTAAAACTATACTTGGTGAATTAATTTCAGTGTTCTGACTTCTCCTTTTTTTCCTAAGCAGCAGCTCTGAGCCAGGCTATTTAGCACTTTTTTAAGCAAAAGCACTATCAAGGCTGAAATCTAGGAACATAGAATTGTTTCATCCGGGAAAAAAAAACTCGAAGATCATCAAGTCCAACCATCAGCCCAACACCACCATGGTCATTAAACCATGTCCCCAAGTGCCATCTCCACACATTTCTTGAACACCTCCAGGGATGGGGACTCCACCACCTCCCTGGGCAGCCTGTTCCTGACCACTCTTGCAGGAAACAAATTGTTCCTCATGTCCAACCTAAACCCCCCCTGGCACATTTTCAGGCCCTCTTGTTCTATCACTTGATACTAGGGAGAAAAGACCAAGCCCCACCTGGCTTCAACCACCTTAACCTGTGGCTGGGTTGTAGAGAGCAATGAGGTCTCCCCTCAGCCTCCTCTTCTTCAGACTAAACCACCCCAGTTCCTTCAGCTAGAAACATGAAGACTGTGCTCCAGTTCCTGCTTGTAGCTTGTGGTGGAGCCCAAAAGGTGCCAAAGGAATTCCCCAGTCCTGCCTGGAAAGGAACAGCGTGGTGGTACCTGCATCTCACCTCATTCAGCACCATGCCCATGGTGGAAAGACCACTATCAACATAGAATCAGAGATTTGTTACACTTGGAAAAGACCTCCAAGATCATCCAGTCCAACCACCAACCCAACACCACTATGGCCAGTAATCCATGTCCCCAGGTGCCAACTCTACACATTTCTTGAACACCTCCAGGGATGATGACTCCATCACCTCCCTGGACAGCCTGTTCCAGTGCCTGACCACTCTTGCAGGAAAGAAACTGTTCCTAATATCCAACCTAAACCTCTCCTGGTGCAATTTCAGGCCATGTCTTCAGCAGTTGGGGTGGGGGTACCATGTGAAAACATCTCTGAGTTCTGTGGCTTTACACAGTCAGCACAGAACTGGATACCAACAGACTACAGGAAGCCAACTGTGACATTTAATTAATATGATCCATCTGCTTTTTAGCACTGTTCTAATGATCAGTGGTTAATTTAGTCATGGGGAAAAGCTAATCAGAGGCAGGGAAGCTGGGGTAGAGCTCGGCACAGCCTGGAAGCGACGCAGGGGCTCCGCCTGCCATGAGGCTTCTGAGACCTCACCTGAGGGCAGCAGCACTTTGAAACAGGGCCAGATGGTCTGTGGGGTCCCTGCCAACCTGGTGTTCTGTGGTTCTTTGGGGTGGGATCACAGAACCATGGAGTCCTTTGGTTGGGAAAGACCTTGAAGATCAAGTGCAAGCATGAACCCAGCACTGCCAGGTCACCAATAAACCGTGGCCCTCAGCACCACATCTCCACAGCTTCAAAAATCCACCAAGGATGGGGAGTCCACCACTGCCCTGGGCATCCTGGGTCAGACCTTGCCATGCCTCAAGGGGAAGAAATTGTTCCTCATGTCCAACCTAAACCTCCCCCCCCGGGAGACTTCAGGCCATTTCCTCTTGTCCTGTTCCTTGTTCCCTGGGAGAAGAGACAGACTCCCACCTCACTCCAACATCCTTTCAGGGAGTTGTAGAAAGCCAGAAGGTCTCTCCTCAGCCTCCTCTTCTCCAGGCACAATCACCCCAGTTCCCTCAGCTGCTCCTCACAGTACCTGATCTCCAGACTCCTCACCAGCTTGGTTGCCCTTCTCTGGACCTTCTCCAGCCCCTATAGGTAATCCATGACAGAAGAAAACCTGGGAGAGCAAAGAGGCCACCTTGGGCTGGAGGCCATTTGGGATAAAATAACCTTTCCCATGCTCTTGGAAAGACCTCTGGGGAATCCAAGCAGAGCTTCCATGATTCTTCCTAAACTCTCCTGCCTGCAGAGCTGCTGCACCCCATGGTGGTGGTGGTGCAGGCGAAGCTCCAGGCTGAGCCATCTCCAGCTCGCCCCCGGGCAAACCCCCTGTGCCAAGTGACTGCAGTGAAACTTCAATTCAGAAGCTGTTTACAGCTCCAGCACTCTTATTTCTTGCTTCCTTCCCACTCCTTGGGAAACGTTTCCTTTTGATATTTTAATTTCTCTTGGGCTGGATTTAAGGAGGAAAGCGAGGTCGAAGCAGATGGTTGTCAGCAAACCAGTGCCTGCAGAGCACAATTGAGAATTAGCATAGCAAACCCCCAATACTTGGCACCAGCCAAGGCCTCCTGATAGAATTGTCAAAAGAAATCTGGCTTGGAAAAAGAATTTTGAATAATGTTTTCAAAATTCAACTGATGGAGACTTTAAACAAACAAAATACGCTTGTTGGGGGGTACTCGAGTGGTAGTGAAAGCCTCTGAAGGTTTAACACAGCCTGGGGGCATGAAGAAGAGTGTGGGCAGCAGGTCAAGGGAGGTTCTCATTCCCGTCTGCTCTGCTGAGACCACACCTAGAGTACTGAGTCCAGTTCTGGGCTCCCCAGTTCAAGAAAGACAGGGAAATACTGGAGAAGCCTAGAATCCTGGAATCAGTCAGGGTTGGAAGGGAGCACAAGGATCATCCAGTTCCAACCCCCCTGCCATGCCAGGGACACCTCACACTACAGCAGGCTGGCCAGAGCCTCATCCAGCCTGGCTGCAAACACCTCCAGGGCTGGGGCCTCAACCACCTCCCTGCACACCCATTCCAGGCTCTCACCACTCTCCTGGGGAAGAACTTCTTCCTCACCTCCACTCTCAATCTCCCCACTTCCAGCTTGATTCCCTTCCCCCCAGTCCTGGCACTCCCTGAGAGCCTAAAAAGTCCCTCCCCAGCTTTCTTGGAGCCCCCTTCAGATCCTGGAAGGCCACAAGAAGGTCACCTTGGAGCCTTCTCTTCTCCACACTGAACAGCCCCAACTCTCTCAGTCTGTCCTCATAGCAGAGCAGCTCCAGCCCTCTGCTCATCCTGGTGGCCCTTCTCTGGACACCTTCCAGCATCTCCAGATCCCTCTTGGAATAGAGGCTCCAGACCTGGATGCAGTACTCCAGGTGGGGTCTCAGCAGAGCTGAGCAGAGGGGGAGAATCCCCTCCCTTGCCCTGCTGGCCACACTTCTCCTGATGCAGCCCAGGCTCTGCTTGGCTTTCTGGGCTGCAAGTGCACACTGACAGAAGGTGGACTTCTCATCCACCAAGGCCCAATGGAGGTCAAGAGGTTGATGAGGGGCCTGGAACAGCTCTGTGAGGAGGAAAGGCTGAAAGACCTGGGGCTGTTGAGCCTGCAGAAGAGCAGCCCCAGAGGGGATCTTCTCAATGCTCAGCACAAGCTGAAGGACCTGTGGGTGGCAAGAGGATGGGGCCAGACTCTTCTCAGTAGTGCCCAGGGACAGGACAAGGGGCACAAACTGAAACACAGAAGTTTCAGCCTGAAGCTACGGAGAAATTTCTTTGGTGTGAGAGTGCAGGAGCCCTGGAGCAGGCTGCCCAGAGGGGTTGTGGAGTCTCCTTTCCTGGAGAGATTCCAAACCTAGACAAACATTGTGATGCTGGACAAGCTGCTGTGTGTGCCTCTCCTTTAGCACGGGGGTTGGACTGGGTGATCTCCAAAGGTCCCTTTCTACCCCACCATGCTGGGACACTGAATTCCTGAAAGGCCAATGTGTGAGCCACAAAACTACTGCTCAAGAGGTTTTTTTTTTTCCACAAGCACTCTGGAGTAGCTGGGTCAGCTGCTGAATGGCACACACCATCCAAGGAGATGGGTTCAGCAGGAGAATACTAAATGAGTAACCTACAACTGCCAGTTCTTCTGTGGCTGTGGTCCACTCCTGCCACTGGCGTGGGCAGCAGCATGTCACAGCCACTCCAGAGCTGAATAAAAGCCCAGGAGATGCCAACACAGGAGAGCAAAAGCAATCTGCAGCAAGCCACCTCCATCTTTCAACACAGAGAGATTCTCTGGTAGGCTGATATTAAAAATCTCTTTTCTCCTTTCTCTTTACAGAGAGAATTTGATTAGTTTGGCACAAATCTCCTATGTGGCCCTATTAGACATTTTTTGTTGAGAAGACAAAACTGTCTGTAAATTACTTCTTCCCCCAGGAAGGAGAGCACTGGGCTTTCTCCAAGCAGAAACGTGTCCCAGGTTGAACTTTTTGCTCTTTTGATCTTCAGCCATTATCACTTTCTTTATGGATGAGGAGGTGCTTGAATCCAGTGTGAATTTATTCCAGGCTGTGAAAATAATTACAGATGAAAAGCATGAGAACAGGAAAAAAAAAAGAGAGGGGGTGAGGAGGGGAAAAGAAAAGCAAAAAGCAATGTTTCTCTTCTGATTTCACTTCCCTGTTGAAATCTGATATTTGGTTTAAAAAAAACAAAACAAGCAAACCAACCAAACCTCAAACATCAACCCCATTATCCCCAGAAGAGCAGTGGCAGTGTCTGTCTGCAGCCTTGGGCCAGCCTCAGCTGTGTCTGCCATGCAGCACTGCTTCATGTAGCTCCAGGTTGCCCAGGGAGGTGGTGGAGTCATCACTGTTCCCTGAGGTGTTCAAGAAATGTGTGGCCATGGCCCTTGGGGACATGGTGTAATGGCCATGGTGGTGTTGAGTTGATGGTTGGGCTTGAGGATCCTAGAGGTCTCTTCCAGCTGAAACAGTTCTATGATTCTCATGGAGGGTTGGAGCTGCTCTGCTATGAGGACAGACTGAGAGAGTTGGGGCTGTTCAGTCTGGAGAAGAGAAGGCTCTGAGGTGACCTTCTTGTGGCCTTCCAGGATCTGAAGGGGGCTCCAAGAAAGCTGGGGAGGGACTTTTTAGGCTCTCAGGGAGTGACAGGCCTGAGGGGAATGGAATCAAGCTGGAAGTGGGGAGATTGAGAGTGGAGGTGAGGAAGAAGTTCTTCCCCAGGAGAGTGGTGAGAGCCTGCAATGGGTTGTGCAGGGAGGTGGTTGAGGCCCCAGCCCTGGAGGTGTTTGCAGCCAGGCTGGATGAGGCTCTGGCCAGCCTGCTGTAGTGTGAGGTGTCCCTGGGCATGGCAGGGGGGTTGGAGCTGGATGAGCTTTGTGGTCCCTTCCAACCCTGCTGATTCTAGGATTCTGTGTGCTCCTCGTGTCCCCTAAAGCCACAACCACAGGGAGGGACATGACAAGGGGCAACACTTGCAAGAAGCTTGTCAGGTTTTCTGGTCTAGGTCTGGAAATGGTTTAGAACCACCAGTTTGTCAACACTTCTCAAATGAGCAAATTCACAGAATGAGAGAGTGCTTTGGGTTGGAAGGGACATTAAAGATCATCTAGATTCAATGCCATGGGCAGGGATTCCTTCCACTAGACCAAGCTGCTCAAGGTCCCATCCAACCTGGTCTTGAACACCTTCAGGGAGGGAGCATCCACAGCCCCCCTGGGCAACCTACTCCAGTGTCTCACCACCCTCCTTGGAAAGAAATTCTTCCTAATCTCCAGTCTCAATCTCTCCTTTTCCAGCTCCAAGCCACTGTCTCTCATCCTAGCACCACAAGCCCTTGTAGAAATGGCATCTGGAGAGCAGAGCAGCAGCTCACCCCTGTGCTGGGGCACTGCCTCGACCTCTACCACCTTCACCACCCTCACACTGGAACATTTTTCTCTCCTTTAGAAACCTCAGAAGCTTGAGAGAGAGGAAACATAGCTCTTTGCCCAGGTGCAGCCATGGGATGAGCAACAGGAGGACCTCTATCCAAAGCTCTTCTGGTGTCCTCCAGCTATGTCTGCAAGCAAGACACCAAGCAGGCTGTGAGACAGTGGAAAACAAATCAAATTAGATGAACCTGTTATTTTTAATAAAGGACTAAAAGAGCACATATTCTTTCATTAAATCATACCCAGGAGGGACCATTAGGATAATCCAACATCATCTCCCACACTTCATCTACTAATTTCTTCACAACACATGACTGAGTGTCCCAGCTCCAGCACTGCTTCCAAACACCCCAGCCTTTCTCTGGAGGATCTTCATGGTGTGCTGTCCCCAGGGCAGATCTTCTGGCCCCTGGTTGTTTTTAGTAACCAGAGTGTTCTTGCTCCTGCTATGAGTTTGCTGCTCTGGGCTTTACCCACTGCAGCCAACCATGCCCACGCCCCAGTGCTCTAAGCATCCAATCTTGGTGGCACATGGGGAGATGTTGGTAGTGATGCCCTGCTGCCCATCAGACATCACTAGAATAGCTCCCTGGGGGCTTCATAATGGGAGGTGTTACAGGTCCCACCTCATCTGGTGCCTCTCTCCAAACAGTTTGTCAAGAACGTGCTCCATAGTGACAGGCAGCTCTGCTGCACTGTGTCCACCTGGTACCATCCCTGGGTCTTGTTCACCCTCTCACCTATGCCACCAGTGGGGATCCAAAGCAGAAAAACAACACCCCCAACCTGCCCTTCATTCATGAGGTGGGTGAACTTGGTGTAGGAGACCAGATCTGTTAGACTTTTCCCTGTGTGAGCCCAAGGTGACTGTGCCTGATGGTGGCATTGTCCCTCAAATGTCTTTCAGCAGCACCCAGAAGGATCTAGCAATGTGCCTTTGTGGCCAAGAAGGCCACAAGTGGTCTCCTAGGGTGCATTACTGGTGAGCCCCAGAGGTCCCTTCCAACCCCTACCATGTGGGGACTCTCTGTAGTGTTTCCTGCACTGATATTGGACTTGCAGGCCTGGAGGTTCTTAGGTCTTCCTCATGCCCTTCTTATAACTTCTCAGCCCTGCTGCATTCCTGGATCTTGCCTCCTTCCACTAGAACATTCTTCATCTTTCCTCCAGCTAAGCCTCAGCCTGGGCTCCACCAAGTGGGATGTCCACTTGAGACCAACACAGCTGAACTGTATGGCTGAGCTATTGCCACCCATCAGCTAACAGCACTCCCTGATGAATGCCCTCTACAATCAGGATTGTGTTAAGGAGAGAGGTCCCTATGGCAACCTGCTGGCAGCACACCCAAGAAGGATGGCTTCCTGCCTTTGATTACAGTTTTAGAACATTTAACCCTTTTTGACCCCTTCAATTTCAGAACACTGCTGGGTAGAAGGCAATTTGTCATAGAGCCTGGGGCAGTAAATCAAATCCTTTTCAGAAGCCTGGTTTGTGACAGCTGCCTTCAGTCAGCAGTTACCACCTCCCATGGTGGCTCTCCCTAAGTCTTATGTTTCATAAAGCCACTTTCAGAGAATGGTTTGGATTGGAAGGGACCTTGAAGATCATCTTGTTCCAACCTCCTGCCATGGGCAGGGACACCTCCTAGTACAGCAGGCTGCTCAAGACCTCATCCAACTTTGTCTTTCACACCTCCAAGCAGGTGGCATCCACAACCTCCCTGGGCAACCTGTGCCAGTGTCTCACCACCCTTCACTGGAATGAATTTCTTCCTCATCTCCAGTCTCTATCTCCCCTCTTCCAGCTCAAAGCCATTGCTCTTCATCCTAGCACCACAAGCCCTTGTAAAAAATTCCTCCCCAGCTCTCCTGTGGCTCCCTTCCACTACTAGAAGGCTCCTATGAGGTCTCCCTGGAGCCTTCTCTCCAGGCTGAACAGCCCCAACTCTCCCACCCTGTCCCCATATGAAGGTGTTCCAGCCCTCTGATTTCTTTGTGGCCTCCTCTGGACCCACTCCAGCAGTTCCATGTCCTTCTTGTGTTAGGGGCCCCAGAACTGGATGCAGTGCTCCAGGCTGGGTCTCAGCAGAGCAGAGCAGAGGAGCAGAATCACCTCTTTCATCCTGCTGGTGAGACTGTTTCTGATGCAGCCCAGCACACAGCAAACTCTTGTTGAGTTTTTTCATCAGCTGTTGAGCTGCTGCTGAATTTTCCATCACTCAGTTTTCCTTGGCATTAATTGCCCTATAGAACCAAGGAATTCCTTAGTGGTGACATCTCAGACCAGTTTTCCCAGTGGAATTTCTGGGTCTGACAACTGGTGGCTGTTCAGCAGGACACTGATATTTACCATTTTAAAGCCTGACATGATTTCTCCTCCTTGGGGACCAACCCATTGTTCTGGGCTCTGCTAAAAATGATTAGTCCTAGCTCCAAGCATTCACCCCTGTGAATTCAATTCTCCTCCATACCAGCTGTCCCAGCATGGCACTGCCAGGTTTCTAAAAGTGTTGCCTTCTGAGACAGGACATGTGCCTTCATCTGAGGAAGTCTGTGGCATCTTCCAGCAGGTGCTGGGCTGCAGGGAGGGCTGGGCTGGAGGGAAGGGAATCAAGAGCTGGGCAGGGAATCAGCAAAGACATTCATCTCCAAGGCACTCTGCATTTCTGCTGGGTGAACAGATGCCATATGAGAGTGGGCACTGCATTGCAAGCCTCCTGCAGCAGCTTCCTTACTGCTTTTGTGCTGCTGATTGCATGTCAGGGGTCTCTGAGCACCTGGATGGTTGGGTACTGGCTCATCTAGAGAGTGGGTTAGTGAGAGATGGGCTCCAAAGTAGGCTCTTCACCATCATAGGTGTGTTCAATAAAGCTGCTCAGCACACTGAAACATCCTCAGTACCTGAAAGGGGCTACAAGAAAGCTGGGGAGGGACTTTTGACAAGGGCTTGTAGTGACAGGATGAGAGGCAATGGCTTTGAGCTGGAAGAGGGGAGGTTTAGACTGGAGATGAGGAAGACATTCTTTGCAGTGAGGGTAGTGAGACACTGGAACAGGTTGCCCAGGGAGGCTCCATACCAGCTGCCCCAGCATGGCACTGCCAGGTTTCTAAGTGCTGCTGTCCCTGAGTAGGTGAGACAAGGGTTTGATTGTTTGACACATGAGGACAATTCCCCCCAACCACTTGTTCCTTATGTTACCAACCAGCATCATCATCATCATTAGCTCTCAGGCTCTTCCTCTTCCCTGAAGGCCCAGTGGCTCTCCTCACTGTCCTTGTTCCCCTCTCTGTGCTGCACAAGGGCAGCATTGAAGCTCTTTCCTCCTTGTTTCTCATGCCAAGACTCCCTTGTAAGTGATAGGAGGAGAGGGAACGGATTGAAGCCTGAAGAAGGGAGATTTGGACTGGAGAAGAGGAGGCTCAGGGGTGACCTCATTGCTGTCTACAACCACCTGAAGGGAGGTTGTAGCCAGGAGGGGTTTGGTCTCTGCTCCCAGGCAACCAGCAGCAGAACAAGAGGACACAGTCTCAAGCTGTGCCAGGGGAGGTTTAGGCTGGAGGTGAGGAGAAAGTTCTTCATGGAGAGAGTTGTTAGAGGTTGGAATGTGCTGCCCAGGGAGGTGGTGGAGTCACCATCCCTGGAGGTGTTCAAGAGGGGATTGGACGTGGCACTTGGTGCCATGGTTTAGTGGTCATGAGGTGTAGGGTGACAGGTTGGACTTTGATGATCCTTGAGGTCTTTCCCAACCTTATTGATTCTGTGATTAGGAAGAAATTCTTTCCAGTGAAGGTGGTGAGAGACTGGAACAGGTTGCCCAGGGAGGTTGTGAATGCCCCCTCCCTAGAGGTGTTCAAGGCCAGGCTGGATGGACCCTCGAGATAGTCTTGTGGAAGGTGTCCCTGCCCATGACAGGGGGTTGAAACTAGAGGATCTTTAAGGCCCCTTCCAACCCAAACCATTCTAGGATTCTATGATCCTGAAGGAGTGACAGCAGGAGGTACCTCAGAGTCACAGACAACACCCAAGTCACTGCCCCAGCAGCCAGCATGGGGGGGCTTTACCTCTCCAGCTCCCTAAACCTCTGTCCAGAGATACAGAACTTCTGCTAGAAGATCCATGTGGGTCTCTAACAGGCATCAGATAAGCACTGAGATGTTTGCACCCTCAGATGGTAACCAGCTGGTGTTTGGGTTGGGCTCTAGAAGCCAAACTGCAGTCTCCCCATACCCTTGGCAACTGTGGAGCTGGGTTGAGAAACTCCTTTGAAATCTAACAACTCCAAAAGTGTTGACACACATCAAGGCCAGATCTGGGGTGGGTTTAAGTGACACATGTCATCTGGCTGGAGGGTTTGTGTGTTTGCCAGAGCTGACAGAGAAAGGCTGAGTGTGTCTGGGGAGAAGCAGCAATCAGACCCCCCCCCCCCCCGCCCCTGCAAAACACTGCTCACTTCTGGAGAGGAGGAAGGCTGTATCTGCACCCCTTTGGTTTCTTCTTCTCCTGATCCAGGGTCAGCTCTCACTGTGACAACATGAACAGTACACAGATTGCCTAGCCACATGCCCAGGTGCTTGTTGAAGATGTATCTCCAGCTCTCAGACAGATGTGGTTATGCAGAAGGACTCCTGAGCCCATGAAGAGAAGGCTTCTGCTGAGCAAAGCCAGGGATGAGGTTCAGCTACAAGAGTCAAGCTGCAGAGGCAGAACCACCAAAAACCTGAGCAAACTGTTACCTCATCTGGAGAAGGAACCAAGCTCTTGGAATCAACCATTAGGAGTGGGATGAAACCATGCACCAGTTCAGGTGTGGGGCTGTCCTGATGGAAAGCAGCTCCACAGAGAAGGACTTGGGAATGCTGGGGGACAACAAGGTCAGCAGGAGCCAGCAATGTGCCTCTGTGGCCAAGAAAGCAAATGGCCTAGGGGGAATCAAGAACAGTGTGGCCAGCAAGTTAAAGGAGGTTCTCCCCCTCTGCTCTGCCCTAGTGAGGCTATATCTGGAGTACTTCGGCCAGTTCTGGGCTCCCCACTTCAGGAGAGGGTCCAGTGGAAGTTCCAGAGAAGCTGAGGGGCCTGGAGCATCTCTGTGAGGAGGAAAGGCTGAGAGCCCTGGGGCTGGTGAGCCTGCAGAAGAGCAGCCCCAGAGGGGAGCTGAGCAATGCTCAGCAAGAGCCAAAGGACCTGTGGGGGGCAGGAGGATTGGGCCAGGCTCATTTCAGTGGTGCCCAGGGACAGGACAAAGGACACAAACTGGAATCCAGGAGGATCCACCTGAAGATGAGAAAAAAACCCAGAGTCTTCCTTGCTGTACCCAGACCAACATTTCTTTCTTAAAAGAAATTCTGAATTTGAGGGAGATGGAATCCTGCATCATCTTCCTGCAGGTTCTTTACACCAAGGATACAACCTCTTTCTTGTGTCCAGCTAATGAGCCCTGGACTCAAAAATCCAATCTGTTCTCCACAGCACTATTGATTGCAGCTCTGTTGCAATCCTTCTGCACAGCTTTTATGAGGAAAAAAGGGATTTAAGTGCTTATCATACAGAAACATGAAATTGTAGTGAAGGCTCTTGAGGCCCCTCAATGTGTTGCCATCATTAGAGAGAGGATAGGATTCCAGAAGAGGGAAGAACACTTGGAGCTCATCACCTTACACAGTGGGATCGTTTTTCCTCACTTGTGGAACCCCCAGAACTCATCAGGATTCAGTGGCTGGGGAGCAGCTGGGCACAGACACTCAAGCACACCCAGTGCACCCTGTTCCCAGCACATCGAATTGAGCTTCAAGAGGGAGCAGCAAGCCCCCTCCATGCACAAAGGAGCAACAGAGAGGAATAAACAGGAGGAGAAGCTGCAGGATCAAGCACCAGATGCTTGCTCTGGTTGGACAGCAGATCACAGTGGGTCAGAGGAGTCCATGAAGTTCATCAGAGGGCTGGAGCACCTCTCCTGGAAGGACAGACTGAGGGAGTTTGGGGTTGTTCAGCCTGGAAAAGAGAAGGCTCCAGGGAAACCTTAGAGCTGCATTTCAGAATCTGAAAGGAATCTACAGGAAGGCTGAGCAGGGACTGTTTAGAAAGATGATAGGATGAGGGGAAATGGCTTGAAACTGGAGCAGGGTGGGTTTAGGTTGGACATGAGGAGGAAGTTCTTCACAGTGAGGGTGGGGAGATACTGGAAAAGCTTTCTCAGTGATGTGGTTGAGGCTCCATCTCTGGAGTCACTCAAGGTCAGACTTGATGGGGCCTTGAGCAGTATGCTCTAGTTGGAGGTGTCCCTGCTGACTGCAGGGCTGTTGGACAAGATGACCTTTAGGGATACCTTCCAGCCTGATCCATTCTGAAGTCATCACAACCCCTCCATGTCCCAATGCATATCTCCACCTGCTTGGATATCTGCAAATTGCTGCATTCAGCACTCATAGCACTCAGAACCTTTGCTGCAAACCTGCTGACACCACACTGAAGGTTCTCTCTCTCTCTCTCCTAACTGTTTGCAGACAGAGTCAACCCTCATTGCACTTTTTCCTGCACTCCTGCAGCCCTGGGGTTTGCAGATCCTTCACTGCCTTCTCTGCCATGAATGGTCATGCCATTGATTCACACCAGGAGTTTCCCTAGGTGGGATTTGGGCACATGGCTCCCTAGTTTTCTCCTGCTGCTGGCAGTGATGGGTGGGAGCTGAGTGGGGGAAATATAGCTGTGGAAGCCCTTGAAGGAGAAGATTTCAGGAAGCTCTCCAGAGTGATCCCCCCAGCCCAGCAGGTCTCAAAGAAACGAGTTCCTACAGCAGATCTGGAGACACTGAGGCTACCTGAGCAGCTGTTTGGGGTGTCTTAGGACTGTATGGGCAAGCCACTTCTGTGCCTTCACCCCACAGAGCCTGAGGATCCAGCAAATCTAGGAACATTTTTCCTGTGTGGGTGTTGGTGCAGGCTGCCCAGAGGGGTTATGGAGTCTGCTTCTCTGGAGAGCTTCCAACCCCCCCTGGCCACTGTGATCCTGGGCAAGCTGCTGTGGGTGCCCTGCTTTAGCAGAGGGGTTGGACTGGATGATCTCCAGAGGTCCCTTCCAACCTTCACCACTCTATGGTTCTGCAATTCATATCTACCTGAACACTCATCTGTGGTTTTCTAGCTGGGACACTACCTTTTCCCACCCCTGGGATTCTGGGATCTCAGTTGGCTTCTGAGGCTTGCTGCATGGACAAAGCTGTGTCAAACATTGTGATAGATCACAGGAAACAGATCAGGAGGTGTGACACCAGGCTGGTCTAATGAGATCAAGGCCAGGTTGGGCAGAGCAACCTGGTCCAGTGGGCAATGGACCTGCCCATGGCAGAAGGGTTGGAACTGAAGGACCTTTAAAGGTCCCTTCTACCTGTACCATTCTGTGATCAGGATTCCCCCAGGGAAGGGCTGTACCAGCTCCTGTTGGGGCTCTCCAGCATGGCACCATGAGCCCCAACACCACCTCTAACCAGGGTGCTGCTGGCAGGGGGACAATAACCTTCCAGCACCCAAGCCAGATGCTGAAACCTTCCCATCTCCCACTTCAGCATCCAGCATCATTGTTGTTCTCTGGCTTCATGGCTGCATTCATCATGAGCACAACAGGCACAGAGCAAAGGTGACCTCCCAGGAAAACCACAGACAGGTTGTCTTAGAGCAAAAACCATTCCCAAATTCTGGTATTTAGGTTATTCTAACTGAGAGCAGGTTGGGAAGTTGAAAGCAATCTGAATTTGACCCTGAAGTTTCCTCTCCCCACCTCAAAAGGGGTTCTTAGGCTGCTCAGAGCACAGGGCTATAATTTCCCAATGCTGCAGAGATGCTTTCAGCTCATCTTTGTGTTCCTTTTTTTGGGGGAGAAATGTTCCTGCCAGATTTAGTCCATGAGCCAGGCTTTGGCAAGATCATTCCTTCATTTCTTTTCTCATCTTCACTGAGCTGAAGTAAATAATTCTGACTTGGTTTATTCTTAACCCACTATTTTATGACAGAAACCACTTGACCACCTCAACTTTGGAGTCTCAGAATATCTGGGAAGTTTAAAGCTGCTGACAACTCTCCTTCCTCCTCATGGGGACTGCTGGTCAGTGAGGACCAAGGGACAAGGATCTACTCAAGAGAGACCAATGGAGAGCTACCAGGATGATTGAGGGCCTGGAGCATTGCCCTATGAGGAGAGACTGAGATCCCTGGGGCTGTTTAGTCTGGAGAAGAGAAGACTGAGAGGGGATCTGATCAATGTCTATCAATGTGTGAGGGGTGGGTGTCAAGGGGAGGGGGCCAGGCTCTGCTCAGTTGCACCCTGAATAGGACAAAGGGTAGTGGATATAAACCACAACACAGGAGGTTCCACCTCAACATGAGGAGGAACTTCTTCACTGTGAGGGTCACAGAGCACTGGAACAGGCTGCCCAGAGAGGTTGTGGAGTCTCCTTCTCTGGAGACTTACCAGCCCCATCTGGATGTGTTCCTGTGTGACCTGTGCTGGATTCCATGGTCCTGCTCTGGCAGGGGGGTTGGACTTGATCTCCAGAGGTCCCTTCCAACCTCTAACATTCTGTGTTCCTGTGAACAGTGAATATGTTCAGACATTCTGCTTCATGACGAGGTTTAGTTCCCCTTTTGAACTTTCCATTGGAAGAAAAACAAAACAAAACAAAAAAAGTCTTGTGCAGACACAAAAGGTTAACAGAAGAGCTGCAAACCTGCCAAAATTTACCTCCAGCTTCCAGAAAAACACTGAAATAAACAACTGAACCTGCTGCAGGTCCTGGCAAGCAAGCAAAGGGAGCAGAAAAAGTCAAGACTGATTTGCTAGGATCACCTCATGGCAATGCTCTGTAACATTTCTCTGAAGCAGTGTGATGGACCTTGCAGTGAGGAGTAGCTGTGCCTTGAGCAAGGAGTTCTCCAGAGCAAAGCAAACACCACCCAGAGGAATCCATTACATATGAGATGGGAGCAACCTCAGAAAGCTGTCCTGGAAAACAGAATCCTAGAATCAGTCAGGGTTGGAAGGGAGCACAAGGATCATCCAGTTCCAACCCCCCTGCCATGGCCAGGGACACCTCACACTACAGCAGGCTGGCCAGAGCCTCATCCAGCCTGGCTGCAAACACCTCCAGGGATGGGGCCTCAACCACCTCCCTGCACAACCCATTGCAGGCTCTCACCACTCTCATGGGGAAGAACTTCTTCCTCACCTCCACTCTCAATCTCCCCACTTCCAGCTTGATTCCATTCCCCCCAGTCCTGGCACTCCCTGAGAGCCTAAAAAGTCCCTCCCCAGCTTTCTTGGAGCCCCCTTCAGATCCTGGAAGGCCACAAGAAGGTCACCTCAGAGCCTTCTCTTCTCCACACTGAACAGCCCCAACTCTCTCAGTCTGTCCTCACAGCAGAGCAGCTCCAGCCCTCTGCTCATCCTGGTGGCCCTTCTCTGGACACCTTCCAGCACCTCCAGATCCCTCTTGGAATAGAGGCTCCAGACCTGGATGCAGTACTCCAGGTGGGGTCTCAGCAGAGCTGAGCAGAGGGGGAGAATCCCCTCCCTTGCCCTGCTGGCCACACTTCTCCTGATGCAGCCCAGGCTCTGCTTGGCTTTCTGGGCTGCAAGTGCACACTGACAGCTCCTGCTGAGCTTCTCATCCCCCAGCACCCCCAAGTCCCTCTCCTCAGGGCTGCTCTCCAGCCACTCCCTGCCCAGCCTGCATTTCTGCTTGGGATTGCCTCCACCCAGCCAGATCTTGTTCAAGCTCAAATGAGCTACCAATTTAGCCTTTCAGAAAGAAATATCTGCAGCCCTGTCCTGCTTGCAGAACAAAATGCATGCACTGAGGGCAGGGTCTGGCCTGCTCAAAGCCATGATGAGCTGCAGGGTAGGTCATGGCTGAAGATGGGATGCATCAGGACTTCCTTTGGAAGGAGGTGAGCCACCATTCACACCCAACCCCAGGCTGCAGCAGCAAGCTTGCATGAACATGCTGTGTTCATGGTTCCTGGCAGAAGGTGGCCAAACTCCAGCCTGCTTGAGGATGGCCAGAAGTTCACAAGGTTCATGAGGCAGTGCCCTGAGAGCACCTCATAAATATGCACATCCTACTGTAGCTCACTTCTAACAGCAGGAGCTGTGGAGCATGAAATTGTGTCTACTTTTGGAAGTGCAAAGAGCTGTGAGGCTAAAAAGGGGGAAGGGAGAGCTGCCCATGGAGTCACCCATGGAGAGGGTGTAGGGAAGTTATGGGAAAACCCTGGGCAGAGCAGTCAGAGAAAGTCCTCTGCAAAATCATCTAGCCAAGGCACCAATATTTCATGAGACCCACAAAGTCCTCAGGTCCTCAGGACCCCAGGGTCCTCAGGATGTTTGTGTTAATGAATAAGTCATGAGCAGAGGTTTCCCATCACTTCACTTCTCACCCACTGCAGTTTGGTTTGGGAGGTGCCACTGGTGCTTGGGTAACAACAGTGTCCCTAGTGTCTCTGTCAGGACAGAGGGAGGGGAGGAACGTGGAGCCCTCTTTGGTGAGGTGCTCCATCAGCTGAGGTGGGTCTGCTGCTCTTACTGGAAGCCTTCCTCTGCCTGGAGGTGATGAATCCTTTCCTGGAACACAAGGAACCTGCACCAAGGTGGGGAAAGGGTCTTTATCAAATTAAAAGGGATTGGATTTAACTTTTTTTTTTTTTAATTGATTGTAAGCTTTAAAGGTTTCTGTTCCAGTAAAAGCATTGATCAGGAGATTTGCATTCTCCTGGGCACGAGGCATTTGCATCAGCAGCAGCTGCTGCAGTGCTGATTAACTAAAAGAGGGGGAAAAGGTTAAAGGCTGCACTTCAGCCATGGACAGGAACAAAAAGCGTAGAGCCCTTCACCTGGGGAGGAGCACCACCATGCAGCAGTACAGGCTAAGGGTGGACCTAGAATCATAGAATGATGGAATCAGTCAGGGTTGGAAGGGACCACAAGGCTCATCCAGTTCCAGCCCCCCTGCCATGCCCAGGGACACCTCACACTACAGCAGGCTGGCCAGAGCCTCATCCAGCCTGGCTGCAAACACCTCCAGGGCTGGGGCCTCAACCACCTCCCTGCACAACCCATTCCAGGCTCTCACCACTCTCCTGGGGAAGAACTTCTTCCTCACCTCCACTCTCAATCTCCCCACTTCCAGCTTGATTCCATTCCCCCCAGTCCTGTCACTCCCTGACAGCCTAAAAAGTCCCTCCCCAGCTTTCTTGGAGCCCCCTTCAGATCCTGGAAGGCCACAAGAAGGTCACCTCAGAGCCTTCTCTTCTCCACACTGAACAGCCCCAACTCTCTCAGTCTGTCCTCATAGCAGAGCAGCTCCAGCCCTCTGCTCGTCCTGGTGGCCCTTCTCTGGACACCTTCCAGCATCTCCAGATCCCTCTTGGAATAGAGGCTCCAGACCTGGATGCAGTACTCCAGGTGGGGTCTCAGCAGAGCTGAGCAGAGGGGGAGAATCCCCTCCCTTGCCCTGCTGGCCACACTTCTCCTGATGCAGCCCAGGCTCTGCTTGGCTTTCTGGGCTGCAAGTGCACACTGACAGCTCCTGCTGAGCTTCTCATCCCCCAGCACCCCCAAGTCCCTCTCCTCAGGGCTGCTCTCCAGCCAGTCCCTGCCCAGCCTGCATTTCTGCTTGGGATTGCCTCCACCCAGCTGCAGGACCCTGCCCTTGGTCTTGTTGAACCTCCTGAGGTTGGCTTGTGCCCAGCTCTCCAGCCTGTCCAGGTCCCTCTGGATGGATCCCTTCCCTCCAGCCTGGCTGCTGCACCACACAGCTTGGTGTCAGCAGCAACCTTGCTGAGGGTGCACTCAATGCCTCTGTCCATGGCACTGACAAAGATGTTGAACAAGCCTGATCCCAGGAGTGATCCCTGAGGGACTCTGCTTGTCCCTGGCCTCCACTGGGACATGGAACCATTGACAGCCACTCTTTGGGTGTGGCCATCAAGCCAGTTCTTTATCCATCTGGTGGTCCACCCATCAAACCCATGTGTCCCCAGTTTGGAGACCAGGAGGTGGTGTGGGACAGTGTCAAAGACCTGCTGGAAAGCAGCCACATTGAGGAGGATGTGGGTGTCCTGGTGGAGAAGAAGGTATCCATGGGATACTAGCAGTGTGACCATTTGTGGCCACAGAGGCCAATGGTCTCCTGGGGTGCATCAAGAAGAGTGGCCAGCAGGTAAAAGGAGGCTTTCCTCTCTCTGCTCTGTCCTGCTGAGACCGCATCTGGAGTGTTGTGACCAGTTCTGGGCTCCCCAGTTCAAGAGGGACAAGGAACTACTGGAAAGTGTCCAATGGTGACTACAAGGGTGATGAAGGGACTGAAACATCTGTCTGATGAGGAAAGGCTGAGAGCCCTGGGGCTGTTGAGCCTGGAGAAGAGCAGCCTGAGAGGGGATCTTGCTGATGGTTATAAACATCTGAAGGGTGAGTGTCAAGAAGAAGGACACAGGTTCTTTACAGTGGGGTCCTGGGATAAAACAAGGCACAAAGGACACAAAATGAAACATGGAAGGTTCCATCTCAACATGAAGAGGAACTTCTTTGGTGTGAGGGTGCTGAAGCCCTGGAGCAGGCTGCCCAGAGAGGTTGTGAAGACTCCTTGTCAGGAGAGATTCAAAGCCCAGGTGCCCATTGTGATCCTAGCCAAGCTGCTGTGGTTGCCCCTGCTTTAGCAGAGGTGTTGGACTGGATGATCTCCAGAGGTCCTTTCCAACACCCACCATGCTGGGATTTGCTTCACACTATCAAAAAAAAAAGTATTTTATTTTTTTCCTAGCATCAAGTCAGAACTCTTTCATGTACACTTCATTTTCAGTAGCTCCAAGCAGCAACAGGCACAAGCTTTAAAGGCTTGCCAGGTTTTCAGCACCAGCAGGGTGATGGAACAGCTTCAGTCTGGGTTCTAGAGGCTTTTAAGCATTTCCCAGTCACAAGAGCTCCAGCAGGAATGTAATGTCTGAGAACCAGGGTTGTGGTGTACATCAAAGACCAGTTTGGGTTGGAAGCAGCCTTAAAGATCATCCAGTTCCAACTTGCCAGGGACACCTTCCCCTAGACCAGGCTGATCAGAGCACCAGACAAGCTGACCTGCAATGGCATTTCCCTCCCCTCTGAGCAGCCCATGCCAGGGTCTCACCCTCAGTGTCAGACAGTTCCCCCTTCTCTCCAGTCTGCATCTCTCTCTTTTAGTTCAAACCATCACCCCTTGTCCTCTCACATCAGTCCCTGCTCAAAAGTCTGTTCTTGGAGGCCCCTTGAAGCACTGAAAGGCCACCAGGAGGTCTCCCTGGAGCCTTCTCTTCTCCAGGCTGAACAACCCCAACTCTCTCAGCCTGGCCTCACAGATGAATGTCTCTTAAATGTGTCACAGTTCTGAAATCACTGCTGTGTGTTCAGAGGTGGGAGAGGAGCTTTTCTAGTGTCAGAGGCAGAAATCAGAGTCAATATTTAGACATTTCAGATGGTTTCTATTTCTGAATTCCAGTAGCTGACAATGGCCTCCCACTACTAATCTCCTTCTGCAGCAAGCTGAGGTACAACATGTTCTCAGGCACTGACAATTCAAAATCAATGACAAGAGGTCTACACTTGACAGCTATGACCTGTACATAGGCTGGGCTTTGTTGAAAGAACCTTCCCAGGAGCAGCCCCACCTCCAGCAGCAGAGCTGAGGCTGCTGGGGACTGACAAAATGCTCCCACGAGAGCCAAGACTCCAACGCAGCTTCCCCTGGCTCCCTGCACCCTCCTGACCCTTCCCAAGGAGTGAGTGCCCCAAGGCCTGGTCCCAGCCATGGTGTTTCTCACCCAGGTACCCCTAGCAGCAGCCTTCCAAACCCCTGCTTCAACAGCACATGAAATCAAGCCTTGTGTGTCAGAGGGGATGCTCACCCCCTCCCTCAACTGGAATTTCTTAGCACCATGGAATTATTAAGGCTGAAGAAGAACTCTAAGATCTAGTCTACCACCTCTATGGCCATTAAGCCATGTCTCAAAGTCCCATGTCTTACATGCTTCCCTGTGACCTCCTTCTTGAAGGGGAAAGGTGATGGACACCAGCCAAGAGCCATCACAGGATCATTCTTCTCCTGCTTCAGCCCAGCAAATAAATTAAACTATCAACCACCTGCTCATTTCTGCAGGATTTCTGCCACACTATAGCCCAAGCTCTGGGAGCTGCTGAAGATGCTGTTGGAGCTAGGCTGGTCCCACAGCATGGAGGGCATCAAGGATGACTCAAGCAGAGCTGAGGGATCCCCTGCCTGCTCTCCTCCATGTTGCTTGCTGACTGCTGGACAGTCTGTCAGGACAGGGCCGTGAGCTGCACATGGAAGGGATGAAGTTCATGTCCCATCCCTGACCACACACATTGGCTAGAATCACAGAATTGTCCTGGTTGGAAAAGACTTCCAAGATCATCAAGTCCAACCACCAACCCAAACCCACTATGGCCAGTAATCCATGGCCCCAAGTGCCATCTCCACAGGTTTCTTCAACACCTCCAGGGATGGGGACTCCACCACCTCCCTGGGCAGCCTGTTCCTGACCACTCTTACAGGAAAGAAATTGTTCCTCGTGTCCAACCTAACCCTCCCCTGGCACAATTTCAGGCCATTTGCTCTCATTTTATCACCTGCTTCTAGACAGCAGAGACCAACCCCCACCTGCCCCCAGCCTCCTTGCAGGGAGCTGTGGAGAGCAACTGTTCTGAGTGCTGCCATTTTCCACTGTGAGATGTCAAACCGTGGTGGCCCACATCAGGGAGCAGCAGATACATCAGAGCTGGGATTGCTGTTTTAAGGAAGAAAAACCTGAGATTAGAGCCAGGCATCACGTGCCTGGAATCCAAACTGTGGCAGAGACAGCACTGCCCCTTCCTCCCAGGCTTTAGAAGAAGAAGAGCTTGCAGAGAGCTGCAGCAGGAGATGAAGGCAGCAGCACATCCCAGGCCCCCGAGCAGCCACGCGAGCATGATGTCTGAATGCCCAGGGAGCTGTCAACGGAGACCAAAGAGGCAGCAAAGCCTCTCATGCCTGGAGATCAAGCAGAAGCAGATCACAACAGGATTCTGAGCATGTAGAGCCAAGTTCACAGTCATAACATCTCTGCAAGGAAAAGCTGACTTGGCAGATGGGACATCCTTTGTCAGGAAAAGGAATCTGATCTCTAGAAGGCGAGCTCCTGGTACAAGTCCTCAGGAGCATCACAGGGACAAGACATGGGCAGCTCCACACTGAGTCACTGTGCTCTGGAGGGATCATTCTGAACACACTGACATGGAGAGTGCTTTCTTTTGTTGCCTGCACAAGCCCTTCAAGAGGAAGAGGACTGCATTTCTGTAACAGTACAAGCAGAATCCTCTCCTTTTGCAACTACGTCACTCAGGATTTCCCAGCCAGGGAGGTGGGGATCATGGTCATTCTAGGTCCCCACCCAGGAACATCCAGCTCTGGGGCCTCCAGCAGAAAAAGGAACTGTTGGAGCAGGTCCAAAGGGGGCCATGAAGATGACCAAAGCACTAGAGCTCCTCTGCTATGGGGCCAGGCTGAGAGAGTTGGGGGCAGTTCAGCCTGGAGAAGAGAAGGCTCCAGGGAGACCTTAGAGCAGCCTTCCAGTACCTGAAGGGGGCTGCAGGAGGGCTGGGGAGGGACTTTTGACCAGGGCTTGTGGGGATAGGACAAGGAGCAATCACTTTAAACTAGGGCAGGGTAGGTTTAGGTTGGACATTAGGAGGAAGTGCTTTGCTATTCTGGTGGTGGAGCACTGGAATTGGTTGCCCAGAGAAGCTGTAGATGCCTCATCCCTGGAGGTCTTTGAGGCCAAGGTGATTGAGGCATTGAGCAACCTGGTCTGGTAAGAGGGGACCCTGCCTGTGGCAGGGGGTTGGAACTGGATGATCTTTAAGGTCCCTTCCTAGAATGGCTTTAGTTGGAAGGGATCTTAAAGGTCATCTAGTTACAACCTTAAAGATCACCATGCCATGGGCAGGGACACCTTAAACTGGACCTGATTGCTCCAGGCTCTATCCAACCTGGCCTTGAACATCTCCAGATCTAGAGCTCCTGTGCAGGGTAGTGAGCTGGGAAACACCCAGATGTTTATTCTGAGTGCACTGTGATTGTGCCTCCTGTAAATCCCTGCAGAGGTCTGAGAAGCTGTCTGAGAAGCTGTCTGAGAAGCTGTCTGAGAAGCTGCCATCAAGCCATGGAGGAAAAGGCAGTGAGATGACTCAGATCTGGTGGGGTAGGAGTGCTGGTTGATACAGCTGGAGAGAGACTTGTTAGGGGGATACTCTGACTCAAACAAACCTCACACATGAGGCATGACCTTCTGGCTGCTGGGCAGACTTGCTCCTCAGGGGTGAGCAATGTGGAGATGATTGTTTAGCCTCCCTGTTTCCTGCTAGATTGGCAGTGTCACTGCAGAGGAGCCTCTGTAGGGTCCTGTGCAGAGACTTCCTTTGAAGGCTGAACATCACTTCTTCAGTGTCTGAAAGCTCTGTGTGCCCCCCTCTGCCCCTAACACTGAAGCCTCCCTTTGGTTGATGTCCCTGCAAAGCAGCTTCTGCATCCCCCTTGGCTACTTGGCTGTGGCTCCCAGTGCCATCTGGAATATGGCTGGAGTGTCCTTCTTTAAACTCTTTCCTTCTCAGCCCTCCACTGTGAAAACAGTGAGGAGAACATGGCCCAAAATGACACTGAGTGAGAGCTGGAGTTTGATGGGGTCATGGTTCTGAAGCAGCAATCACCTGAGTGTGCATGCCCCATGCTGGCTGTAGGCTTGGTCTTGCAGTGACAGGGCAGGAAGGATGTACCTCAGCCCTTGTCCCTTTGCTTATGGGGGTGCCTGGGGTTACTCAGCCTCTTCTAGACTTCACAAGGTGACTCAGGGACTTTGTGCTGCCCTTCCCCAAAGCTGCAGCCTGAACATCTTCAAGTAACCCACTGGGGCTGGCGATGCTTCCAACCCAACCTATGCTGTGAAGATAAATCATAGAGTCATAGAATCCTAGAATCAGTCAGGGTTGGAAGGGAGCACAAGGATCATCCAGTTCCAACCCCCCTGCCATGCCCAGGGACACCTCACACTACAGCAGGCTGGCCAGAGCCTCATCCAGCCTGGCTGCAAACACCTCCAGGGCTGGGGCCTCAACCACCTCCCTGCACAACCCATTCCAGGCTCTCACCACTCTCCTGGGGAAGAACTTCTTCCTCACCTCCACTCTCAATCTCCCCACTTCCAGCTTGATTCCATTCCCCCCAGTCCTGGCACTCCCTGAGAGCCTAAAAATGCAGCTGTTTGTTGCTCTGCTTTTAGCTGTGACACATCACCCTAATGCTGGTCTGATCTTTTTATTTATATTCTCTTAACACCAAAAAAAAAAAAAAAAAGAAAAAAAAGAAAAAAAGAAAAAAAATTGTTACTTATTCATCAGATAAAAGACAGCACCCAAAAATGTGATGAATATAATAAATGATTTGTGTTAAAAGGTAAGCTAGGAGTAAAATTCAAGGATTTTTTTGCTTTGAGAATGGATGGGGGACTGCAGAAGACTGCCCATCTATAACAGAAAACAATAAACAAAAAACCCAAGCAACAAAAATGAACAAAACCTCTTCCCCCACCACCAAAATCCCAACCCTGCACATCACCATAGTTACCTGACAAAAAAAAAAAAAAAAAAAAAAAAACAAACCACACCATCATGTGCTCAGTAAGACTCAGTGACTGCTGAGGGGGTGAGGAGATATTGAGAGACATCTCCTCCTTTTTAATATGCACTTGTGAACTCTTTGTGCTAAAACAAACAAAAAGAAAAGAAAATGAAAAAGAAGGATGATGAAAATCTGCATTTTCTGTTGTGAAAGCACCCAGCCTCTAAGAAGTGCCTGGAGGGTATTTTTTGTGCTGGGCTTGCAGGAAGGGTTCTGATTTGCCACTGCAATTGGGATTTGAAACACACACCAAAAGAAAATGTCTCTTCTGCAGGTGACTGCTTTAAAATGATCCATTACTAAAACCAATCTCCATTTTGGTGGCTTATTTCCATAGATTCATAGAATGGTTTGGGTGAGGAGGGAACTCACAGATCATCTAGGTGTAACCCCCATGCCATGGGCAGGGACATCCTCCCCTAGACCAAGTCACTCAAGGACCCATCCAGCCTGGCCATGAACACCTCCAGGGAGGAGACATCCACAACCTCCCTGGGCAACCTGTGCCAGTGTCTCACCACCCTCACTGGGAAGAATTTCTCCTAATCTCCAGTCCAAATCTTCAATCCGTTCCCTCTCCTCCTATCACTTACAAGGGAGTCTTGGCATGAGAAACAAGGAGGAAAGAGCTTCAATGCTGCCCTTGTGCAGCACAGAGAGGGGAACAAGGACAGTGAGGAGAGCCACTGGGCCTTCAGGGAAGAGGAAGAGCCTGAGAGCTAATGATGATGATGATGCTGGTTGGTAACATAAGGAACAAGGGGGGTGGGGGGGGGGGGAATTGTCCTCATGTGTCAAACAATCAAACCCTTGTCTCACCTACTCAGGGACAGCAGCACTTAGAAACCTGGCAGTGCCATGCTGGGGCAGCTGGTATGGAGCCTCCCTGGGCAACCTGTTCCAGTGTCTCACTACCCTCACTGCAAAGAATGTCTTCCTCATCTCCAGTCTAAACCTCCCCTCTTCCAGCTCAAAGCCATTGCCTCTCATCCTGTCACTACAAGCCCTTGTCAAAAGTCCCTCCCCAGCTTTCTTGTAGCCCCTTTCAGGTACTGAGGATGTTTCAGTGTGCTGAGCAGCTTTATTGAACACACCTATGATGGTGAAGAGCCTACTTTGGAGCCCATCTCTCACTAACCCACTCTCTAGATGAGCCAGTACCCAACCATCCAGGTGCTCAGAGACCCCTGACATGCAATCAGCAGCACAAAAGCAGTAAGGAAGCTGCTGCAGGAGGCTTGCAATGCAGTGCCCACTCTCATATGGCATCTGTTCACCCAGCAGAAATGCAGAGTGCCTTGGAGATGAATGTCTTTGCTGATTCCCTGCCCAGCTCTTGATTCCCTTCCCTCCAGCCCAGCCCTCCCTGCAGCCCAGCACCTGCTGGAAGATGCCACAGACTTCCTCAGATGAAGGCACATGTCCTGTCTCAGAAGGCTGCACACCAAAACATAACTCAGAGATGAAAGCAGCAGCTCAGCCCAGCTAAAGGTCAGCCCAGCTCCAAGGAAAGGAGCTTTTGGGACTTTATTAACAAGCAGACAAGTTTGTAAGGTCTCACGTTTCCCTTGCTCCATAGCACACCACTGAGAAAGCCAAAACCTTTTGTTTAACCTCCACCAAGCCAGTGACATCCACCAGAGAGCTGACAGCAGCCAGTCTAGAGAGAAAACAAGCCACATACCTTAGACCTTCAGCCAGGAGGTCTCTAGGATCACCTTTAGGAGATCACAGCAAGGAGAAAAAAAAAAAAAAAAAAAAAGTGGTGAAAAACCCTTTTATAGCCCCAGTCTGGGGAAGATTTCCCAGCTGGAGGGAGGAAGCACAGACCCACCCTGGGCTGGGCTCAACAGACTCTGGCTGGACTTGATTCAAGCTGGCCTTGCCTAGTGGAGATGATGGGAGAAAGGTAAATGCTGAGCAGAGCTGCTTCTCAGGGCTGCTGCAGGAGCTCCACTGCTACCTGCTGAGCATGTTGGTGTCATAGTGGTGCTGCTCCTGAGGGATGTGGGAGAGTGGGAGCTGGAGATGCTTCCAGGAGCTCCCCAAGGCTCTGCAGATATTGCAAGCACAGGGGAATAGGAAAGTGGTTAATCAGAGCAAGAACTGGTGAGGAACAGCAGACGAGGTTTGTTTTGCAGAGTGCTCTCTGAATCTCACAATAAAAGGGAATACAAATGACATTAATTGGCCACTTGGGATGGAGCTAATGGTAAATATTCTAATAGAATCACAGAATCATTCTGGCTGGAAGAGACCTTGAAGATCATCAAGTCTAACACTTTACCCCAGCACTGCCAGCTCACCACTAACCATGGCCCTCAGCACCACATCTCCACGGCTTTGAAACCCCTCCAGGGATGGGGACTCCACCACTGCCCTGGGCAGCCTGGGCCAGGCCTTGGCAACCCTTTTAGGGAAGAAATTGTTCCTCACGTCCAACCCCTGATGCAGCTTGAAGCCATTTCCTCTTGTCCTGTCCCTCTTTACTAGGCAGAAGAAACCAACCCCTTCCTGGCTCCAGGTAGTTGTAGAGAGCCAAAAGCTCTCTCCTCAGCCTCCTCTTCTCCAGAATGAACACCCCCAGTTCCCTCAGCCAGTCCTCACAAGACCTGTCCCCCAGACCTTTCCCTAGGGTCTTCTTCTGGTGCATTCATGTTGAGTCTTTACCATTTTTCATCTCCAAAGATCCTGCTGTATCTCCGGTAACAAACAGGCTCTACCATCAGATGCAGGATCAGAAATTCCAGATGAAACCCCATGAAAACAAGGGAGGCTTGAACATCTGAGCTCAGGGCTGGAGACAGCAGATTTAAGTGGTGAAAGTCCATGCAAAGGAGAGCAGATCTGACAGAAGCTCTCAACACAGCCTGATTCAGGAACCTGCTCACTTAATGCCCTTCCTTAGGGTGAGGATGGTGATTTGATGATTTTGATGGTGGTGGTGGTGGTATGTTTGACCTGTTTTCAACCTATTATCTTTTATATATCATGGAAATCAAAATTCCTGTGCAGGATGCTGGTTCTGTGCTGGTCAATCAGGCCAAGAACACAGTTCCCACTTCAAAAGTCTTGGTCTAGTACCACTTTTGTTCAGCCTCTTGATGGAAAACCACCACAAGCTCCTTGGTGCTTTAATGCTGTCTGCCAAAAAAAAAGGAAAAAAAAAGAGGAAATCTGAGATATTTACTTCAAAGTTTTGTCCCAAGACAGCATTATGCATCATAATGCCAAAAACTGCCTCTTGCTGTTGCATTGCTAATGGGGCACCAAGCTTCCAACCCATTTTCAGCTCAGCTTTGCACAGGTCCTTGCCCCGTGCACTTTCAAGGTTGGTTTCTCCCTGCAGCACTCCAGCTTACAGCTGCTGACATTTATTTCCCTCTTTTTGTCTGAATAAATGCAATTCCTTGCAAGCAGCCACACCACCAAATCAATAAGGCCTATGGTACCCAGCTAAATACCAATGAACTGAGAGCTGAGAGAATCCCTCTAAAGTGTCAGAGCTGGGTCTTTGGAAGGGGTAGCTGCAAAGATGTGGTGGTCAGAGTGCTGAGTATATCAGAGATTCAGAGAGTCACAGAATCATAGAACCACCCAGGTTGGGAGAGACCTCCAAGATCACCCAGTCCAAGCTAGCACCCAGCCCTATCCAATCAACCAGACCCTGGCACCAAGTGCCTCACCCAGGCTTCTCTTGAACATCTCCAGGGATGGTGACTCCACCACCTCCCTGGGCAGCCCATTCCAATGGGCAATCTCTCTCTCTGTGAAGAACTTCCTCCTAACATCCAGCCTAGACCTCCCCTGGCACAGCTTGAGACTGTGTCCCCTTGTTCTGCTGCTGGTTGCCTGGGAGAAGAGACCAACCCCCTCCTGGCCACAACCTCCCCTCAGGTAGTTGTAGACAGCAATGAGGTCTCTCCTGAGCCTCCTCTTCTCCAGGCTAAACACCCCCAGCTCCCTCAGCCTCTCCTCACAGGGTTTGGATTGGAAGGGATCTTAAAGACCACCTAGCTCCAACCCCCAGACCATGTGCAGGGACACCTTCCACCAGCCCAGGTTGCTCAAGTCCCTGCCTAACCTGCCCTTCAACACTTCCATGGAGGCAGCATCCACAGCCTCCCTGTGCAACCTGGTGCAGGATGGGGACACAGTGCTCCACGTTCTCCTCCCTTACCTGATGGAAACACTACTCAGATGTAATTTCTGGAACCAGCTGGAAGTGACAGCATCAACTGTCCCTGCTACAGACAGGCAAACCTGCCCCACACTCTGCACTTGCAGAGACCTTTTAGCCCTAGCTCAGTAGAAGGTGGTCACTGCACAAGGGCCACTTGTCCCCTTGCTCTGGGCCAGAGACAGCCTTGGCTGCACCAAGGTGGTGGCCATCAGAGCTGTGCTCTGCTCTGTTCCTCTCTTAGCCCCAGACTGCAGGTTGTTGAGGCTGGGGGGAGGTGTTAGGAATTGTGGGGGAGGGAGAAAGGGGGAAGCAGAGCTGAGGAAGTGGAGGATGTGAGGTGGTGGAGCTTCCAGGAATTTCTGGAGGATGAGTACTGGCTGTGCTTTATTGTTTTGATGCTGGTTGGATTGGTCTAGGAGCTCAGGACTGTTGCTTAAGGCACCATCCAGCCTGGCTTTGAATATCTCCATGGAGGAGACATTTGCAACCTGTTTCAGTATCTCACCACTCTCACTGGAAAGAATTTCTTCCTAATCTCTGGTCTAAATCTGCCCTTGTCAAGCTCAAATCCATTCCCCCTCATCCTATCATATTTTTTGTTGCATTGGAGAGTTGTTGGAATTAGAGAAGGTATTTGTAACTCTCAGGGAATTAGAAAGGTAATTGAGCTTCACTGATGTGACTTTGATGAGTTCCTTATCCCTCATCAGTTTGTCATGGGGAAGGATGGATTTCACCAATGGTGAGAAGCTATGGTCATGGATTTACATGACCTGGACCCTCCAACCCCCAACCCCAACCCCAGAGTCACCTCTTCCCAGCAAGATGATAAGAGCCTGTCAAAACAGAGAGATAAAAGATCAATAAATATTTAAATGGAATGAGATGTTAATCAAAGGCAGGAAGGCTTGTGACATTTACCCTGGCAAGCCTGGGGAAGCAATCACTTCCCTTCTTGATTATCTTCAAGAGCTCATGACTGTCCCAGAGGACCAGGAGAGGAGCAAGAGTAGGTATTTTTAAAGGGAGGGGCTGAGGGAATTGCCAACCACTCCATCCAGGGTCCCCGGCAGAGCATCACCACCTCGGGCAGCTGATTTGTTCACACCAGGGGAACAGGTTGCCCAGGGAGGTTGTGGATGCCCCCTCCCTGGAGGTGTTCAAGGCCAGGTGGGATGAGGCCTTGAGCAACCTGGACTGGTGGGAGGTGTCCTTGTATGGGGTGGAGGGGGTGGGGAGCTTGGAACTAGATGATCTTTAAGCTCCCTTCCAAACCATTCCAGGAATCTATAAAATATTGCAATCTGCCTGCTCTCTGCAGCCATCAGGAGCAGCCTGGAGCAGCTGTTGCACTCAGGTCTTTCTTTCATTTCTTTGGGACTTTGGTAAGTTTTGTGTATTTGGGTGATTTTTCCAATCCTTTGTGCATCAGGGCATGGAGATATCTGAGATGTGCACTTGGGGTAACAGGCTCCTGAGAAGCATTTGGCATTAAGGACCCCAAAGAATAAATGGAACTTTTTAGATCTCTCTGCTGGTCACCCATACTTCACAGTCTCACAGTGTATCAGAGGTTGGAAGGGACCTCCAGAGATCATCAGGTCCAACCCCCTGCCAGAGCAGCAGCACTTAGGGTAGTCTGCACAGGAATGCAGCCAGGGGGGGTTGGAAAGGCTCCAGAGAAGGAGACTCCACAACCCCCCTGGGCAGCCTGCTCCAGGGCTCTGGCACCCTCACTGCAAAGAAGTTTCTCCTCATGGTGAGCTGAAATCTTCTCTGTTCAACTTTGAACCCATTGTTCCCTGTCCTCTCCCTGTGACCCACCCAAAAGAGCCTGGCCCCCTCCCCTTGACACCCACCCCTCACACATTGAGAGACATTGATCAGATCCCTCTCTGCCTTCTCTTCTCCAGACTAAACAGCCCCAGGGCTCTCAGGCTCTCTTCCCAGGGGAGATGCTCAAGTCCCCTAAGCATCCTCCTGGCTCTCCCTTGGCTTCTCTCCAGCAGGTCTCTGTCTCTCTTGAACTGGGGAGCCCCAAACTGGACACAGGATTGCAGGGGTGGTCTCAGCAGGGCAGAGTAGAGAGGGAGAAGAACTTCCCTAGCCCTGCTGGACACAGCTTTCCTGATCCATCCCAGGATCCCATTGCTCTCTTGGCCACCAGAGCACATTGTTGTTCCATGCAGAACTTGCTGCCCACCAGCACTCCAAGGGCTTTCTGTGTGGAGCTGCTCTCCAGCAGGGCAGCCTCTAACCTGTCCTGGTGCTGTTGTTATTTCTCCCCAGCTGCAGGACCCTGCCCTTGTCCTTATTCAACTCCATGAGGATTGCCTGCAGCCAGCTCTCAGCCTGTCCAGGTCAGGTTGGATGCTGCACAGCCTGAGGGGTGTCAGCCAACCCCCCCAGTGTGGGATCATCAGAACTTGCTGAGGGGACTCTCAATGCCCTCAGCCAGGTCCTTGATAAAGATATTGAACACAACTGGACCCAGGACTGATCCCTGGGGGACACCACTGGCCACAGGCCTCCAAGGTGACTCTGTGCCCCTGATGATGACCCTCTGAGCTCTGTTGTGGAGCCAGTTTGCAATCCACCTCCCTGACAGCCACCTGTGCCACACCTCCTGAGCTTTTCTTTGAGGATGTTATGGGAGACTGTATCCAAAGCTTTACTTGTGCTGGCTCAGTGAGGACCCCACTGAAGAAACCTTCTTCAGGCCAGGATAATATCATGGAATCATCATAGAATGGTGTGTTAGCTTTGGAAAGGACATTTGGAAGCCTGTCCAGTCCAGTCCCCCTGCAGTCAGCAGGGACATACCCAGCTAGAGCAGGTTGCTCAGAACCCAAACAACGTGACCTGCAATGGGGAATGGGGCATCTGCCACCTCTCTGGGCAACCTGGGCCAGGTTCTCACTCCCCTTAGTGCCAAATACTTCTCCCTTTTCTCCATTCTGAATCTCTTTCAGTTTGTATTCATCACCTCTTGTCCTGTCACAACAGGCCCTGCTCAAAAGTCTTAGTGGTGAAGCCAAAATGGTTTAAAAGGTGCATTTGAAATTTTCTTCTGAGAACATCAGTGGCTCAGTAACCAACTGAAAGATTCTGGGACCTTTGAAAGAGTGTAAAAATGACCTTTTCTGTGCTCTTCACCTTCCTCAAACAGCAGCTTGTGGTTCCTCAACCTTGATTTTTCCCACTCCCTTGCACCACCCTCTCCCTCCACCACAGATTTCCAGGAGTGGAAGGTTGATTTCACTTCTCCATAGCTAAATTATTCAGTGTGAGCTTCAGATCTGCTGCTGTCATGTCATCTGCCTCTTTGGCATGGCACAACTCAGGCACCCAGCATCCTGCTGGAGGAGCTGTAAGTAGGTCACAGCAGAGCCTAATGCCAGCATTTCTCCCCTCCTCATCACCCAGCCCATGGAATCACACAGTCATGGGATGGTTTGGGTTGGAGGGAAGCTTAAGGGTCATGTGCTTCCAGCCCCTCCTTTCCTGCCATGGGCAGGGACACCTCCCACTGGAGCAGGTTGCTCAACCACATCCAGCCTGGCCTTGAACACCTCCAGGGAGAGGGCATCCAAGACCTCCCTGGGCAACCTGTTCCAGTGTCTCACCACCCTCATTGTGAAGAATTTCTTCCTAATCTCCAGTCTCATTCTCCCCTCTTCCAGCTCAAAGCCATTTTCCCTCCTCCTATCACCACAAGCCCTGGTCAAAAGTCCCTCCCCAGCTCTCCTGCAGCTCCCTTCAGGTACTGGAAGGCTGCTCTAAGGTCTCCCTGGAGCCTTCTCTTCTCCAGGCTGAACAGCCCCAACTCTCTCAGCCTGGCCCCATAGGGGGGTGCTCCAGCCCTCTGATCATCTCCCCTGGATCCTCTCCAACAGCTCCATGTCCTTCTTGCGTTGGGGGCACTGCCTGTCCTGCTGGAGCACAGATCTCCTTCCACACAATGCCTGGATCTCAGCTTACAAATTGTTAGAGATTGTCCCAAAACCATGATTTTTGAGGCTTCATACTCCTCTGTTAGGTCAACTCAGCTAGGATTGCTCTGGTGTTTTACTCCAACATCATCATCTACTCATCTTTAAGAGATTAGAGCTTGGTGCCAGAGCAGCCAAGGAAGGAAATAAAAAAGCAAAAAATATTGGCAGAGTGACAACTTGGTTCGTATCTTCTCACATAGAAAATGACTGAGTGATAAATAAATTGCATTTATAAACTTTTAATTAGCAATTTAGATTCACAAGGGATACAAAGGAGGACACAGGGAGGGCAGCCCTTTGAAGGGTGCCCATGCAGGAGGAGTCTCCTCACCCACTGCAAACCCAACCCCATCCCATCTCACTGCTTGGCTGTTATTAAGGTGCAATTAATTTGCATTTCTTCTTCCTGAATTATTTTCTGCCCTTTCTCTGAAGTGCTCAATTCTGCTCTGCTCCCCTCCAGGATTTCCCTGAATAGAACAGGCAGAAATAAGAATTAGCAGTTAATGAAGCAAGGGGTAGATGTAGTGTGCTGGAGATAGTGCAGTGGTGAGGTGCAAACATCTCAACTTCAAGGTGTAGAGTTGTGCTTTAGGTCTTCTGAAAGCTCATTAATTCCTGGAGCTAATCAGTTCCTCACAGATTTGGGGCAGAAAGGTGGTGGAGTTTTGTGCAGGGGTTTGTGCTTCTTTGGTTTTTTTTTTTTTCAGAATGATAGGGGTTGGAAGGGACCTCTGGAGATCACAGAATCCTAGAATCAGTCAGGGTTGGAAGGGACCACAAGGATCATCCAGTTCCAACCCCCCTGCCATGGGCAGGGACACCTCACACTACAGCAGGCTGACCAGAGGGGCTGACCAGGTCATCCAGTCCAAGCCCCCTGCTACAGCAGGGACACCCACAGCAGCTTGTGCCAGGATCACAATGACCATGTGGGTTTGGAATCTCTGCAGAGGAGACTCCACAACCTCTGGGCAGCCTGCTCCAGGGCTTCAGCACCCTCACAACAAAAGAAGCTTCTCCTCCTATTCAGATGGAAGCTTCAGTTTGTGCCCATTGCCCCTTGTCCTATCACTGGGCACTGCTGATGGGAGAGGGGAAGCAGCAATGCCAGGACCTGCCAGAGAGACAAGGAGCAACGGGTTCAAAGTTGAACAGAGAAGATTTCAGCTCACCATGAGGAGAAACTTCTTTGCAGTGAGGGTGCCAGAGCCCTGGAGCAGGCTGCCCAGGGGGGTTGTGGAGTCTCCTTCTCTGGAGCCTTTCCAACCCCCCCTGGCTGCATTCCTGTGCAGACTACCCTAAGTGCTGCTGCTCTGGCAGGGGGTTGGACCTGATGATCTCTGGAGGTCCCTTCCAACCTCTCATACACTGTGAGACTGTGAGAGGAAGATGCTGATCTTCTAGCAGGTGAAGAAGCTTCTCCTGGGATTAAAATCAGCCAAGCAGCCTAGCTTCACAGAATCACAGAATCAATAAGGTTGGGAAAGACCTCAAGGATCATCGAGTCCAACCTGTCCCCCAAGACCTCATGACCACTAAACCATGGCACCAAGTGCCACGTCCAATCCCCTCTTGAACACCTCCAGGGATGGTGACTCCACCACCTCCCTGGGCAGCACATTCCAATGGCCAACCACTCTCTCTGTGAAGAACTTTCTCCTCACCTCCAGCCTAAACCTCCCCTGGCACAGCTTGAGACTGTGTCCTCTTGTTCTGCTGCTGGTTGCCTGGGAGTAGAGACCAACCCCCTCCTGGCTACAACCTCCCTTCAGGTGGTTGTAGACAGCAATGAGGTCAGCCCTGAGCCTCCTCTTCTCCAGGCTGAACACCCCCAGCTCCCTCAGCCCCTGGAGAGATTCTAAATCCACCTGGACATTGAGATCCATGTATCTGATGCTGCCTTTTACCTCATTTAATCCATGTTTTATATATGGTTCTCCCAAATCATGGCCACCTGTGAGCAGCCTGAAAGCTCCTTGTTTTAAGCAGCCTCCTAAGTGCAGGATGTTTTCAAATGCCTCTGCCTCTCCCCTAATCTTGTTTTTTCATAATGAAATTTGTTTAAGCCTAATCTAGGCATAATGTGCAGTAATGTATCTGCTGCACCTCCAAACGGGTGTTAAAAGCATAAATTCATTATTTCTCCTTCAGCAGATCTCCCTTTTTTTATCTCTGCTCTGTAGAAATTACAGCAATATTCTTCTCCTGAACACACTGATGAGGATCCAAAACTAATTTTCACCCAAATGAGAACTCCTTAAAACCAGGCTCTTATCATCTCGTGCAGGCTCTTTCAGCTGCACCACTGCTCTTCACTTCAATCTCAGCTCCAAGTTTTAAGTGGCTCTCTTATTTTTCTTCTTTTTTTTCTTTTTTTTCCCCCCCAATGTTTCTCTCCCATCTGCAGCAGTGAGGGCTCAGCTTTCTTCCTTCTCTGGGCACAAACCCTTCCAAGATGTGAATTCCTCTTCTTGGCATGACCTAGGGAGATTCATTTCACAGTCTCACAGTCTATGAGAGGTTGGAAGGGACCTCCAGAGATCATCAGGTCCAACCCCCTGCCAGAGCAGCAGCACTTAGGGTAGTCTGCACAGGAATGCAGCCAGGGGGGGTTGGAAAGGCTCCAGAGAAGGAGACTCCACAACCCCCCTGGGCAGCCTGCTCCAGGGCTCTGGCACCCTCACTGCAAAGAAGTTTCTCCTCATGGTGAGCTGAAATCTTCTCTGTTCAACTTTGAACCCATTGTTCCTTGTCCTATCCCTGTGACCCACCCAAAAGAGCCTGGCCCCCTCCCCTTGACACCCACCCCTCACACATTGAGAGACATTGATCAGATCCCCTCTCAGCCTTCTCTTCTCCACACTAAACAGCCCCAGGGCTCTCAGGCTCTCTTCCCAGGGGAGATGCTCAAGTCCCTTAAGCATCCTCCTGGCTCTCCCTTGGCTTCTCTCCAGCAGGTCTCTGTCTCTCTGGAACTGGGGAGCCCCAAACCGGACACAGGATTGCAGGGATGGTCTCAGCAGGGCAGAGTAGAGAGGGAGAAGAACTTCCCTAGCCCTGCTGGACAGGTTCACCCTGAAGCAAAGGAACAAATTAGAATCACAGAGTCGTGAAATGGGCAAAGGGTACAAATCAAGATCATAGAATCATGAAATGGTTTGGATTGGAAGGAACCTTAGAGATCATCTAGTTCCAAACCCCTGCCATGGGCAGAGACACCTCCTCCTAGAGCAGGCTGCTCCAGGCTTTGAACACCTCCAGGAGGGAGCATCCACAACCTCCCTGGGCACCCTGTTCTACTATCTTACCACCCTCACTGTGAAGAATTTCTTCCTAAATACCAAGATCATCTAGGTCCAACCCCCTGCCATGGGCAGAGGATGATTTTCCACCAGACCAGCTTGCTCAAGGCCCCATCCAGCCTGGCTTGGAACACTTCAGTGTTGGAGCCTCTACAGCTTCTCTGGGCAACCTGTCCCAGTGCCTCACCACCCTCATGGGGACAACTTTCTTCCTGGTGCATTAGCCCAGGAGAAATGTAGGCTCTCAGCAGGTCAGCCTGAGCTAAACTACCTCCTCTTCTCGTCCTGCTTCTAGACAGATAAAATCACCTCTTTAAGGGGAATTTCTCCTGCTTGGGCAGGCAGAGGTGCTATTCCCTGCTCACTTACAGACCCTTCATCACTGCAGTCACTCAGGAGAGCTGACAAAACCTTTGATGTAAGGCCTGCAGTGGGCTTAATCCTTGTCAAAGAATCTTCCTTCAGCAGAAAGTTGGGATTCTTAAAGGGGACCACCAAAACCCCATCCCTGAAACAATTACACTTGCAGACCAGAGCAGTGGCATTTTTTCTCCTTGCCATTCCTGCCTCTTTTTGCACTGCTGTGTGGGAAAATAAAGGGAGGGGAATCCCAATGCAGCCATTATCCCACCAGCTGTTACCAGGAGATGAGTCACTTGCACCAATTTGTTTGACCAACAGGCTGCAGGGAGTGCATTTCTTCTTTCTCCCAGTCTTAACCCATCAAGAAGGTGTCAGACCTTTGTTCCAGGGTTTCCAAAGATTGATAGGTGTGTTCCAGAGAGGTGTGCACTTTGCTTGAGGGCTTTGTGCTAATGTGATCCCCAGGACTGAGCTGCTGGTGATTGTTTGCTCCTGATGCTTTAGAGGCTCCTTTCTTTGTCCAGGATTTTAATTGCTGTCACTTCTCTTGATGTACTGAAGGGATTGCTGACCTGCAACGATGGATGGGTGAAGGAAACTGGAGATGCCACTCTCTTCATCAGCTGGGTTTGATTTTGAACAGAGAGGCAGGAGACACATGCACCATAATGAGCCCTGGTTAGAGCAGAAGCCTGCTATGGAGGTGGCCAGCCTGCTGTAGGGTGAGGTGTCCCTGCCCATGGCAGGGGGGTTGGAACTGGATGATCCTTGTGGTCCTTTCCAACCCTGACTGACTCTGTGATTCTATGATCTATGAAGGGGGCTGGGGTTTGGATTTTTTACCCCCTCCCCCAACTGAATGACTCTGTTGTACAAGATGCAGGAAGCAGCCTGGGGTTTTCTTTTCTTCCCTCCGTGTATGTACACACCAGGGCTTAGAAGAACAGAGTTCTTGGGGTGGGAAAAGGCTTCTAAGATCACTGAGTCCAACACCACCATGGCCATTAAGGCACATCCCACAGCCTTTCTTGAACACCTCCAGGGATGGGGACTCCACCACCTCCCTGGGCAGCTTGTCCCAATGCCTGACCACTCTTGCAGGAAAGAAATTGTTCCTCATGTCCATCCTGAACCACCCCTGGCACAATGTCAGAGCATTTCCTCTCATTCTATCACCTGATACTAGGGAGAAGAGACCAACCCCCACCTCACTCCAACCTCCTGTCAGGTTACATGGGCAACAAGCATGGCATGGCTGGCAATAGAGATCTGAGAGGAACTGAGTGTGTTACAGCCTTTCTGACCTCTGTCTGGACCATCAGAGTCCCTGCCAAGCTGAGAGGAGATCTCCATCAGGTTTTTCCCAGGAGAGGGAGGAACAGCTTGATCCACAAGAAAAATCTGAGGGGCTTGGAGCATTTCTGTGAGGAGAACAGGCTGAGAGACCTGGGGCTGTTTAAGCTGGAGAAGAGCAGCCTGAGAGGGGATCTGCTCCATGTGTTCAGGAGATGTGTGGACATGGCACTTTGGAGCAGGGATTAATGGCCAGAGTGGTGTGGGGCTGATGGTTGGACTCCATCCTAAAAAGTCTTCTCCAACCACAACAATTCTGTGATTCCCACATGTGGGGTCTTGCTGAGGGGACAGTGCAGAGTGCAGCAGCCTGCAGAGTGTGGTGCCTGGTCCATGCTCAGCACTGCACTCCTGCAAGCCTGAGCTGAGCCGAAAACAACTTTGTTTGCCTCTGAACATCAAGAAAAACCTCCCCCAGGGAAGGGTGCTGGGCTGTGGCACATGGAGACACACAGCCTGGGCTGTGAAGCCTTTGGAAGGGGGCCAGGCCTGCAAGGTCCCTCCTGAGCCTACTTAATTGCATGAAATAAGATGAGAAGACAGGCTAATGAGGAGCCCATCTGCCAGCCAGCTCAGAGCAGGGCTGCCTTCCCAGCAGAGGCTGCTCTGGTGCCTCTCTCTCTCTTTTCATACCTCCTCAGATGGCCAAGCAGGTTCCAGACACACACTGGTGTCATCCTTGCCTTGATTTTCCCCTCAGCTTTCCTGCTTTGCCCCTGAGCAGCAGGGGAGGGGGAAGAAATTGGCTGCAGGATTCTGCTTCATCCTCAACTTCTTGAAGAGAGCATCAGCTGATGAAGGCTGCAGCCCAACCTGCTCACCATCAGAGCAGGTTACATGATCCAGTGATGCATGGCTACAAGTGTGATGTAGCAGGTGCTCTGAAGGCACTTTTGAACTTCCTAGAAGAAAATAGGACATGAAAGGAAAAGAAGAAAATTCTCAGAACAGCCTTGAGGGTGTTCATATGGGAGAGGGTATAGAACATAGATGATAGAGTGCTTTGGGTGGGAAGGGACCTCTGAAGGTCATCCAGTCCAACCCCCTGCAGTCAGCAGGGACAGCTGCACCTAGAGCAGCTTGCTCAGAGCCCCAAACAACCTGAGCTGCAATGGTTCCAGGGATGGGGCAGCTCTCAGCTCTCTGGGCAGCTTGGGCCAGGCTCTCACCACCCTCAGTGTCAAAACTTTTCTTCCTTCTCTCCACTCTCAGTCTCCCTCTTTCAGTTTGTGTTCATCACCCTTTGTCCTGTCACAACAGGACAACAAACCTGTCCCCAGATTTCTTGGGGGCCACTTTAAGCACTGCAAGGCCACCAGAAGGTCTCCCTGGAGCCTTCTCTTCTCCAGCCTGAACAACCCCAACTCTCTCAGCCTGGCCTCACAGCAGAGGGCTTGCAGCTCTCCCAGCATTGCTGTGGCCTCCTCTGGCCCTATTCCAACAGGTTCCTGTCTCTGCTGTGCTGAGGACTCCAGAGCTGCCCCAGCACTGCAGGGGGGGTCTCAGCAGAGCACAGCAGAGGGGCAGAATCCCCTCCCTGCCCCTGCTGCCCACACTGCTGGGGATCAGCCCAGGACAGGGCTGGCTCTGGGCTGGGATCACACAGTGTCAGCTTCTCACCCAAAACATGAGGAAAGGTCTTTATCTCCCTCCCTCTGCCCTATGTCCCAAGCAACCTCTGTGCCCCAACATTGTTTATTTAGAATCATAGAATCATTAAGGCTGGAAGATACCTCCCAAGATCATTGAGTTCAACTGTTACCCAAGCATTTTTGTTTGTTTGACCTCACTAAGGACTCTTCTGGTGCTCAATGAAATATTTTCCCTGGCTGCAAAGGATTGACAACCAAATGCCCCTGCCCTGGCTTCAGAATGAGGATAGACTCCAGAAGCAGCTGATACTGCATACTGCATTGCTACAACCCCCTCCAGTTCTGCTCAGAGCAGAACCCTGCTGTGGAGGTGGCAAGCCTCATGTCCAGTGATTCCAGGATCTGAAGGGGGCTCCAAGAAAGCTGGGGAGGGACTTTTAAGGCTCTCAGGAAGTGACAGGACTGGGGGGAATGGAATCAAGCTGGAAGTGGGGAGATTCAGATTGGGTGTCAGGAAGAAGTTCTTCCCCAGGAGAGTGGTGAGAGCCTGGAATGGGTTGTGCAGGGAGGTGGTTGAGGCCCCAGCCCTGGAGGTGTTTGCAGCCAGGCTGGATGAGGCTCTGGCCAGCCTGCTGTAGTGTGAGGTGTCCCTGGGCATGGCAGGGGGTTGGAACTGGATGATCCTTGTGCTCCCTTCCAACCCTGACTGATTCTGTGATTCTATGTTGTGAAGAGCATATATGCTGGCATTCAGATGAACAATGCTTGTGATCTGTGGTGTAAGATGGAACGAGACAGCTGAAGACAAAGCCATTAAAGTCCAGAACTGGAAATTTGAAACTTGACCGGGGTAGATTTAGATTGGACATTAGTAGGAAATTCTTTACAGTGAGGTGAGACACTGCAACAGGTTGCCCAGGGAGGCTGTGGACACTTCATCCTTGAAAGTGTTTTAAGACAAAGCTGGGTCTTAAAGGCCTTGAGCAACCTGGTCTAGGGGAGTTGGAACTAGATGATCTTTAAGGTCCCTTCCAACTTAAGCCCTTCTAGCTGTCATTAGTGATGCTTAACAAGCATCTCTAGGAGCCAGGCAGAGAGGGACCTGGGGGTGCTGGTTGATAGGAGCTGAACAGGAGCCAGCAGTGTGCCCAGGGGGCCAGGAGAGCCAATGGCATCCTGGCCTGGATCAGGAATAGTGTGGCCAGCAGGACAAGGGAGGTTATTCTGCCCTGTGCTCAGCACTGCTCAGGACACACCTTGAGTGCTGTGTCCAGTTCTGGGCTCCTCAATTCAAGAGAGATGTTGAGGGACTGGAAGGTGTCCAGAGAAGGACAAGGAAGCTGGGGAGGGGTCTGGAGCACAGCCCTGTGAGGAGAGGCTGAGGGAGCTGGGGGTGTTTAGCCTGGAGAAGAGGAGGCTCAGGGCTGACCTCATTGCTGTCTACAACTACCTGAGGGGAGGTTGTAGCCAGGTGGGGGTTGGTCTCTTCTCCCAGGCAACCAGCAGCAGAACAAGAGGACACAGTCTCAAGCTGTGCCAGGGGAGGTCCAGGCTGGATGTTAGGAGGAAGTTCTTCACAGAGAGAGAGATTGCCCATTGGAATGGGCTGCCCAGGGAGGTGGTGGAGTCACCATCCCTGGAGATGTTCAAGAGAAGCCTGGGTGAGGCACTTGGTGCCAGGGTCTGGTTGATTGGATAGGGCTGGGTGCTAGCTTGGACTGGATGAGCTTGGAGGTCTCTTCCAACCTGGCTGATTCTATGATTCCATGATTCTAAGTGCCAGATCCCTCAGCTGCACTCAGGTCCCACAGGTGGAGCACACATTAAAGCACACAAGAGGGTCAGAGGTGGCCCTGAGGGAACAGTGTCCAGGAAACACGTAGAGCCATCCCTCTGCATCCACAAACACTCCAAGACTTCCTGAAGCTGAATTCTCCTCCACAGCCAAGAGCAGCCTCACACCTGGGCTCACAGCTTGCTGTGCCTTGCTGCAGTACTTGCCTGAGGAGAAGACTTATTAATTTCATCCAGCCCTGCCATGCTCACAGCAGGCACCTCCTGGAGAAGGGAGCCAAATCTAGGGCAGCTCTGCCACTTCTCATGGGCTTCAGCATTTCAAGTTTTTGCCTGTCAGCAGCTGTAGGTGTCCTTGACTTTCTAACAGCATCTGGGCCTGCTGCTGTAGCTGCACACAGCCCATCAGCTGCCATGCCACAGTGATTTATACCTCCTGTTGGAGGTCACCTCTCCAAGGAGCTCAGGGATCAGCTATGAATGGTGGCCAGCATGACAGAGCCCCAGCAGGCTGACCTGAAACCTGTGTTACTTGACCAAGAGTTCCCCAGCCACCATGGGTAGTCTTTGCAGGCACTGAGTTTCCAGTGACGAGTCCAAAGTTCTTCTAATCTGCTTGAGCAAATCTGTTGAGAAGAACCAGCTGCCAGCAGTCTTCAGGGTGAAGAGGAAGGAGTCTCAGTGCCCTGGCCCATGGCTTGATGGCTGCACCCAAAGAGTGGCTGTCAATGGCTCCATGTCCCAGTGGAGGCCAGGGACAAGCAGAGTCCCTCAGGGCTCAGTCCCAGGACCAGGCTTGTTCAACATCTTTGTCAGTGCCATGGACAGAGGCATTGAGTGCACCCTCAGCAAGTTTGCTGCTGACACCAAGCTGTGTGGTGCAGCAGCCAGGCTGGAGGGAAGGGATCCATCCAGAGGGACCTGGACAGGCTGGAGAGCTGGGCACAAGCCAACCTCAGGAGGTTCAACAAGACCAAGGGCAGGGTCCTGCAGCTGGGTGGAGGCAATCCCAAGCACAAATGCAGGCTGGGCAGGGACTGGCTGGAGAGCAGCCCTGAAGAGAGGGACTTGGGGGTGCTGGGGGATGAGAAGCTCAGCAGGAGCTGTCAGTGTGCACTTGCAGCCCAGAAAGCCAAGCAGAGCCTGGGCTGCATCAGGAGAAGTGTGGCCAGCAGGGCAAGGGAGGGGATTCTCCCCCTCTGCTCAGCTCTGCTGAGACCCCACCTGGAGTACTGCATCCAGGTCTGGAGCCTCTATTCCAAGAGGGATCTGGAGATGCTGGAAGGTGTCCAGAGAAGGGCCACCAGGATGAGCAGAGGGCTGGAGCTGCTCTGCTATGAGGAGAGACTGAGAGAGTTGGGGCTGTTCAGTCTGGAGAAGAGAAGGCTCTGAGGTGACCTTCTTGTGGCCTTCCAGGATCTGAAGGGGGCTCCAAGAAAGCTGGGGAGGGACTTTGTAGGCTCTCAGGGAGTGACAGGACTGGGGGGAATGGAATCAAGCTGGAAGTGGGGAGATTGAGAGTGGAGGTGAGGAAGAAGTTCTTCCCCAGGAGAGTGGTGAGAGCCTGGAATGGGTTGTGCAGGGAGGTGGTTGAGGCCCCAGCCCTGGAGGTGTTTGCAGCCAGGCTGGATGAGGCTCTGGCCAGCCTGCTGTAGTGTGAGGTGTCCCTGGGCATGGCAGGGGGGTTGGAACTGGATGATCCTTGTGGTCCCTTCCAACCCTGACTGATTCCAGGATTCTATGATTCCAGCAATAAAGAATTCATCAAATGAGGGCTCAATCCCTCTACTGCCAGGCACTGAGAACCTTTCCACAACCACAGGCTAATGAATAATTCATACACCAGCCCTGGGACAGCAGATCTGAAGTCCTCTTTATTGTCTAGACAGGAGCAAGTTCCTCCTTCCCTGCCCTGAAGAGCACTGCCACTTCTGGCTGCTGAGCAAAACCCACTGATAAGTTTCCAGGAAGAGCCCTGAAATTAACCTGCCAGGTCAATTCCACCAGGTCTAGCTGCATGCAATCATCTCTTTGTCCTACAGCTTGAGGCAGGAAGCTCTTGACACTTTCACAGTCCCCAAACTGTGCCCAAATCCTACAAAGTGCATCTGAAAAGAACAGAGGTTTCTGATGAGAGGAGTTCTGGTCACTGGCTTGTCTCCAGCCCCAGGGATTGTGTCAGTGATGGTTTGACAAGAGAAAAAACTCTCTTTGCTCTTTTCTTCATGATGTTTGAGGTGGCTCCAAGATCACCCCCAAACCCACTTCCTTTCCCAACAGCACAGCCATCCCCAGCCCCACTCATGGGTCCTGCTGGTGGAGGCTCCCCAAGGTGCTGGTGCTCCCCTGTCCTGGCTGGCAGAGGATGGAGGAACATCCCATGGGACAGGGCACTGGAAAGCCTTCCTCTACCCTGAGGACCTGGTGGCAGATCCTTCTTCTTGATAAATTTGCTCAGAGTGAGGGCTGATGGCCTCAAATGGGGGGAAGATGGATTTAGATGAGATGTTAGGAAGAAATTCTTCCCCATGATGAGGGTGGTGAGGCATTGGGACAGGTTGGCCAGAGGAGCTGTGGAGCTTCCCAGCCTGCAGTGTTGAAAGCCAGGACGGGCAGGACCTTGAGCAGCCTGGTCTAGTGGAAGGTGTCCCTACCCATGGCAGGGGGGTTGGAACTAGATGTTTAAGGCCTCTTCTACCCAAACCCTTCTATGATTCTATAAAAAGCATTTTTCTTAGTCTAAGAGCCACAGTTTCTGATGATATCTTCTCCAGAAGCCCTCCACAGACCAAGGAGGAGGATGCCACCCACAGGGTGTTGCACTGCTCAGGCCAGTCAGCAGCCACCTCTCACTCATTATTGGTCACTGTTTGTGTGGCACTTGGACTTGTGACTCAGAAGAACAGAAAAAGGACCTCACACACTCACCTGTGAAAGCAGAAGTGTCCTGGGGAGGAAAGCAACCCAAAGGGATCAAGTCACAGAGCTTCTGATCTCTAGCTCCAGCTCAGCTAGAACAAGGTCACAACATTAATAGATGAGGGGAGAGCAACTGATGTCATTGACCTGGACCTGAGCAAAGCCTTCCACACTGTCCCACACCACATCCTGGTCTCCAAACTGGTGACACATGGGTTTGATGGGTGGACCACCAGATGGATAAAGAACTGGCTTGATGGCTGCACCCAAAGAGTGGCTGTCAATGGCTCCATGTCCCAGTAGAGGCCAGGGACAAGCAGAGTCCCTCAGGGCTCAGTCCTGGGACCAGGCTTGTTCAACATCTTTGTCAGTGCCATGGACAGAGGCATTGAGTGCACCCTCAGCAAGTCTGCTGATGACACCAAGCTGTGTGGTGCAGCAGCCAGGCTGGAGGGAAGGGATCCATCCAGAGGGACCTGGACAGGCTGGAGAGCTGGGCACAAGCCAACCTCAGGAGGTTCAACAAGACCAAGGGCAGGGTCCTGCAGCTGGGTGGAGGCAATCCCAAGCAGAAATGCAGGCTGGGCAGGGACTGGCTGGAGAGCAGCCCTGAGGAGAGGGACTTGGGGGTGCTGGGGGATGAGAAGCTCAGCAGGAGCTGTCAGTGTGCACTTGCAGCCCAGAAAGCCAAGCAGAGCCTGGGCTGCATCAGGAGAAGTGTGGCCAGCAGGGCAAGGGAGGGGATTCTCCCCCTCTGCTCAGCTCTGCTGAGACCCCACCTGGAGTACTGCATCCAGGTCTGGAGCCTCTATTCCAAGAGGGATCTGGAGGTGCTGGAAGGTGTCCAGAGAAGGGCCACCAGGATGAGCAGAGGGCTGGAGCTGCTCTGCTATGAGGACAGACTGAGAGAGTTGGGGCTGTTGAGTCTGGAGAAGAGAAGGCTCTGAGGTGACCTTCTTGTGGCCTTCCAGGATCTGAAGGGGGCTCCAAGAAAGCTGGGGAGGGACTTTTTAGGCTGTCAGGGAGTGACAGGACTGGGGGGAATGGAATCAAGCTGGAAGTGGGGAGATTGAGAGTGGAGGTGAGGAAGAAGGTCTTCCCCAGGAGAGTGGTGAGAGCCTGCAATGGGTTGTGCAGGGAGGTGGTTGAGGCCCCATCCCTGGAGGTGTTTGCAGCCAGGCTGGATGAGGCTCTGGCCAGCCTGCTGTAGTGTGAGGTGTCCCTGGCCATGGCAGGGGGGTTGGGACTGGATGATCCTTGTGGTCCCTTCCAACCCTGACTGATTCTAGGATTCTAGGATTCTAGGATTTCAGTGTAAACCAGCAGAGTCTTGGTGCTCCTCTTGAGCTGGCAGCCTCTCACCCACACCTTCCTGAGGAGAAGAAGGGTGCTCTGAGTGCTGACACTTCATGTGTCACCTTCATGGGGTGACAAGCTGAAGAGCAATGTGACAGTGACAGCTAATTAGTGTTGTATGACACCCTAATGGTGTCACTCTTGAAGGTACTGCTGCCCAAGGGGGTGAATTAACGTGGAGGCTCTTGTGTGGCAAGACTCTAAACAGTGACAGCTCAGCACCTGAGCAATTCACCACCCCTGAGACACCCTGGTGCTCAGCATGCTCAGCAGAACCTCACCATTTCAGGACAACCAGGCTCGTTTCCTTCACTCAGAATGAAGAAAGTTTGAAAGCTGTGTGGTCCATCACCAGATTCCCTCAACCTGATTCCCTCAAAATGCTTTCCCTGCATGCAATCACAGAATGATCTGGGTTGGAAAGGACCTCTAAGATCATCAAGTCCAACCATCAGCCCAACACCACCATGGCCATTAAAAACTGCCATGTCCACACGTCTCTTGAACACCTCCAGGGTGTTCACCACCTCCCTGGGTAGCCTGTTCCAGTACCTCACCACACTTCACAGGAAAGAAATTGTTCCTCATGCCTGTTGCAGCTTGGGAAATGCTGCTTCCTAGGTGCCTGTTTCCCTGTTTCCAGAGGAGATGTTATTACTTATTCATGTGCCTGCCAATTAAGAGATACTCCTGAAAGTGAGCTCTCTGGTGACCACCAAGTGCAGGATGCTGCCAGCCTGCCTTGCTCACATGTTGTTTGCTCTTAGTAAGCATGATTTTGATCCATTTCTCACATGGCTTCTGGTGGTTCAGCTGAATTCCCTTTGGGCCCAATAATCCTGCAGGATGTGCTGCCTGAACATGCCCTGAGCCCTCAGCAGGGGCTCTGCCTGGCAGTGACACCTCGAGTTGTCCACACATCAAAGTGGCATGGGTTAGAAGTTCATGCTTTGATGTAGCCCTAAGGAATTCAGTGCAGAGAGAGTTCTCTGCCTCTGCCCCACCACAAGTCTGGGTCAGAGTGGTGGCAGCAGGGCCACCTCTCGCTGTCCTCTCCACATTGCAGCTCTTCTCCAGCCCTCCAGGCATTGCCAGGCAAAAGCCACCTGGAAGCAAATTCCAAACGAGACGGAGAAATTGATTTGCAGTCTGAGCAGGACCAGGGCCACAGCTGCTGCAGCCATGGCCAAGGAGGAAAGAGAAATAAAGAAAGGAAAGAAAAGGGCATCTCAGGCTGCTCCTGATGTGGAATTGTAGGACTGGTTTGGTGGGAAAAGACCTTTAAGGTCATCCAGTCCAACCATGAACCCAGCACTGCCAGCTCACCACTAAACCATGTTCCTCAGCACCACACCTGCACAGCTTTGAAACCCCTCCAGGGATGGGGATTCCAACACTGCCCTGGACAGCCTGGGCCAGGCCTTGACAACCCTTTGGAAAAGAAATTGTTCCTTGTGTCCAACTTAAACCTCCCCTGGAGCAAACTGAGGTAATTTCCTTTTGTCCTGTCATTTGCTCCTTGGCAGAAGAGATCAGCCCCCACCTGGCTCCAGCCTCCTTTCAGGGAGTTGTAGAGAGCCAGCAGGTCTCCCCTCAGCCTCCTTTTCACCAGGCTGAACAACCCCAATTCCCTCAGCTGCTCCTCTCCAGACCATTTTCCAGCTTCATTGCCCTTCTCTAAACCCACTCCAACATCTCAATCTCCTTCTTGGAGTCTAGGGCCCAAAGCAGAACCCAAGAACTCAAAGTGTGGCCTCACCAGTGCTGCACAGAGTGGGACAATCACTGGAATTTCCCCTCCCCAGCTTGCACAGCCAACTCATAGAATCACAGAGGTGCTGAAGTTGGAGACCTTTAACATTAGCAAGCCCAGCCACCCATCTACAGCTCACCATTCCACCAGTGCTGCTAAGCCACTGCCACTAAATCACATCCCTCAGCACCACAGCCACCTCTGCTCTGAGGACAGACTGAGAGAGTTGGGGCTGTTCAGTCTGGAGAAGAGAAGGCTCCCAGGAGACCTTCTTGTGGCCTTCCAGGATCTGAAGGGGGCTCCAAGAAAGCTGGGGAGGGACTTTTTAGGCTATCAGGGAGTGCCAGGCCTGGGGGGAATGGAATCAAGCTGGAAGTGGGGAGATTGAGAGTGGAGGTGAGGAAGAAGTTCTTCCCCAGGAGAGTGGTGAGAGCCTGGAATGGGTTGTGCAGGGAGGTGGTTGAGGCCCCAGCCCTGGAGGTGTTTGCAGCCAGGCTGGATGAGGCTCTGGCCAGCCTGCTGTAGTGTGAGGTGTCCCTGGGCATGGCAGGGGGGCTGGAACTGGATGAGCCTTGTGCTCCCTTCCAACCCTGACTGATTCTAGGATTCTATGATCTTTGAAACCCCCTCGAGGATACTGACTCCACCACTTCCCTTGGCAGTCAGGACCAGCCCTTGAAAATCCTTTCTGTGAAGAAATCTTTCCTAGAAAGGGTCCTCCAGGCTTCGCCAGCCCTGCTGAGCCAAGAGGGATGAATGTCTGGAATGGGCCAGGACTCAGCCTGGAGCATCCCCACCAGGGAGGCAGTTGCAGCCTTTGCAAGCAGCCCTGCTCCCCTCCAGCCCCTCCAGCTCCTCACATCCAACCCTCTGCTCCCATCTGGAAGCCTCATCCCTCTCTTGAAGACCAAACTCTCTTTTACCTCTTCCTTTGTGAGCTAATAATGTTTTTTGGGGGTGGGGAGTTGTTGTTTGGGGTTTCTTTTTTGTTGTTTGGGTTGTTTTTTTTTTTAATTGAAACATGTTCAGCTTCTTCTCCTTTTTTCTTGTTTCAAACAAGTTCTGCCTCTGCCAGCAAATTCAGAGCCTGTGTTGATGGTGGGGTTATTGCCAGAAGATGCAAGGCCTTTTTTTTTCTTCTTCCTCTTCATTTCTCGAGGTTTCAGCTCTTTGAGTTTGGAGAAGAAATTATTGTGGAGAAAAAGTGTTTCTTGAAATGATGACAAAAGCAAAATTATATTCCTTTGTAAAAAACAGGGACATTTGAAGACTGGCTTAAAATCTTTCTTCTGGGAAGTGCAAATTCTCCAGCTCCTGGACAATTAATCCTTCCCCATTCAGGGTTTTTGAAGATGAACATTGCAGAGAAGGAGACATTGTGCTTGAAGGCTCCTCAGAAAATGCCTTTTCCCTCCATGATATGTCCCAGCTCTCTGATAATTTCCAGGACAACTTGGCAGTTCCTGGCTTTTCCTCATAAATATTTCTTTTCCCAGGACACCCTGGTATGAACAGGCTGCTGGTGCTGCTGCAGGGGTGGACACCATGAGCAGTGTAGAATCATAGAGCTGATTAGGTTGGAAAAGACCTCCAAGTGATATCATCCAGTCCAATCTTCTACCCAACACCTCCATGACCACTAAACCACATCCTGCAGTGCCACAGCCACTCTTTTGGTAGGGCCATGAGCTGCACACAGGAAGGGGTGAAGTCCCATCCCTGATCACACACATTGGTTAGAATCACAGAATTGTTTTGGTTGGAAAAGACTTCCAAGATCATCAAGTCCAACCACCAGCCCAAAACCACTATGGCAAATAATCCACGTCCCCAAGTATCATCTCCACAGGTTTCTTTGGAAGATATCTCTAAGATCATCCAGTCCAACCACCAACCCAACACCACCATGACCATCAAACCATGCCCCAAAGTGCCATACTCACACATTTATAATGAGAATCCTAGAATCAGTCAGGGTTGGAAGGGACCTCAAGGATCATCCAGTTCCAACCCCCCTGCCATGCCCAGGGACACCTCACACTACAGCAGGCTGGCCAGAGCCTCATCCAGCCTGGCTGCAAACACCTCCAGGGCTGGGGCCTCAACCACCTCCCTGCACAACCCATTCCAGGCTCTCACCACTCTCCTGGGGAAGAACTTCTTCCTCATGTCCACCTCAATCTCCCCACTTCCAGCTTGATTCCATTCCCCCCAGTCCTGTCACTCCCTGACAGCCTAAAAAGTCCCTCTCCAGCTTTCTTGGAGCCCCCTTCAGATCCTGCAAGGCCACAAGAAGGTCACCTCAGAGCCTTCTCTTCTCCACACTGAACAGCCCCAACTCTCTCAGTCTGTCCTCACAGCAGAGCAGCTCCAGCCCTCTGCTCATCCTGGTGGCCCTTCTCTGGACACCTTCCAGCATCTCCAGATCCCTCTTGGAATAGAGGCTCCAGACCTGGATGCAGTACTCCAGGTGGGGTCTCAGCAGAGCTGAGCAGAGGGGGAGAATCCCCTCCCTTGCCCTGCTGGCCACACTTCTCCTGATGCAGCCCAGGCTCTGCTTGGCTTTCTGGGCTGCAAGTGCACACTGACAGCTCCTGCTGAGCTTCTCGAATTTCTTGAACACCTCCAGGCATGGTGACTCCACCACCTCCCTGGGCAGCCTGTCCCAATGTCTGACCACTCTGGCAGGAAACAAATTGTTCCTCATGTCCAACCTAAACCTCTCCTGGGACAATTTCAGGCCATTTCTTCTCTTTCTATCCCCTGATACTAGGGAGAAGAGACCCAACCCCCACCTCAGTGCTCGGGTGCTGCATGGGTTGATATCTAGATACAGGCAGGTTTTGCACTCTGTGGTTACCAAGCTCTCCATCACCACCAGAGGTGTGAACGCCCAAGGCAAGCAAAGGGCATGGCCCTGACAGGAAGCACTGGCAGGTCCTGCTGCCCAGGAGGCATCTCCCATGGCCTGTGGGAGTGCTCAGAGCACATTAGCACCAGAGGATGGCACGTGTGGAGGTGTGGATGAGAGGACCACTCGGGGCTGTGAAGTTTCCCACTTCGTCGGGAAGCATCTCCGCTAAGGCTGTGCTGTGAAATCCTGCGCTCCAGACACTCGCCAGATCTCAGCTCCTAAAGGGGGTGGAGAGCCCTCATGAGAGTGTGCAGAGCAGGTCCAGCTGTCCCCTCATGCTGCCTCTGTGTGTGTCACGTCCCCCTGTTCACACGTGTGCGGGTACATGTGGGTGTACGCATCACAGCCTCTGTGGGGCAACACTGCACTCATCTCATCGTGCCACCTTCACACTGCCTTCAGCACACTTCAAGGTGACACCAAAGCCACTCAGAAATTACAGAGCTGTGTGAGGTGGTGACATCCCTGTCACCCTGACACCACGCTGACAGGAGTATCTCATTAGCTGAGAGTCAGTTTGAGCTCAGTCACAGCCTGCACCTCACCTCTCCTGCCGCCTCCACTGACTGAATCTCCTGGGGAGGTTAAACAAGTTCAGGGCACCAGGTTCAGGTGCTTTGATGAATTCACAGAGTCCCAGGTTGGAAGGGACCCCAGGGACCATCTGGCCCAACCTTCCTAGGGGATAGTGCAGTTGAAATGAGCTGGGCCAGCACCCTGTCAGGCTGAGTCTTCAAACTGACCAATGTAGGGGAATCCTCCACTTCCCTGAAGAGATGATTCCCATGTCCAAATGTTTCCCAATGAGGAAATATTTTCTTCTGGAGTCCAATAGGAATCTCCCCAGCACTAACTTGTCCCCATCACCCTTTGTCTTTTCCATGGGACTCCTTGTAAAAAGGGAGTCTGCACTCTCCTAGTAGCCACCTGTTGTGGCCTGGTCTGTGGTGATAAGGTCTCCCCTGAGCCTTCTCAAGTTCCCTCAGCCTTCCTTCATGTGGTAAGGCTTCCAGTCCTGTGTGCAGGTGTGTGTGCACTGTCCAGCAAGGGACAGTTCCCCTCTCACTGCCCCTATTGCTCATGGGCCAATCTGTGTGTCTACCTATAAGGAAGACCCAGCCTTGAGCTCCCAAACATCCCAAACGTCCCTCTCCACTCCTGCCACTGGTATCAAGACTCTAGGAGGGCAACTTCGTGCTATAGACTCAAAAAATGCCACTGATAAGATCACAGAATCCCAGAATCATTTTGGTTGTAAAAGACCTTTACATTCATTGAGTCCCACCATTACCTACCTCAGCACTGCCAGGTCACCACCAAATCATGGCCCTCAGCACCACATCTGCACAGCCTTGAAACCCCTCTAGGGATGGGGACTCCACTGCTGCCCTGAGCAGCCTCAGCCAGGCTTTGACAACCCTTTGGGGGAAGAAATCGCTCCTCATGGCCAACCTAAACCTCATCTGATGCAAACTGAGACCATTTCCTCTTATCCTGTCACTTCTTACTGGGGAGAAGAGCCCAACCCTCACCTGACTCCAACTTCCTTTCAGGAAACTCCCTGAGCCAGAAGGTCTCTCCTCAGCCTCCTTTTCTCCAGGCTGAACAACCCCAGTTCCCTCAGCTGCTCCTCACCAGACCTGTTCTCCAGACCCTCCACACATTTGCTTACAATAAGCCATATTTGCTTGTAGTAAGCCCAGCACCATGGCAGCAGCAGCCAAGCTGATTTCTGAGGTGGAATCCACATTTTGGTGTAATCACAGGAAACAAAACCGTCAGCTTCTGCTGCTTCATAAGATGGAGAAATACAGGGGAAAAAATCCTGGAGGCTCTTCAGTCTCCAGTTTATGCATAATGAGTGAAGAGAAAGCGAGGGCTAGAGCCGTCTGGAGTGTTAGCCACACTATCCTTGGAGCAGATGTCTGCTTTGTTTTATCACGTGGGGCTTGAATAAATCATCACAGAGCTGCAGGAGCAGTGTCCACCGACAGCAGGGTGGGACCGTGGAGGCTGGGCAGGATGAGACACCACCAAAGAGAGGATTTGATAAATGAGTCTGACAGATCTGTGTTTAAAAAAAAGAAATAACAAACCAAGGCACAAAGTATGGCTGCAGCCTGTGAATTCCCCAAAAGAGGGACTTAGCTGTGCAGTAGCTGATGCAGCAGAGAACAATTTCTACTTGGGGCTTTAAACTAACAGCAGCAGAAGATGGGAGGGGGATAAAAACAATAATTAGAAGTGCAATTAATTGCATTTCTTCAGTTAAGGTCAGAACCTTCCTCCAGGTCTTTCTCCCCTGGACTTACACAGCCTCACAGTACACTACTGCACAGCTCACTCAGAGTCAACCTTCATCATCCACTGCTGCACACCTCACTCAGAGTCAACCTTCCTCATCCACTGCTGCACAGCTCACTCAGAGTCAACCTTCATCATCCACTGCTGCACAGCTCACTCAGAGTCAACCTTCATCATCCACTGCTGCACACCTCACTCAGAGTCAACCTTCATCATCCACTGCTGCACAGCTCACTCAGAGTCAACCTTCATCATCCACTGCTGCACACCTCACTCAGAGTCAACCTTCATCATCCACTGCTGCACAGCTCACTCTGAACCTTCATCATCCACTGCTGCACACCTCACTCAGAGTCAACCTTCCTCATCCACTGCTGCACACCTCACTCAGAGTCAACCTTCATCATCCACTGCTGCACAGCTCACTCAGAGTCAACCTTCATCATCCACTGCTGCACAGCTCACTCAGAGTCAACCTTCCTCATCCCACTGCTGCACAGCTCACTCAGAGTCAACCTTCCTCATCCCACTGCTGCACAGCTCACTCAGAGTCAACCTTCCTCATCCACTGCTGCACAGCTCACTCAGAGTCAACCTTCATCATCCACTGCTGCACACCTCACTCAGAGTCAACCTTCATCATCCACTGCTGCACAGCTCACTCAGAGTCAACCTTCATCATCCACTGCTGCACAGCTCACTCAGAGTCAACCTTCATCATCCATTGCTGCACAGCTCACTCAGAGTCAACCTTCCTCATCCACTGCTGCACACCTCACTCAGAGTCAACCTTCATCATCCACTGCTGCACACCTCACTCAGAGTCAACCTTCATCATCCACTGCTGCACAGCTCACTCAGAGTCAACCTTCATCATCCACTGCTGCACAGCTCACTCAGAGTCAACCTTCATCATCCCACTGCTGCACACCTCACTCAGAGTCAACCTTCATCATCCACTGCTGCACACCTCACTCAGAGTCAACCTTCCTCATCCACTGCTGCACAGCTCACTCAGAGTCAACCTTCATCATCCACTGCTGCACAGCTCACTCAGAGTCAACCTTCAACATCCACTGCTGCACACCTCACTCAGAGTCAACCTTCATCATCCACTGCTGCACAGCTCACTCAGAGTCAACCTTCATCATCCACTGCTGCACACCTCACTCAGAGTCAACCTTCATCATCCACTGCTGCACACCTCACTCAGAGTCAACCTTCATCATCCCACTGCTGCACAGCTCACTCAGAGTCAACCTTCATCATCCACTGCTGCACAGCTCACTCAGAGTCAACCTTCCTCATCCCACTGCTGCACAGCTCACTCAGAGTCAACCTTCATCATCCCACTGCTGCACAGCTCACTCAGAGTCAACCTTCATCATCCACTGCTGCACAGCTCACTCAGAGTCAACCTTCATCATCCACTGCTGCACAGCTCACTCAGAGTCAACCTTCATCATCCACTGCTGCACAGCTCACTCAGAGTCAACCTTCATCATCCACTGCTGCACAGCTCACTCAGAGTCAACCTTCATCATCCACTGCTGCACAGCTCACTCAGAGTCAACCTTCATCATCCACTGCTGCACAGCTCACTCAGAGTCAACCTTCATCATCCACTGCTGCACACCTCACTCAGAGTCAACCTTCATCATCCACTGCTGCACACCTCACTCAGAGTCAACCTTCATCATCCCACTGCTGCACAGCTCACTCAGAGTCAACCTTCATCATCCCACTGCTGCACAGCTCACTCAGAGTCAACCTTCATCATCCACTGCTGCACAGCTCACTCAGAGTCAACCTTCCTCATCCCACTGCTGCACACCTCACTCAGAGTCAACCTTCATCATCCACTGCTGCACACCTCACTCAGAGTCAACCTTCCTCATCCACTGCTGCACACCTCACTCAGAGTCAACCTTCATCATCCACTGCTGCACACCTCACTCAGAGTCAACCTTCATCATCCCACTGCTGCACAGCTCACTCAGAGTCAACCTTCATCATCCACTGCTGCACAGCTCACTCAGAGTCAACCTTCATCATCCCACTGCTGCACAGCTCACTCAGAGTCAACCTTCATCATCCACTGCTGCACAGCTCACTCAGAGTCAACCTTCCTCATCCCACTGCTGCACAGCTCACTCAGAGTCAACCTTCATCATCCACTGCTGCACAGCTCACTCAGAGTCAACCTTCATCATCCACTGCTGCACACCTCACTCAGAGTCAACCTTCATCATCCACTGCTGCACAGCTCACTCAGAGTCAACCTTCATCATCCACTGCTGCACATGTCCCTCAGAGTGTCAGCCTTCATCATTTCCCTGAATCCATGGTCCAACCATGGTTGAGAACAGCCTGAGCTGAGGTAGATCCTACCCAACTGCTCTTTATTGAGCACCAGCTCTGAAAGCTAAGCACAGGGTGGATCTAGCTGCACTCTGCAGCTCACCACTTGTCTTCTTCTGTCACCTCAGCAGTCCCAAGCTTGAAGAGCCAGTGGCAGAAGTCTTTTGGAGTGGTTTGTGCCTCTGACAAGTGTTTGTGTGAACATACAGCAATGTCCACAAGGGTTTGCAGCAGCAGCTGGCTGGGACCAGCTGAAGACTCTGCTCAAAATATTCAGTTTCAAAAGGTTATGGCTCCCTTCCTAAATTTCATAGATTCAGAGAATTATAGAATGGTTTGGCTTGGAAGGAACCTTAAAGATTATCCAGTTCCAACCCCCTGAGTTGGGCAAGGATACCTTCCACTTCACCAGGTTGCTCAAGGCCTCATGCAACCTGGATTTGAACACCTTCAGAGAGGGGACATCCACAATCTCCCTGGGCAACCTGTTCCTGTGTCTCACCTCCCTCACTGGAAAGAATTTCTTCCCAATCTCCAATCTAAATCTCCCCTTTTCCTGCTCACAGCCATTACCTTTCATCCTGTCACTACAAGCCCTTATAAAAAGTCCCTCCCCAGCTCTCCTGTAGTCCTCTTCAGGTACTGGATGAGACCTGTGTCCTGGTCTGGGCCAGGGCAGAGCAAGTTGTGCTCAGAGCTGTGGCTGCTGAGCTCAACCCCTGCTCAGGGCTGGCACTGTCTGGAGCTCAAGGTGGATTTCTGCAGCCAGGGGTGCAGTGAGAATGGGATGGGGAGAGGCACTGCCTGGGCTGGGCTGCAGAAAGCCTCTGCCTTGGACTTGTTCCTGGCCACACCAAGGGCACTGTCACAGTTTGTGGCCCACACTAGGGGCAGGAAGGCAGAGGTGGCACCTGTGGGGAGGAGGGGCCAGGACAGGTGTCCAAAAAGGGCAGCAAGCCCATGGACAGTACCTTCAGGAGAAAGCTGAGCCAGCACCAGGGCCAAGGCTCTTGCTTGTAACAGTCATGCTGAAGGCCCTTAACCTGCTTTGTTACTCTTCTTTGGACTCATCCCAGCACCTCAAACCAAATCAAGTGCTGTCTTCTTTTCCTGTCCTTTTTTCCCTCCCCAGGGTAGCTAACACCTCCTGATGTCTCTTGTGTGTACCACATGGTGCTGAATCTGTCATAAAGGGGCTATCTACCATCCCCCTGCTCTGGAGCTCCATCCTCTCCAGGGCTTGGCTATATGAGGGATCTGGATCCAGCTGTTAGTGCCCCAAGCCTCTCCAAACACAGACAATATTTCACAACCAGTCTCATGCCAAGTAGTTTGTGCCATGTTCATATGAGCTGCAGTTTCAGGCCCCCACCAAAGAGTGTCTGGAAAGTGCCTTTATCTTCACTTGGAGGTCCCAGCACAGCTCCAGTAAGACCCAACTGACAGCAGAACTGCACTAGAGAAGAGCCCTTCAGAAGAATAATGACAGCTTGTAAAAGTGAGGGATGAAGTGGCAGAAGCAGCAGCAAAAAATTTTATCACCCCAGCCAGCACCAGCCCAGGGAGATTTGTAGGAGAAGGTTGATAAAAATGGGGTGGAGAATAAAGAGTGGAAGGAAAGATGAGCAGGAGCCATTGTTTAGCCCAGCCTGGATCAGCAATGATGTTGCCAGCAGGACCAGGGCAGGGTCTTGTGGTGGGCACTGATGAGGCTACATCTTGAGTACTGAGTTCAGTTTTCAGCCCTTCTCCCCAAAGAGAACATTGAGGGCTTGGAGCAGGTCCAGAGAAGGGGAGCAAAGCTGGTGAAGGGTCTGGAGAACAGGGATGGTGAGGAGCAGCTGAAGGAACTGGGGTTGTTCAGCCTGGAGAAAAGGAGGCTGAGGGGAGACCTCCTGAAAGGAGGTTGGAGCCAGGTGGGGGTTGGTCTCTTCTCTCTAGTATCAGGTGATGGAACGAGAGGAAATGGCTTGAAATGGTGTAAGGGGAGGTTTAGGTTGGACATGAGGAACAATTCTTTTCCTGCAAGAGTGGTCAGACATTGGAACAGGCTGCCCAGGGAGGAGATGGAGTCCCCATCCCTGGAGGTGTTCAAGAAATGTGTGGAGATGACACTTTGGGACGTGGTTTAATGGCCATGGTGGTGTTGGTCTGCCAGCTGGGCTTGATCTGAAAGGTCTTTTCCAACCCAGACTCTTCTGTGGTTTTATGTTTCTATTTATCTATATATGCTGAGTGCCTCACTCACTGCTGACCTACCAAAGAGATGACCAAAGAGATGCCACAAGCAGTGTCCACCAGTGAAATCCATGTAGGGACACAGCAAGTGACAGGTGAACAGAGAGAGGGCTGATGCCAAACCAATTATGTGTCCAGGTTTTATAGCCAGGGTGACCCCAGCCCCATCTAAATACTGCTGCTGTCCACATCCTCAGAAGGTTGCCTCTGCAAAAGCTGCTCTCATCAAAGCTGATCCTCACCATTCAGGGCTTGTTCCCTGCAGTTTCTGATGGCTACAGAGCTTGCTAACGATGTTGTCACACTGCCTTTTTGCTCAGAATGGGTTTAAATGACCTCCTTGTGAAAATCATCGAATCCTAGAATCCTAGAATCAGTCAGGGTTGGAAGGGACCACAAGGATCATCCAGTTCCAACCCCCCTGCCATGCCCAGGGACACCTCACACTACAGCAGGCTGGCCAGAGCCTCATCCAGCCTGGCTGCAAACACCTCCAGGGATGGGGCCTCAACCACCTCCCTGCACAACCCATTCCAGGCTCTCACCACTCTCCTGGGGAAGAACTTCTTCCTCACCTCCACTCTCAATCTCCCCACTTCCAGCTTTATTCCATTCCCCCCAGTCCTGTCACTCCCTGACAGCCTAAAAAGTCCCTCCCCAGCTTTCTTGGAGCCCCCTTCAGATCCTGGAAGGCCACAAGAAGGTCTCCTCAGAGCCTTCTCTTCTCCAGACTGAACAGCCCCAACTCTCTCAGTCTGTCCTCATAGCAGAGCAGCTCCAGCCCTCTGCTCATCCTGGTGGCCCTTCTCTGGACACCTTCCAGCATCTCCAGATCCCTCTTGGAATAGAGGCTCCAGACCTGGATGCAGTACTCCAGGTGGGGTCTCAGCAGAGCTGAGCAGAGGGGGAGAATCCCCTCCCTTGCCCTGCTGGCCACACTTCTCCTGATGCAGCCCAGGCTCTGCTTGGCTTTCTGGGCTGCAAGTGCACATTGACAGCTCCTGCTGAGCTTCTCATCCCCCAGCACCCCCAAGTCCCTCTCCTCAGGGCTGCTCTCCAGCCAGTCCCTGCCCAGCCTGCATTTCTGCTTGGGATTGCCTCCACCCAGCTGCAGGACCCTGCCCTTGGTCTTGTTGAACCTCCTGAGGTTGGCTTGTGCCCAGCTCTCCAGCCTGTCCAGGTCCCTCTGGATGGATCCCTTCCCTCCAGCCTGGCTGCTGCACCACACAGCTTGGTGTCAGCAGCAAACTTGCTGAGGGTGCACTCAATGCCTCTGTCCATGGCACTGACAAAGATGTTGAACAAGCCTGGTCCTGGGACTGATCCCTGAGGGACTCTGCTTGTCCCTGGCCTCCACTGGGACATGGAGCCATTGACAGCCACTCTTTGGGTGCAGCCATCAAGCCAGTTCTTTATCCATCTGGTGGTCCACCCATCAAACCCATGTGTCCCCAGTTTGGAGACCAGGTCTCGAGGTGGTTAACACCAGTCCACCCTGTTGCTGCTGTTTCTCAGCTGCTTTTCTTGTCCTCCAGGTTCTGTGCTTCTGTGGTGACCACACATTAAAAGCTCTTTTGGCTGACTCTTCCCAAAGTCCAACTACAACCATGCAGCAACACAACCCCTGAAAGGGATTTACTCAGTAGGCAGCATGTGGACTTCATTCCTGCCCACCAGCACTACAACCTGGGACGGTCCACCTTGGCCAGCAGCTGCCTTTCAAAGCCCAGGCTGTGACAAGACTGACTGCAGTCCAAGGATGAAAGCAAGAGATTTCCTACCAGACTCTTCCAGAAACTCTTTTTTTCTTATTTCTTTTTTTTTCTGTTGTTGTTGTTACTTACTAAGCATAAGCTTCCAAGGCCTGAAGGAGGAAAGACATCCCACTCACAAAAAATAAAAATAAAGATGACTCTCCAAGGCTGGCATCTCAGGTCAAAAAAAACCAACCCCACTCTTCAAGCAAAACATTGTACAAGCTTGCTGTGGAGAAGGCATCAATCCAAACCCCCTCCTCTCCTTTATTCCTCTACCACCTCTCACCATCTCACACACTCACCATGCTCAGCCAGAGAGCTCTTCAAGGTGCATTCACACCCAGCATGCAGGAGTGAAAGAAGGAAAATCACTGATTAAAAGGGGAGAGGTTATTGTGAGTTACTTCCTCCCTGACTCCTCAGCTGGCAATGGAACCATCGTGGGTGTCAGCAGAACTCAGGAGCTCTCCCTGCAACCCTGCAGCCTGGAGGAGGTTTCTGCAGAGCAGAGGCAGCAGCTCTGGTTACAAGAGGAACCCAAGGTCTGCCCTCTGCTGAGACCAGGAGATGTCAATCTGGATCCAAAACACCCAACCCAGATATTTATTTCTCCTTCCTCCTCCTCTTTGTGCATGTCTGCAGTTGACTTTAATTAAGCTCACACAGCTTCCAAACCATGAAACCCAAATGTCTCTGGGATCAAATGACAGCATGGGGAGGGAAACTGCTGCAGCATAACAGAGGAATATTGCTTCACAAATGAACAATTCTTACTGTTTTTCTTTTCCCCAGATCAGGCTCTTCAGCTTCTTGCCTGCTTGCTCTTTTGCTTCCCCTTCACTAAGGCATCACCAGCAGCAGCTGAATGGTCCCCAGGAGAGAGCTGGAGTCAAAGTTTCAGAGGAAGCTGGGCTGCAGACAACATCAATATTGCATTAGCCCATTTCAGTAAAAGGTCTTCCCAGCTGCTGGAACTGAGTCACAGCACCAGGAATCTAGAAAGCACCATGCTGCACCAGTGCTGAGGCTTTGTAAACAAACCATTTTTAACCCATGTAACCCACCCAAACTAACCCAAACCAAGAGGAGTCCTGGGACCAGCTTGGTTCCCCCAGCCTGGCCCAGACCCACACCTTGTTACTGACACAAGACAACCCTTCTGAATGGCTCCCCCTGCTTGTCCCTTAGGCACACCACCTTTGCCAGAGGCAGATACACCTAAATCATGCAGGAGCTGCCCCAGCCAGCCTGGGGTGCTGTTATTGGATGTATCTTCTGAGGCAGCAACTCGTCCTGCAAATCTCCTGGCTCAGAGGAAAGGCCAAATGCAAGGTTCTGCACAAGGGCTGAGACAACCCCCAGTACCAGCACAGGCTGGGGATGAAGAGAGCAGTGCTGAGAAGAAGAACTTGGGGGTACTGAGTGATGAGAAGCACAACATGAGCCAGCAGTGTGCTCTCAGCCCAGAAAGCCAAGCAGCTACTGGGCTGATTCTCAGTAATGTGGGCAGCAGGGGCAGGGAGGGGATTGTGCCCTCTGCTCTGCTGAGCCCCCACCTGCAGTGCTGGGGCCAGCTCTGGAGTCCTCAGCACAGCACAGGTCCTGTTGCAGTGGAGCCAGAGAAGGCTACAGCTATGACAGGAAGGGTGAAAGCCCTCTGCTGTGAGGCCAGGCTGAGAGAGTTGGGGGTGTTCAGCCTGGAGAAGAGAAGGCTCCAGGGAGACCTTCTGGTAGCCTTTCGGAGCTTAAAGAAGCTGATCAGAAAGCAGAGGACAGACCTTTGAGCAAGACCTGCTATGACAAGACAAGGGCTGATGGTTTGAACTCAAAGAGGGGGATTCAGACTGGAGAGAAGGAAGAAATGTTTGACACTGAGGGTGGTGAGAGCCTGGCCCAGGCTGTCCAGAGAGGTGGGAGCTGCCCCATCCCTGGAACCACTGCAGGTCAGACTGGGGCTCTGAGCAACCAGCTCTGGTTGCAGATGTCTCTGCTGACTGCAGGGAGGTTGGAATAGATGATTTTTAAAGGTCCTTTCCCACCCACAACAGTCTGTGATTCTGTGATTCTAAATGAAAGACATTCCCAGCCACCTATGATTGCACCAAGCCCAAAGTCATGCATGCCCCCTCCTTGGAGGTGCTCAGGGCCAGGCTGGATGAGGCTTTGAGGAACCTGGTCTAGTGGAAGGCATTCCTGCCCATGGCAGGGGGTTGGAACTGGATGATCTTGGGGTCCCTTCCAAGCCAAAGCATTCTCTGAATCTGTGAATCTATGTTCAGGTTTAAAGGAAACTCCACATTTGGCACTAGCTTGTTGGATCTTATCAATGTGTATAAATGGGATCTGATCAATGTCTCTCAATGTGTGAGGGGTGGGTGTCAAGGGGAGGGGGCCAGGCTCTTTTGGGTGGGTCACAGGGATAGGACAAGGAACAATGGGTTCAAAGTTGAACAGAGAAGATTTCAGCTCACCATGAGGAGAAACTTCTTTGCAGTGAGGGTGCCAGAGCACTGGAACAGGCTGCCCAGGGGGGTTGTGGAGTCTCCTTCTCTGGAGCCTTTCCAACCCCCCCTGGCTGCATTCCTGTGCAGACTACCCTAAGTGCTGCTGCTCTGGCAGGGGGTTGGACCTGATGATCTCTGGAGGTCCCTTCCAACCTCTGATATCCTGTGAGACTGTGTTGCTGATTAGGAGAATGTGTCTAGAGGCAACTGCCTGAAGGAGCAGCATTGATTTTGTTTTCTCATCCTGCTTGCAGAACAAAGACTTCCCCTAAATGGTGTTTGACAAAGCACAGAGCCTAGCACTGGGACCCTCAGCATGCTTTGATATGGACCATGAGGATCACCAGCAGAACTTGCACAATACAGACAAAATAAAGCCCCAAGGCTTCTCCCTCATCAGTGTCCTTTGGAATAGCGTTTCATTTCCAGCATGTGAACAACACAAAGGACAGACCAGAGGGGAATGGGAAGGAATTGAGGTACTTGAATGTGTCCAGAGAAGGGCAACGAAGCTGGGGAGAGGTCTTGAACACAAACCCTGTGAGGAGAGGCTGAGGGAGCTGGGGGTGTTTAGCCTGGAGAAGAGGAGGCTCAGGGCTGACCTCATTGCTGTCTACAACCACCTGAAGGGAGGTTGTAGCCAGGAGGGGGTTGGTCTCTACTCCCAGGCAACCAGCAGCAGAACAAGAGGACACAGTCTCAAGCTGTGCCAGGGGAGGTTTAGGCTGGAGGTGAGGAGAAAGTTCTTCACAGAGAGAGTGGTTGGCCATTGGAATGTGCTGCCCAGGGAGGTGGTGGAGTCACCATCCCTGGAGGTGTTCAAGAGGGGATTGGATGTGGCACTTGGTGCCATGCTTTAGTGGTCATGAGGTGTAGGGTGACAGGTTGGACTTTGATGATCCTTGAGGTCTCTTCCAACCTTATGGATTCTGTGATTCTGTGAATCTGCATCCCTGTGGTGTCTTTAGTATTCCAGGGTGAGCAAGCAGCAAACACAGCTTACCATCTGCCCTTTCACTCAAAGGCCACCTGCCAACTCATTCCCCACTTCCTTTGGCTGGGTTATCACATGCATATAAATGAAAGCCTTCCTGGGATGGGCAGCAGCACCGGTGGGTGGGAAGAGGATGCAGAACCAAGGAACAAGGGACAGAGAAAGAGCTTCCTCTTCTTCCTTGAGGAACAGTTTTTACCCCAAAAGGGTTGTCAAGGCCTGGTTGAGGCTGCCCAGGGCAGTGGTGGAGTCTCCATTCCTGGAGGGGTTTTGGAGCCACGAAGATGTGGTGCTGAGGGACATGCTTAGTGGTGACCTGGCAGTGCTGGGTTGATGGTTACACTGATCAATGCTTAAAGGTCTCCTCCAATCAAAACAAATCTATGACTCTATGACCAAACCACTCATCTGCCTGAGCACTGCTTCTGGAAAGGAGACCCAACAGACATGTTCTGCTTCGTGACAAAGTGAAGTTCCTGCACTTGTTTCTCCTGGGGCAGCACCTTTGTTACACCCCTGGATGATCTCTTTCCTCTAGTTCCTTTATCCTGGAAAGTATCACAGTCTCACAGTACATCAGAGGTTGGAAGGGACCTCAAGAGATCATCAGGTCCAACCCCCTGCCAGAGCAGCAGCACTTAGGGTAGTCTGCACAGGAATGCAGCCAGGGGGGGTTGGAAAGGCTCCAGAGAAGGAGACTCCACAACCCCCCTGGGCAGCCTGCTCCAGGGCTCTGGCACCCTCACTGCAAAGAAGTTTCTCCTCATGGTGAGCTGAAATCTTCTCTGTTCAACTTTGAACCCATTGTTCCCTGTCCTATCCCTGTGACCCACCCAAAAGAGCCTGGCCCCCTCCCCTTGACACCCACCCCTCACACATTGAGAGACATTGATCAGATCCCTCTCAGCCTTCTCTTCTCCACACTAAACAGCCCCAGGGCTCTCAGGCTCTCTTCCCAGGGGAGATGCTCAAGTCCCCTAAGCATCCTCCTGGCTCTCCCTTGGCTTCTCTCCAGCAGGTCTCTGTCTCTCTGGACCTGGGGAGCCCCAAACTGGACACAGGATTGCAGGGGTGGTCTCAGCAGGGCAGAGTAGAGAGGGAGAAGAACTTCCCTAGCCCTGCTGGACACAGCTTTCCTGATCCATCCCAGGATCCCATTGGCTCTCTTGGCCACCAGAGCACATTGTTGTTCCATGCAGAACTTGCTGCCCACCAGCACTCCAAGGGCTTTCTGTGTGGAGCTGCTCTCCAGCAGGGCAGCCTCTAACCTGTCCTGGTGCTGTTGTTATTTCTCCCCAGCTGCAGGACCCTGCCCTTGTCCTTATTCAACTCCATGAGGATTGCCTGCAGCCAGCTCTCAGCCTGTCCAGGTCAGGATGGATGCTGCACAGCCTGACAGGGTGAAGTAATCCTGAAAATCTTCAGGAGAGATTTGAGGAGCAGAAATCAGAGCTAAATGGTCATTAATTGCATGCTGACTGCCCTGCTTTCTGTTGTGTGAATGTTCCTCCTCTTCCTGTTTTGTTGTTTTCTCCTGCTCTCCAGCCCCTCCACTCTCTCAACAAGGGAATGATTAATTGCATCAGGCAGCTGCTGACCCTATCATAAGTGGTATGGAAATGTTGGCTTTATTAAACATGGTTTTAATGGCACTCCACTCACTCAGCAGTGTCTGGTGATGGATGATAGCACACAGAACAAGGAATGCATCATTTCTAATTCTTGACTCAGCCACTCTCCATGCCAACTGCATGAAGCTTCCTTCCAGAGACCTGCAGCTCCAAGGGCTGGCACCATTGTGGTGTTCCATCAGCTGGGAGGGGAGGCTGTGGGTGGGTACCAGTGCTGCTGACCAACTGCACCTCATGGCCATGTGAGCAGCTGACCCCCCATGAAGCAGGACTAGATCCTCTACATAGAACCATAGATTCATAGAATGGTTTGGGTTGGAAGGGACCTTGAAGATCATCTAGTCCCATGGGCAGGGACACATCCCACTAGCCCAGGTTGCTCAAGGCCTCCTCCAACCTGGCCTTGAACACCTCCAGGGAGGGGGCATTCATGACTTCCCTGAGCAACCTGTTCCAGTGTCTCATCACCCTCCCTGGAAAGAATTTCTTCCTTATCTCCAGTCTAAATCTCCCCTCTTCCAGCCCAAAGCCAGGATGCTCCTCATCCTGTCACCACAAGCCCTTGTAAAAGGTCCTTTCCCATCTCTCCTGTAGCCCCCTGCAGGTACTGGAAGGCTTCTCTAAGGTCTCCCCAGAGCCTTCTCTTCTCCAGGCTGAACAGCTCCAACTGTCTCAGTCTGTCCTCACAGGGGAGGTGCTCCAACCCTCTGATCATCTTTGTGGCCTCCTCTGGACCCATTCCTGCAGCTTGATGCATGCTGCATTAACCACTTGGTACCAAGTCAAAACTACAAAGTAAAGGATTCATTTCTGGTGGCCTCAGTGGTTTCTTGCTCCTTGTTGCAGTTTGCTGGCTCTGCAGAGCTGTCCCACACTGCTGATGCACAGGGGCAGTGGATGCTCTTTCCTCCCACTGACCTCACTGGGGTCTGAAAGCCCTCAGTGGTGTTCTGTGAACTCCTCAAGTTCACACCAGTCATCTCAGACTAAACACCAGAAGACAGCAACATCTCTGCCTGCCTGTCCCCTGAGAGGCCCCAGCACTCTTTAATGAAGACTTAAGCACAATATTGGCATCAGCCCCAGCACCACTGAAACGAGCCCACAGCTCACATCACCATGGCATCCACACCCTGTCATCACAACCACCAGCAGCACAACCTGCCAGAGCCAGGAGGTCAGAGGCACAGGTCATGCAGAACACATCCTCAAACTGGTCTGTCACAGCTGAGGTGAAGAGCAGACTGAAGGGGTTTGTGCCCATTGCCCCTTGTCCTCTCCCTGGGCACCACTGAAAAAAAGCTTGATCCCATCCTCCTGACACCCACCCTTGAAGCACTGAGCAGCACCCATGCAGTCTGCTTCATCTCTTCATCCTGACACCACCTTGAAGCACTGAGCACCCATGCAGTCTGCTCTTCATCTCATCTTCATCCTCCTGACACCCACCCTTGAAGCACTGAGCAGCACCCATGCAGTCTGCTCTTCATCTCATCTTCATCCTCCTGACACCCACCCTGAAGCACTGAGCAGCACCCATGCAGTCTGCTCTTCATCTCATCTTCATCCTCCTGACACCCACCCTGAAGCACTGAGCAGCACCCATGCAGTCTGCTCTTCATCTCATCTTCATCCTCCTGACACCCACCCTTGAAGCACTGAGCAGCACCCATGCAGTCTGCTCTTCATCTCATCTTCATCCTCCTGACACCCACCCTGAAGCACTGAGCAGCACCCATGCAGTCTGCTCTTCATCTCATCTTCATCCTCCTGACACCCACCCTGAAGCACTGAGCAGCATCCATGCAGTCTGCTCTTTATCTCATCTTCATCCTCCTGACACCCACCCTGAAGCACTGAGCAGCACCCATGCAGTCTGCTCTTCATCTCATCTTCATCCTCCTGACACCCACCCTTGAAGCACTGAGCAGCACCCATGCAGTCTGCTCTTCCCCTCAGCTGTGAGGTTGCTGTCTTCTCCTTGTATTTGATGTTCAGTCTGAGGTGACTGGTGTGAACTTGAGGAAGTTCTGTGGCACATCCCTGAGGGCCATCAGATCCCAGGGAGGTCAGTGGGAGGAGAGAGCATCTGCTGCCCCTGTGCATCAGCAGTTTGGGACAGCTCTGCAGAGCCAGCAAACTGACACAAAGAGCAAGACACAACTAAGGCCAACAAAATGGATCCCTTGGGGTTTAACCCATTTAACTCACCCAAACTAACCCAAACCAAGAGGAGTCCTGGGACCAGCTTGGTTCCCCCAGCCTGGCCCAGACCCACACCTTGTTACTGACACAAGACAACCCTTCTGAATGGCTCCCCCTGCTTGTCCCTTAGGCACACCTCCTTTGCCAGAGGCAGATACACCTAAATCATGCAGGAGCTGCCCCAGCCAGCCTGGGGTGCTGTTATTGGATGTATCTTCTGAGGCAGCAACTCGTCCTGCAAATCTCCTGGCTCAGAGGAAAGGCCAAATGCAAGGTTCTGCACAAGGGCTGAGACAACCCCCAGTACCAGCACAGGCTGGGGATGAAGAGAGCAGTGCTGAGAAGAAGAACTTGGGGGTACTGAGTGATGAGAAGCACAACATGAGCCAGCAGTGTGCTCTCAGCCCAGAAAGCCAAGCAGCTACTGGGCTGATTCTCAGTAATGTGGGCAGCAGGGGCAGGGAGGGGATTGTGCCCTCTGCTCTGCTGAGCCCCCACCTGCAGTGCTGGGGCCAGCTCTGGAGTCCTCAGCACAGCACAGGTCCTGTTGGAGTGGGGCCAGAGAAGGCTACAGCTATGACAGGAAGGGTGAAAGCCCTCTGCTGTGAGGCCAGGCTGAGAGAGTTGGGGGTGTTCAGCCTGGAGAAGAGAAGGCTCCAGGGAGACCTTCTGGTGGAGGAAAGGCCAAATGCAAGGTCCTGCACATGGGTTGAGGCAACCCCTGGTACTTTTAACCTGATACTATGTGAGCCCTTGGCTCACCTTTCAACCAGTGCCTGATGCAACATGCATGTGGAGGACCCAGTCCTGCTTCAGAGAGGGTCAGCTGCTTGCATGACCATTGCATGCAGGGGGAGGGTAGGAGGCAGCAGTGCTGCTCCAGCACTCACCAAACCTCCCCCCCTAAAGTTTCCTTACATCAAGTTCCACTTACATGAAAGCACAAAAGCTTTGGACCTCACCTCCTGGGGCGATCAGGCTGTGCCACCAGCACGAGGAGGTGTGGCAGACACAGAAATGCTAAATGGGTTCTTGTATCAGCATGATCAGAGTGATTACCAAATAAATCCACAATTATGAGGCACTTCAAGCATTATGAGAAATAAAAGATCAAACAGACCTCATTAGGAAGCGGGGAGCAGGAGCTGGAATGACAGACTCTATCAACACACCACGCTGAGAAGATAAAGATCCTCTTACCACTGAATTTTTCATGTCCTCCAAAAGGTCACACTCCCCGCACCATAAAATTTTGAGTGTCACAAAACTCACAGGTTGTAAATGTGTTTTGGTGCTGGTCTAGTCGTGCACACAAATTGTCTCAGAACCCTTACGTCGCCGGAACATCAAATGGGAAAATCAGGAGCTGCAAGTTGCCATCGTGACATCAGAGTGAACATTTCTGGCAATCTAATCCGTTGGAGAGGGTCATAATTACTGGGAAATTGCTTCTGCAGCTCATTTGGTCGTGCAGACACAAATGAGAGAGAATTACATTTCCCTTTCCTCTTTCTGGGTTGGGTTTTTTTTTGCTGCACAAAGCCTCCTTCAAAGGTTGGGGCTTCGCTCAGGTTTTGATCCCTCTTTGAAATCTGCTGCTCAGGGCCCTTGTTAAGGAGCAGAATTTGTGCTCAATTTCATAGAACCATAGAATCCTAGAATGGTTTGGGTTGGAAGGGACCTTGAAGATCATCCAGTCCCATGGGCAGGGACACCTTGCACCAGAGCAGGTTGCTCAAGGCCTCATCCAACTTGACCTTGAACACCTCCAGGGATGGGACATCCACAACCTCCATGGGCAACCTGTTCCGGTGTCTCACCACCCTCACTGGAAAGAATTCTCTTCCTGCTCTCCAGTCTCAATCTCCCCTTTTCCAGCTCAAAGCCATTGGCCCCTGTCCTGGCACAACAAGCCCTTGTAAAAAGTCCCTCCCCACCTCTCTTACAGTCCCCTTCAGACACTGAAATGCAGTTCTAAGATCTCCTCAGAGCCTTCTCTTCTCCAGGCTGAACAGACCCATCTCTCTCAGCCCAACCTCATAGGAGAGGTGCTCCAGCCCTTTGATCATCTTTATGGCTCCCTCTTGGCCCTCTCCAACAGCTCAATGTCCTTCTTGTGTTGGGGCCACCAGAGCTGGCACACAGTGCACCCTAGATATCTCCTGGGGCAGTTGGTTTGACCCACAGGCTGTGAGCAGCCCTTCCTTGCTTGGCCCACAGAGGTGTCCTGCCATGACTCAGAACCAGACCTGCCTTCAGGAACTGCCCACCCTTGTGCATCACCTCCTGCCAACCCCAGGTCTCTGGACAGCCCAGTGCCAGCCTCTGCTCCTCTCCCACATGCTGCTGTGGGATGCAGATGGATGATGCAAAGCCCCACCAGCCTCCCCATGGCTGTGTGCAGGTGCAGAGCTCTCCTACCTCCTTAAGGACCCCTCAGCATGGCTTCCACCAACCATGCAGACACCTAGGAGGAACAGGCAGGATGCTCAACGTGCATGCATGAAAAACTCTGCCCTCAACTGTACCAGGGCTTTGGAATTTACATAATGCCAAACAGCCTCTTGCTCACATACCCATGGATCTTGGTGGCTTCGTTGTCATGGCTACCAGCACATCCCTTGTTTTCTTTCAGAGCTCCATCAGCTGCATGTGTTGGGATGTTTGCTGGGTTTGCCTGAGTGTCCTCAGCACATTTTTTTACTCCAGTAAATGCAATTAAGTGACTGTGTGATTTATGCTGTTTTAACACTCTTCCTTTCACCCTTGAAGTGTCAACCTCCAAACACACCTGCCCAAAGGTTCTCCTCCTCCAGACTGAGCCTGATTTGCAAGAAACTCTGTAAGGTTCTGCTGTGAAGGGCCCCATCAGCTGTTAACCCCTCTCCAACCCACAGGAAGGGATAAACCACTTTGCTTTCAAGCACCAGCTGATTCCTTTCAAGATACTGTTCCAAAAGATAGAGAATCACAGAACTGTTGGGGTTGGAAAAGACCTCTAAGGTCAGCAAGTCCAACCATCAGCCAAACCATGACCATTCAACCATGTCCCAAAGTGCCACGTCCACACTTTTCTTGATCACCTCCAGGGACAACCCAACCCCAGTGTATTGCCACCACTTCACCTTTTAATGGGGGCAAGAAAACCTTCATGATCTGCAGACACTGTGTGCAAAGCTTGGTAGTAGGTGCCCAATTTCTGCCCTTCTTGAATACCCCACAGGAATGTTCCATGCACCCTAAAGGGAAGTTTTATGCCCCAGCAAGAGCAGAAACTCCAAACTCCTTCCTTTTCCTTCATTACACATCCATTAGTTCCCAGGCGTTGGAACAGGCTGCCCAGGGAGGTGGTAGAGTCCCCATCCCTGGAGGTGTTCAAGCAACCTGTGGACATGGCACTTGAGCCATGGTTTAATGACCATGGTGGTGCTGGATTGAAGGTTGGGCTTGATGCTATTTGAGGGCTTTTCCACCTGAAACAGTTCTGGGATTAGTCCCCAGTATGCTTCACAGCACCTTCATGTTTGACAACACAAAGCAAAACACCTCCCTAACAGGAAGTACCAAAAGAGTTTCATGTGACAGTGACAGGGCTTCATTAATGTCATAAATGTCAGTGCTGAAGGCTTCATAGCCTGGTTCTGTAGCTGGTAAAAAAACATGGAGAGGTCTTAGTGTCTCTCTACTGAGGTGGCAACCAAGTTGTGAGCTCCCTTGTTGTCTGGGTAGTTAACTGACACCAATGAGCCCAACTCAAGGAGCTCAGGCAGCTAATGGCCTTCTTCCAACTGCTCACAATATTAAATTCAATTAAATTCCATTTAGCAGCAGCAGAGAAAGAAGACATTGAAATAATGACAAGGGAATTATATTACTATTAATAATAAAGTAAAAGTTGGCATGAGTAAAGAATTCAGAGTCCCAACAGTGCCAGGGCTCAAAGATACCATTGGATCATTCTCAACATAGAATCATAGAATCAAGAAGGCTGGAAGAGACCTCAAGGATCATCGAGTCCAACCTGTCACCCTAAACCTCATGACTATCTAAACCATGGCACCAAGTGCCACGTCCAATCCCCTCTTGAACACCTCCAGGGATGGTGACTTTCTGAGGAATAGATTGGCTTGATTTGCACCCTGGCTTTGAATCAGAATCCAGCATGAGGGGGGTTGGAAGCAACCTCTGGAGCTCATCTAGTCCAGCCCCCCTGCTAAAGCAGGGCACCCACAGCAGCTTGCCCAGCATCACAATGGCCAGAGGGCTTTGGAAGCTCTCCAGAGAGGGAGACACCAGAACTTCTCGGGACAGCCTGCTCCAGAGCTCCAGCACCCTCACACCAAACAACTTTCTCCTCCTGTTCAGATGGCACCTCCTGGGTTCCAGTTTGTGTCCACTGGCCCTTGTCCTGTCACTGAGCATCACTGAGAAGACTCTGGCCCCATCCTCTTGCCCCCCAGCCTTTAGCTCTTGCTGAGCACCCAGAAGATCCCTTCTCAGGCTCCTCTTCACCAGGTCAAATAGCCCCAAAGTCTCTCAGCCAGAGATGCTCCAAGCCCCTCAGCATCACTGTACCCCTTTCAGAAAGACTTTGTGATCCTTCAGACTCAACTGGGAACAACCAAATCGTAATTCATGTGAAGCACCAAATCCTGAGTCCCTGATGGGGAGGGACATCAGCCTCCCTGGGTACAGCTGAATGTCAGCAGTGAAGATCTAGCACAGAACATGAGGGGCTGTACAGGAGCTGAGCCCTCTAACTCCCTCACATCCATGCGCTTCCAGCTAGGGACTGGGGAGATAACATCAGCTCAGGGTCTCACCTTGCACAGGGAAATGATGCACAGAGATGCAGAAAGCCACAAAGAACAGCACAGCTGCAGAGGTTGGGATGAGTGTGACTCTCCATTCATGATGTCATATTGCCTTTCTCCCCTGGGAAGATCCTCCAGAAAAGATTTCTGGGAAAACAAATAGGAGATGCCCTGATATCACAGTCTCACAGTGTATCAGAGGTTGGAAGGGACCTCCAGAGATCATCAGGTCCAACCCCCTGCCAGAGCAGCAGCACTTAGGGTAGTCTGCACAGGAATGCAGCCAGGGGGGGTTGGAAAGGCTCCAGAGAAGGAGACTCCACAACCCCCCTGGGCAGCCTGCTCCAGGGCTCTGGCACCCTCACTGCAAAGAAGTTTCTCCTCATGGTGAACTACCCAAAAGAGCCTGGCCCCCTCCCCTTGACACCCACCCCTCACACATTGAGACATTGATCAGATCCCCTCTCAGCCTTCTCTTCTCCACACTAAACAGCCCCAGGGCTCTCAGGCTCTCTTCCCAGGGGAGATGCTCAAGTCCCCTAAGCATCCTCCTGGCTCTCCCTTGGATTCTCTCCAGCAGGTCTCTGTCTCTCTTGACCTGGGGAGCCCCAAACTGGATATAAACCATTTTCATTTAGAAGAAAAGAGAAGGCTTCAGGAAGACCTTCTGGTGGTCTTGCAGTGCTTAAAGGGACCTCCAAGAATGCTGGGGACAGACTTTTGAGCAGGGCCTGTTGTGACAGCACAAAGGGTAATGGTTTGAACTAAAAGAGGGAGATTGAGACTGGTGAGAAGGGAGAAATGTTTGACACTGAGGGTGGCAAGACCCTGGCCCAGGCTGCCCAGAAGGGTGGGAGATGTCCCATCCCTGGAACCACTGCTGCTCAGGTTGTTTGGGGCTCTGAGCAACCTGCTGTAGTTGCAGGGAGTTGAGCTAGATGAACCTTTAAAGGTCCCTTTCCACCCTAACCAGTCTGGGATTTCATGATTCTATGAAATGCTCACCTCACTTTCGTCAGCCTCTTACCTTTTAACCCTTTAGTCTCTGGTGAAGCAGCTGAATTCTCACACTTCCTTGTATGGGAGGTTCAGGCAGCCTAAATCTCAGCTCTGGTTTTACACCAGAGAAACCCCTTTGAAATCACAAACAAGTGACTGCCTGAAAAATCAAAGGTGATCTCTCCTTCCCCTTGATACATAAGGAAGCTAATGGACCACATCCAACCATTGATTTATGCTGTGGTTGACTCTGGTTTTAGAGATTGCACAACTCGTGCTGGTAATTGGACTGACCCTCAAAATCAAGAGGAAGAAACATATTCACCTTTCCTTTTGGTAGAGTCATAAATGCAAAGATCCTGAGAGGCACAGGCTCAAGTTTATGGCTCATAAAAGAGCTGGCAACCAACTTAAAACCTCTTTTGCTTCCCTTCAGGAATGAATATCTACTGAATTAGACTGGAGATTAGGAAGAAATTCTTTCCAGTGAGGGTGGGGAGACACTGGAACAGGTTGCTCAGGGAGGTTGTGGATGCTCCCTCCCTGGAGGACTTCAAGGCCAGGCTGGATGAGGGCTTGAGCAACCTGGGCTGGTGGGAGATGACCCTTCCCATGACAGGGGAGCTGCAACTAGATGATGTTTAAGGCCCCTTCCAACCCAAACCATCATGTGAATCTATGAATTCACTGCTGGAAGCTGTCAGCTGAGTCATTCCCAGCATCCAATATTCACAATGAACACCAAGAATCTCCACATACTGTGAAAAACACAGAAGGTATTGAATAATATTATTAGCTAGATATTCCAGAGCACAAATGATCATTGCATAGAGCAGCAATGCTGTGTGTCTTGTGTTTGTGGACCGTCAGCTCAGGGGGGTCTGTTTCCTTCCCTGTGCCCCCTCCCAGGATGGATCTTCAGGAAACAGGCACTGGAGCCCAGATTTGCCCCATCCAGCATGGAAATTGTGATGGTGCCAGAGAGATAAACTCATGAAAACCAGTATGATTGGGTTACAGGGGAAATAAGGAACCCCTGCCTGCTCCTGCAGCCTGGCAGAAACGCTCCAGAATTCATTTTAGGGTGAGTTAACAGGGGGGAAATGCACTTGATAGCCTCACATTATTGAAATGTGTTTCTAACTTCATACAGAGCATCCTTCAGGTAAATATCTCACAGCTGAGCAAAGGGAAGAGAAATCAACATAGAATAGCTCTTACTTTTGAACTCCTCTTTTCCCCCTCTCCATATACATTTGGATCTGTCCCTCTGGGTGCTCACCCATGGAAGCTGTCATCTGTCCTGTCATTATTAGGAAGAAATTCTTTCCAGGGAGGGTGGTGAGAGCCTGGCCCAGGTTGCCCAGAGAGGGGGGAGATGCTTCAGCCCTGGAACTGATCCAGGTCAGGTTGTTGTTGTAGTTGGGGATGTGCCTACTGACTGCAGGGGGGTTGGACTGGATGACCTTGAAAGGTCCCTTCCCACCCAAACCAGCCTGGGATTTTATGATTCTATGAATCTGGCACCCAGTCACCCTGGCCTGGGTTCCAACAGACACATGACTGCTGGCAGACTGGCTCTGGGTTCTCCTCTTTGCAATCACTGCACTTGGATTTCAGGTCCAGCACTCAGGAGCTATCTGCTGGGTTGTGGCAGCACTGAGGGGTGCTGGCAGAAGAGCATTTAGCAGATGTATGGCTCCACCAGCCCCGTGCAAGAGCTGTTCCATCCGGGCTGACACCCAGCAGGGATTGCTAGCAGCAGGGCTGCTGCTGCTCCCGGTGCTGGCTGAGCCCCCACCCTGCAGAGCTGCCCCAAATCTTGACACAGAGCATTAAAGCAGTGCTGGTGGTCATAAAAGCAGTGCTGGGGGATTCTGCAGCTCTGGGGGACATGAGTGAGGCATGGTGGTAGTGTTTGTATGTTCCAGAGCTGTGGGGAAGAAGGGTGTCCAATGCAGTGGGGATGGACAAGGGTTGAATCTGTTTGCTGTCCTGTTTGTTGGGATAGGACAAACTGGGGGTCCTACAAGAAAGCTAGGAAGGGACTTTTGACAAGGGCTTGTATTGATAAAATGAGGGGCAATGGCTTTGAGCTGGAAGAGGGGAGATTGAGACTAGAGGTTAGGAAGAAATGCTTTCCAGTAAGGTTGGTGGGACATTGGAATGGTTTGCCCAAGGAGGCTGTGGATGGTCCCTGCCTGGAGGTGTTCAAGGCCAGCTTGGATGAGGCCTTAAGCAACCTGCTCTAGTGCAAGGTGTCCCTGTCCATGGCAAGGGGGTTGGAACTACATGATCTTTAAGGTCCCTTCCCACCCAAATTATTCTCTGATTCTATGAAATCCATCATGTTCTGTCTCACCCTCTCACCTTTTGAGCTACCACAGCCCCACTGTTCTGTCTGGTTTTAGAGACTTAATCCTAGAATCCTAGAATCAGTCAGGGTTGGAAGGGAGCACAAGGCTCATCCAGTTCCAACCCCCTGCCATGCCCAGGGACACCTCACACTACAGCAGGCTGGCCAGAGCCTCATCCAGCCTGGCTGCAAACACCTCCAGGGCTGGGGCCTCAACCACCTCCCTGCACAACCCATTCCAGGCTCTCACCACTCTCCTGGGGAAGAACTTCTTCCTCACCTCCACTCTCAATCTCCCCACTTCCAGCTTGATTCCATTCCCCCCAGTCCTGGCACTCCCTGAGAGCCTAAAAAGTCCCTCCCCAGGCAGCTGAAGTCCAGAGTGCAGTGGTGGATCTTGATAAACCTGAACAGCATGGAGAGCACACAATTGTGCATTCAGTTTTTTTGGGGGGTGTGAATTCAGTCCTGGCAGACAATAAATCTGACCTGAATGTGACAGAAAGGAAGAGAATTCGATATTAATGCTTTATAATGGGTTTATAGTTAAATAAATGTGATGAAAGCATGGGGGAGGCTACCCAGCCAGCTTTCCCCCACAGCAACACTTGATTCAGTTAGAGATCAGATAACCAGGATGTAGCCAACAGCAATTTCAAAACTCAATATCAGCTGCATTATTCTAAAGACTCATTCCATTGCCAAGGCAAACCGAGTGCGAAATCAAGAGATAAACGACATGCAGAATGTAAAACATGGGGGAGAAATTTATCACTTGCAAACATAAAAGCAAAAAAAAAGGATTAGGGGAAAAAATTTAAAAAAAAAAAAAAGGAAAGAGAACAAAAGCAAATGGAGGCTATAAAAGAGCAGAGAAGGAGATAAATCTGCAGTGGTACCTGTTCCACAGGCTGGGCGTTTGTGGAGGTGTGAGCTTGGGTGCAGGGATGCAGTCAGCTCTGTAAAGAGCTTCCCCACTGCAGCCTGGACTCACCCATGTTGTGCTGAGAACCTCCAGCCCCACCAGAGCCACAAGGACAAGGGGTGATAGCCTGGGGCAGTCTGGAAACCAGCCAGGGGCTTTGGGATCAGTGGGGTGATGTGTGGAGGAGCTGGTGGGGGGCTGTGCCAGGAAGGAGGCAAAACCAGGGACAGCTGGGAATGACCCAGAGCATCTCATCCTGCAGATCAACTGCTTTGACCTACTCTGCTCTGCTGAGTGTCCCCCTGCAGTGCTGGGGCCAGCTCTGGAGCTCTCAGCACAGCATAGACATCGACCTGTTGGAGCAGGGCCAGAGGATGCCACAGCAATGATGGGAGGGATGGAAGCCCTCTGCTGTGAGGCCAGGCTGAGACAGCTGGGGTTGTTCAGCTCTAGGGAGACCTCCTGGTGACCTTTCAGTGCCTAAAGGGACCTCTAAAAGAAAGCAGGGGACAGACCTTTTAGCAGTACCTATTGTGACTGTCACAGAGACACCCACAAAAACCCACCAGGAGCTACCCAAAATGCAGATTAATTTCAGTCAAAATCCATCCAGCACTCTGCCAGACCAAAGCAAGTCTCAAGTTCAGACGGCAGGTGGGAATATCAAGAGCACTTCACAACTAATTCCTAAGTTTCACAAATGCTTTTTGTTAGATGGCCCAAGGTGTGCCCACACTCACCCACAGAAGGGAAAACATCTTCCTCAGGGGCACCCAGAGAGGAGATCACTCACCCAAAAAGGCATGTACACATCCATATATCCAGCAAAAGCATGCAGTCACCAAAGAGGAGGGGGAGGCATCCCAATCCAAGGGGAGAACCCCCAGCCACATCCTCATCACTTCAAAGAGAAACAAACCCCATAAGCTCACCAATGGGGTCGAGGCAATCCCAAGCAGAAATGCAGGCTGGGCAGGGACTGGCTGGAGAGCAGCCCTGAGGAGAGGGACTTGGGGGTGCTGGGGGATGAGAAGCTCAGCAGGAGCTGTCAGTGTGCACTTGCAGCCCAGAAAGCCAAGCAGAGCCTGGGCTGCATCAGGAGAAGTGTGGCCAGCAGGGCAAGGGAGGGGATTCTCCCCCTCTGCTCAGCTCTGCTGAGACCCCACCTGGAGTACTGCATCCAGGTCTGGAGCCTCTATTCCAAGAGGGATCTGGACATGCTGGAAGGTGTCCAGAGAAGGGCCACCAGGATGAGCAGAGGGCTGGAGCTGCTCTGCTATGAGGACAGACTGAGAGAGTTGGGGCTGTTCAGTCTGGAGAAGAGAAGGCTCTGAGGTGACCTTCTTGTGGCCTTGCAGGATCTGAAGGGAGCTCCAAGAAAGCTGGGGAGGAACTTTTTAGGCTCTCAGGGAGTGACAGGACTGGGGGGAATGGAATCAAGCTGGAAGTGGGGAGATTCAGAGTGGAGGTGAGGAAGAAGTTCTTCCCCAGGAGAGTGGTGAGAGCCTGGAATGGGTTGTGCAGGGAGGTGGTTGAGGCCCCAGCCCTGGAGGTGTTTGCAGCCAGGCTGGATGAGGCTCTGGCCAGGCTGATGTAGTGTGAGGTGTCCCTGCTCATGGCAGGGGGGTTGGAACTGGATGATCCTTGTGGTCCCTTCCAACCCTGACTGATTCTATGATTCTGGGATTCTAGGATTCTAGGATTCTAGGAATCTATTTATACCTCAGTTCTATCTCACCTGTGGTCATTCTGATTAGCTGGCACCAAGGGCAGGGCATGGGCAAGGGCAAAGGCAGAACAAGGGCAAGGGCAAAGAAAGTAGCCAGCCATGAAGCCCTGATCTTTAACTGTGCCTTGGGCAAACCCTGGTCAGTGTCAGTTCCAGGAAGCCCTGGTCTTTGCCAGGGCACCTGCCACAGGCACCATATGGGCTGATGGTTTTTAACTAAAAGAGGGAGATTTAGACTGGAGGGAAGGGAGAAATGTTTGACAGTGAGGGTGGTGAGAGCCTGGCCCAGGTAGCCCAGAGAGCTGAGAGCTGTCCCATCCCTGGAATCATTGCAGGTCAGGTTGTTTGGGGCTCTGAGCAACCTGCTCCAGTTGCAGCTGTCCCTGCTGACTGCAGGGGTTGGACTGGATGGACCTTTAAAGATCCCTTCCCACCCAAACCAGCTTGTGAGTCTATGATCTTGGATGCCAGGGCACTGGTGGTAGTGCCCAGAGCCTTGTGTGCCTTAATCCATGGTCACAAACACCTAACAGCCTCTTGTTCCTGACTGTGTAGTTAAGGTCCTTCCACCGACTCCACTCTGCCCTTGCTTCTCTGGAGTTGCCATTTCCATATTGTAGCTGGAAGAAGTTGCCCTCAGCTGACATTTTGCTTTCACCCAGGCACCAACTGTCCAGCTTTTGTTCTGCTGTGGCCTTGTTATTCATGTCACAGCATCTGGCTGCTTGCTCAGTTCATAAACACAGCAGCAGATTTTTTCAGCAGGCACGCTGGGTTCACACAACCTTTTCCTCAGGAAATAAAAAAGCTATTTGTGGAAGGAAAAAAAAAACCTAAAACAAAACAAAAGCAAAAAAAAACCCAAACAAACAAAAAAAAAAAAAAAAACCAACTCCACCAAACCCCAGAGAACCTTTCAGAGAGAAACTGGATTCATGTGCATTACCCAGTGACCCTCATTTCAAAGGACACCATCACCTCCCTCCCAAAGTTGCCCATTTTCTGCTGTGTTCTACTTTTGAGAACTTGCCATGGCAGAATGAAAGAGTTCTGAAGCTGAAGCAGTAGAAGGAACTATTTACCCTAAAAGCAGAGTGCAGATGGCATGGCTTCTGCCTGCTGAGTCTGGTCATGCTGATGTAGAGCATGTCCAAGCTTTTAGCTAAGGCTGACCTTCAAGTTATCAATCCAGAGAATCATAGGCCAGTTTGGGTTGGAAGGAGCCTTAAACATCACCTAGTTTCTACCCCCATGGGCAGAGACACCTTCCACTAGACCAGGCTGCTCAAGGCCAAGACAAAGATCAAGATCTGTGGTGGGGCAGGAAACCAGGAGAGCCCTCAAGCCATGCCAACAGCTCTGCTTGGTTCCTTTGGTGTTTGAGACACCATCGTGACTGCTCTAGCAGCTGGGAGGCTGGATGAGATGTATTGAGGTGACTCAGGCACCATGGGCAGGACCTGGGGTCACTGCTGTACTTCACATCTGCAGATATTTGCAGCCCTTAAAGGAAATATTAGAGGAAGTTCTTCACAGAGAGAGAGATTGCCCATTGGGATGGGCTGCACAGGGAGGTGGTGGAGTCACCATCCCTGGAGATGTTCAAGAGAAGCCTGGGTGAGGCACTTGGTGCCATGGTATAGTTCACAATCTCACAGTCTCACAGTACATCAGAGGTTGGAAGGGACCTCAAAGATCATCCAGTTCCAACCCCCCTGCCATGCCCAGGGACACCTCACACTACAGCAGGCTGGCCAGAGCCTCATCCAGCCTGGCTGCAAACACCTCCAGGGCTGGGGCCTCAACCACCTCCCTGCACAACCCATTGCAGGCTCTCACCACTCTCCTGGGGAAGAACTTCTTCCTCACCTCCACTCTCAATCTCCCCACTTCCAGCTTGATTCCATTCCCCCCAGTCCTGTCACTCCCTGACAGCCTAAAAAGTCCCTCCCCAGCTTTCTTGGAGCCCCCTTCAGATCCTGGAAGGCCACAAGAAGGTCACCTCAGAGCCTTCTCTTCTCCACACTGAACAGCCCCAACTCTCTCAGTCTGTCCTCAGAGCAGAGCAGCTCCAGCCCTCTGCTCATCCTGGTGGCCCTTCTCTGGACACCTTCCAGCATCTCCAGATCCCTCTTGGAACAGAGGCTCCAGACCTGGATGCAGTACTCCAGGTGGGGTCTCAGCAGAGCTGAGCAGAGGGGGAGAATCCCCTCCCTTGCCCTGCTGGCCACACTTCTCCTGATGCAGCCCAGGCTCTGCTTGGCTTTCTGGGCTGCAAGTGCACACTGACAGCTCCTGCTGAGCTTCTCATCCACCAGCACCCCCAAGTCCCTCTCCTCAGGGCTGCTCTCCAACCAGTCTCTGCCCAAGGATGATGGAGAATGGTTTGAAGCTGGAGCAGGGTAGATTCAAGATGGACATCAGGAGGAAGTTCTGCACACTGAGAGTGGTGAAACACTGGAGCACACCGCCCAGAGACGTGGTTGAGAACCCCTCCTCCCTGCAGACACTTAGGACCAGACTTAATGCAGCCCTGGGCTGCGTGCTCTATTTGGAGCCATCTCTGCTGACTGGATAAGATGACCTTTGAGGGTCCCTTCTAACCTGCTGCAATCTGTGAAGCCAGGGAGATGCAAATTGAAAGCGAAGCCTTTGCTCTGTAACGCACAATAAAAATGCAGCGGCTCGCAGTTGATACAAAGCAGATAAATATGTTTCCAAATAAGTACAGCAGCTATGAAATCAGGAATCAGTCACTCATCCTGCAACTCCAGCACGCTGCTGATGAACCCATTTTTTTTCCCAGCACATATGAAATAACTTGGCTCATTTTAATTCTTCATAAATAACAGATAACAGCTTGAGAGGCTGCAATTCCCGCGCCAGGCAATTCACTTTTATGGCTCCAGCTCCTCCACACTTCTGCTCCCAAGGCACCAGGGTTGGGAGGAGAGGGGGCTCTGTGCCTTCCTCCTCCTGCTTTGGCACTGGTGAGGTCACAGCTCGAATCCTGGGTTTGGTTTTGGCTCCCTCTCTCCGAGCAGGACACTGAGAGGCTGGAGCAGGTCCAGAGAAGGGCAGGAAAGGTGGTGAAGGCTCTGGAGAATAGATCTGGTGAGGAGCAGCTGAGGGAATTGGGGCTGTTCAGCCTGGAGAAAAGGAGGCTGAGGGGAGACCTTCTGGCTACCTACACCTCCCTGAAAGGAGGTGGGATCCAAGTGGGGGTTGGTCTCTTCTTCCCTACATCAGGTGATAGAAGGAGTGGAAATGGCCTGGAATTGTGCCAGGGGAGGTTTAAGGTGGACATGAGAAACAATTTGTTTCCTGCATTGGGACAGGCTGCCCAGGGAGGTGGTGGAGTCACCATCCCTGGAGGTGTTCAAGAAAGGAGTGGCCATGGCACTGTGGGACATGGTTTTGGTGCCATGGTGGTGTTGGGCTGAGGGTTGGACTCTGTGATCTTAGAGGAGTTTTCCAACCCAAACAAATCTATGACTCTATGATAACATGACTCTCAGCTGAACACAACAAACCTAAACCCCAGCAATTCAGTGCCTCATAACCAGCTGACTGATGTGGGCAGAGAGTCTGCCATTCATTAGCAACTTTCCAGCAATTAATTGCCTTTATCAGGGCTTGACATCTCTGCTGTTGTTTCCTAATCACCACTCCCACCAGGCATCACTATCCTGTTGAGGTGGCAGCTAAATGAGCTGAGGATCAGATCTGTGTTGGGCCAGCAGTGGCCATGGCAGACACCTCCCACGCATCAGAAGGGGAATTCAGATGCAGCCAACAGGAACAGGTTCTTCCCTCTTCCAGAAACTGATCCTCATTCCACATTGTTCAGGAGGAGGAGGTGAGTTTTGTTCCAGGCAAGCTGCTGTGGGAGATCATTCCTGAAATAAGATTCAAGTTACTCTGCAATTTCATTTTCCTTTCATAGAAGCACAGAATGGTTTGGGTTGGAAGGGACCTTAAAGCTCATCTAGTCCCAACCCCCCTGCCATGGGCAGGGACACCTTCCACTAGCCCAGGTTGCTCAAGGCCTCATCTAACCTGGCCTTGAACACCTCCAGGGAGGGGACACCCACAACCTCCCTGGGCAACCTGTTCTACTGTCTCACCATCCTCATTGGAAAGAATTTCTTCCTAACTTCCAATCTAAATCTCCCCTCATCCAGCTCAGAGCCATTTTTCCTCATCCTGTCACTACAAGCTCTTGTAAGAAGTCCCTCCCCAGCTCTCCTGCAGCCCTCTTCAGGTACCAGAAGGCTGCTCTAAGGTCTGCCTGCAGCCTTCTCTTCTCCAGGCTGAACAGCCCCAACTCTCTCAGCCTGTCCCCATAGATGCTCCATCCCTCTGATCATCTTTGTGGCCTCCTCTGGATCTGCTCCTACAGCTCCATGTCCTTGTGCTGCAGGCACCAGAGCTGGATGCAGTGCTCCAGGTGGGGTCTCAGCAGAGCAGAATCACCTCCCTGGTCCTGCTGGTCACACACCTTTGGATGCAGCCCAGCACACAGCTGCCTTCTGGGCTCCAGGTACACACTGCCTGCTCATTTGAGTTTGTCATCAACTGACACCCCCAAGTCCTTCTCCTCCAGACTGCTCCCAAACCACTTCTTGCCCAGCTTGGGTTTATGCTTAGGATTGCTCCAACCCAGCTGTAGGACCTTGCAGTTAGCCTTGTTGACCTTCATGAGGTTGACTTGGGCCCACCTCTCCAGCCTGTCCAGGTGTCCTGTGGGGGATTCTGCCCCAGCAGGATCAGTGAACAGGAATCAACTTCAGAACTTCATTGAAGGGAAATCTATGTGGCAAAAATGGTGCTGGGGACATCCCACCCCACAGCCACCCTCATTAATATCAACCCACTGAAGAGAGTGGAACATTGCAACCTCTGCCTTGCTGGTAGCTTGGTGAGTCATGGTTATGACTCTTTTTTTCCCTCCTCCATGTGTTTTTGATATGATCTGAATACTCCTGCAAATGTTTTCAAATCCTCAGCACCAGTGATTAGGTGCTGGGGGTAACACCACAAAATGTTTGGGTTAGTACTGGCCACCATTTTTTGCTTCAGAAGTTTCAGTCCCTCCATCAGAGCAGAAATAATGTCACCTGGCCAGCTGCTGCCTGGGAGAGCAGAGTGTGGCTGATTCCCAGCTGACCCACCCTGCAAATATTGGGCAATTAAATCTATGCTGATCTGCAGAAGTTCTTATCTGGGTGCTTTCCACCAGACTTCACTCCATGTCCACAGTTTCTCTTAACTCTTTTCCCTTTACTCTGCCTCCTGTCCCAGAGAGAAGGGGGCTCAGGACCACCTGCCCCACCAGACCCCAGCCGCCCTCATACCACCCTTTGCTGCTCCATTTATTCCTTCACCACACAACTGATTTTTCAACTGATGGACTAAGTGGTGAACTGCTCCTGGTCTCCTCCACCCACAGGATAGTTTCCTTGCAGGGAAGTTCTTGCTCACTGCACAAGAAGAGAAGGACTGGAGGGACACTGCCAGAGGTTTGTTTCCTGGGGACAAGCTGTCTGTGGTGGCCTGAGGAGCCACCTCCTGCCAGCCTGCTCTGCCTGGTTGTGGCTCAGGCTGCTTGCCTTCCCCATGCCCTTGCCAGCTGAACACGTGCCTGCATTCCACCACTGTAATTCTGGAAATGTGTAAAGGCTGCAAACCCAAATCTCTGCAAATATTTGCTTTCATGTTTAATGAATTTGCTCCAGCTGTGTTTACCCTGCTCTTGTGCTCACCCTCTCCAAACACTCATGGATGAAAGCCTGGCAAACACCAGCCCAGGCTGAAGCACTCAGAAATCCAAGAGCCTCCTCCCTGGTGTCCTGCATGGCACTGCCCCACCTACACTGACCCTCCAGTCACAGACAGACCTGTTCCTCAAGGTCTGCTCCAGAGCTCTTACCAGACCTCCTGGCAGGAAGGATGGGGATCCAGGTCAGTGAAAGCCACACTGGGGACACTGGGGAGTGAAAAGCTGTACATGACCCAGCACCATGCACTGCCAGCCCAGAGCCAGCTGTGGGGATTCTGCCCCTCTGCCCTCTGCCCCTCTGCTGAGATGCCCCCTGCAGTGCTGGGACCAGCTTTGGAGTCCTCAGCACAGCAGAAACAGGAACTTGTAGGAGTGGGGCCAGAGGTGACCACAGCAATGATGGGAGAAATGGAAGCCCTCTTCTGTGAGGCCAGGCTGAGAGAGTTGGGATCGTTCAGCCTGGAGAAGAGAAGGCTCCAGGGAGACCTTCTGGTGGCTTTTCAGTGCTTAAAAGGGCCTCTGAAAAAAAAAAAAAAAAAAGCAGGGCACAAACCTTTTAGCAGGACCCAAACATTCCACATCAGGTTGTTTGGGGCTCTGAGCAACCTGCTCTAGTTGCAGATGTCCCTGCTGACTGCAGGAGAGTTGAACCAGATGGCCTTGAAAGGTCCCTTCCAACCCAAACCAGTCTGTGATTCTAAGCTAGGGGATGGTGGCTCAGGGTAGCTGCCTGCACCCCAGCTAAAAATGCCTCATTCTGGGTTTTTCAGTACTTATCTGAGCATCTCCAGGGTGAGGAGTGGTGGAGCTACATGCCACCAGCACCCGTGGCACCACTCGTGGTGTGATGAGCACCGTTGTGAGCCACCATGGAGCGAGGTGGTCAGCCCAGCATGCCACAGCTAACCATGGGCAGGAGCTCTGCAGCACCTCACAGCTCCTGGAGGGGCTGCAGTGGTAATTAGTCTTTGCTGAGCTCTGGGGGTCAGAGAGGTTCCTCTGCATTTCCAGCATCTTCTGCTGGATACAAGCCATCACAGGAGATGCCATCCCCCCTCAGGCTGAGCTCCTCTGCTCGCTGGTACTCGGTCACTGAGGGTCACATCATCTTCCCACCAGGGACCAGCCCACAAGGGCACTTAATTACACAGATAACACAATCTGTGTCACAACTAATCAAGCTGCATGCTGCAAAAGAAACTCTTCGGGAGCAAGAGGTTAGAGGCCTCCGTTTGTGTGAATGACAAACCTGGGAAGGTCCCCGGAGAAAGGCTACAAGCAGTGGGGGTTGGCCCTACTACAGACCTGCTTCAAGCAGAGGATTCAACTGAACTTGCAACATTCTCAGCTCTAGAAATGAAAAAATAAAGTAAAATAAAAAAAAAGAAGTAAATGAAATTGAAACAAAATAAAATAAAATATCAAATAAAATAAAATATCAAATAAAATATCAAATTAAATTAAATTTAAAAAAATAAATTAAATTTAACAATAAAATAAAATAAAATGAAATAAAATAAAACAAAATAAAATAAAATAAAATATAAAATATTAAATAGAATAAAATAAAATACAATATAAAATAAAATAAAATATAAATTAAATTAAAAATAAAACAAAATAAAATAAAATAAAATATAAAATATTAAATAGAATAAAATAAAATACAATATAAAATAAAATAAAATATAAATTAAATAAAAAATAAAACAAAATAAAATAAAATAAAATATCAAATTAAATATTAAATAGAATAAAATGTAATGCAATATAAAATAAAATAAAATATAAAATAAAACAAAATAAAATATAGAATAAATTATAAAATAAAATAATAAAAGACAACAAAATAAAATAAAATATAAAATAAATTATAAAAAATATAATAAAAAATAAAATAAAATAAAATATAAAATTAAATATAAAATTAAATATAAAATTAAATAAAATATAAAATTAAATAAAATATAAAATTAAATAAAATGAAATAAAATATAAAATAAAATAAAATAAAATAAAATAAAATAAAATAAAATAAAATAAAATAAAATAAAATAAAATATGTAGTGTGTGTGTGTGTGGATTTGTGAGGAAAGAAAAACCACAATTCACTGAACTCTGGTATATTCCAAACCAAAACCTCTCCATGACTCTATATTGGAGAGTGATTAAAATCCATATCACAGCATCACAGTACATCAGAGGTTGGAAGGGACCTCTGGCACAGGTTGCCCAGGGAGGTTATGGATGTCTCCTCCCTGGAGCTGTTCATGGCCAGGTTGGATGAGGTCTAATGGAAGGTGTCCCTGCCCATGGCAGGAGGATTTGAACTGGATAACCTTTAAGGTCCCTTCCCAACCCAAACCATTCTATGGTTCTGTGACTTGGTCAGTCGTCATGAGGAGCTGGTGTTGGCTCTGAGCTCCAGGCATGTCCCTAGACCTAACATCAAGAACATTTTGTCCCAGGTGGGAGCACCCAAGGCAGGGACTCCTGGCAGCGCCTGGCCAGCATGGGAACCACAGTGGTCCCTTGTCCATGCTGCCACACATTCAGAGTCTTGTGGGTTTTCATCCCCTCATCATTTCTGCAGCTTGTGACCCAGGATAAGCTGCGGTGCCCATCCCACCTACTTTTAGGGCAGTTCTAGCTCTCCTTCCTGCTCAGACCTTTCCTGACAGACCCATTCCTGCCTGGAACTCTCCTGTAAAGGTTTACAGAGCACGGGGGGGCTGTGTTTAGGGGTAGCAGTAAGGTCGTGGGGCAGTGGTGCTGACAGGGCTTAGAATCAGAGAGTCACAGACTGCTTTGGGTGGGAAGGGACCTTTAAAAATTGTCTAGTCCAACCCCCCTGCAGTCAGCAGGGACAGCTGCAACTAGAGCAGGATGCTCAGAGCCCCAGACAACCTAGAATCCTAGAATCAGTCAGGGTTGGAAGGGACTACCAGGATCATCTAGTTCCAACCCCACTGCCACAGGCAGGGACACCTCATACTAGATCAGGCTGGCCAGAGCTGCATCTCCCACCTCTCTGAGCAACCAAAGCCATGGTCTCAGCACCCTCAGTGTCAAACATTCCTTCCCTTTGCCTGCATCTCCCTTCTTTGAGTTTAAAGCCACCTGAGCGCCAAGGTCCTGCAGGACCCCACACCACTGCCCAGCTCTGCTTTCCATCCCCATCCTCCTCTCAAGCTCTAATTGTGCAAACCCACACTGCTAGCCTCATCTTTTTCAGATTACTTCCAGCAGCATCAGCATGTTGGCAATTCAATTAACTAATTATTTAATGTCTTTGTTTTCGTTTAGACTCCCCCCAATAATCATTGCTGGCTCCCTTGGTAGAAAAGACGCCAGAATCTATTCCAGTTCTTAGGACTTTTAAAGCAGAGATGACATTTTTAATATCCTCCTGGATGCTCATTACCACAGGAAATTGCCACAGGAGCCCAGTAACATCTCTTTTGATAACTGATACTCAGATTCTTCTCGTTGCTTCCTTGGCCTCACCGACTGCTTAGCCAGCAGGGATGATCAGGGACGTTGTCCTGGATCCATTTTGCTAAGTGACAAAGCAATGACCAGAGCAAGACTCTACTGCAAGACTAGAATCATAAAAGAGATTCATTTTGGTTGGAAAAGTCTTTTAAGATCATCAAGCCAAGCATTAATCCAATCACTTCCTCCAGGGATGGGGATTCAACCACCTCCCTGGGGAGCCTGTTCCAGTCTTTGAGAACCTTTTCAGTGAAGAAGTTTCTTCTCATGTCCAACCTAAGCATCTGCTAACACAACATCAGGACATTTCCTTTTGTCCTCTCACTCATTCCTTGGGAGAAGAGACTGATCCCCCACCTCACTCCAACCTCCTTTCATGGCATTGTAGAGAGCAATGAGGTCTTCCCTCTGCCTCCTTTTCTCCAGGCTGAACACCCCCAGCTCCCTCAGCTGCTCCTCACCAGCCCTGTTCTCCAGACCCTTCAGCTTCGTTGCCCTTCTCTGGACCTGCTCCAGCTCCTCAATGTCCTTCTTGGAGTGAGAGGCCCAAAACTGAATCCAGGATTTCAGGTGTGACCTCACCAGTGCCCAGTTCTCTTCTGAAGTGGTTCACTAATATTTTCAGTGTGCAATCACAGAATCACAGAATTACTTTGGTTAGAAAAGACCTCTAAGATCATCCAGTTCAACCAAAAACCCAACACAGCCAGGTCATAACTAAACCATGTCGCTCAGCACCACACCCCCACGACTTTGGACACTTCAGATCTTGGAATGGGCTGCCCAAGGAGGTGGTCTGGATCTCTGGAGGGTAAAGGTCATTTAGATGTGGTGCTTGGGGATCCAGTTTAGGACTGAACTCTATAGAGTAGGGCTAATGGTTGGACTTGATGATCCCAAGAGTCTTCTCCAACCTGAATGACTCTGTGTTTCCCTGTGATTCTGTGACTTTGAAACCTCTCCAGGTACGGAGACTACACCATAATATGTCACAAACAGCTTCTGCTCCATGAAGCAAGCAGAGTAATCCTGGGTGTTTGATCTGCCATCATAACTCATCCAAGATGGGGAAAGGGAGAGGCCCCCCTGTACTCAGCTCTGGTTAGACCACACCTTGACTGCTGTGTCCAGTTCTGTGCTCCTCAATTTAAGAAGAATATTGAGACACTTGAACATGGCGAGGCAATCCCAAATGCAGGCTGGGCAGGGACTGGCTGGAGAGCAGCCCTGAGGAGAGGGACTTGGGGGTGCTGGGGGATGAGAAGCTCAGCAGGAGCTGTCAGTGTGCACTTGCAGCCCAGAAAGCCAAGCAGAGCCTGGGCTGCATCAGGAGAAGTGTGGCCAGCAGGGCAAGGGAGGGGATTCTCCCCCTCTGCTCAGCTCTGCTGAGACCCCACCTGGAGTACTGCATCCAGGTCTGGAGCCTCTATTCCAAGAGGGATCTGGAGATGCTGGAAGGTGTCCAGAGAAGGGCCACCAGGATGAGCAGAGGGCTGGAGCTCCTCTGCTATGAGGACAGACTGAGAGAGTTGGGGCTGTTCAGTCTGGAGAAGAGAAGGCTCTGAGGTGACCTTCTTGTGGCCTTCCAGGATCTGAAGGGGGCTCCAAGAAAGCTGGGGAGGGACTTTTTAGGCTCTCAGGGAGTGACAGGACTGGGGGGAATGGAATAAAGTTGGAAGTGGGGAGATTCAGAGTGGAGGTGAGGAAGAAGTTCTTCCCCATGAGAGTGGTGAGAGCCTGCAATGGGTTGTGCAGGGAGGTGGTTGAGGCCCCAGCCCTGGAGGTGTTTGCAGCCAGGCTGGATGAGGCTCTGGCCAGCCTGCTGTAGTGTGAGGTGTCCCTGGGCATGGCAGGGGGGGTGGAACTGGATGATCCTTGTGGCCCCTTCCAACCCTGACTGATTCTAGGATTCTATGATTCTATGGCCTGAGAATGGCAACGAGGCTGGGGAGAGGTCTGGAGCACAGCCCTGTGAGGAGAGGCTGAGGGAGCTGGGGGTGTTTAGCCTGGAGAAGAGGAGGCTCAGTGCTGACCTCATTGCTGTCTACAACTACCTGAGGGGAGGTTGCAGCCAGCTGGGGGTTGGTCTCTTCTCCCAGGCAACCAGCAGCAGAACAAGAGGACACAGTCTCAAGCTGTGCCAGGGGAAGTTCAGGCTCAAGGTGAGGAGAAAGTTCTTCACAGAGAGAGTGGTTGGCCATTGGAATGTGCTGCCCAGGGAGGTGGTGGAGTCACCATCCCTGGAGGTGTTCAAAAAAGGATTGGATGTGGCACTTAAAGCCATGATTTAGTTAGTCATGAGGTGCTGGGGGATAGGTTGGACTTGATGATCTCTCAGGTCTATTTCCAACCTTCTTGATTCTATGATTCTGTGAAGGAGGGAAATGTTTTACTTCCTGTGCATGAAGAGCTTGTACACCACCACATGATGCAGGTTGCTCTTGGTCATGGACAACACTCCCCACACAGCAACTCTCCTGTGTCCATGGGAAGTGTGGGATGTTTGATCCATTTTCCACCAGCCTTTTCCCTCTGCTTGGTTTTCAAGCCCAGTCCTGCTTGCAGGACCAGCTGCTGCACATCAAAAAGAGCCCAACCACCATGGAGTTGAGCTCAATAATTAAACACACCAAAAAAAAAAAAAAAAAAAGCCCATGAAGTGAAGCTGGCCTAGATTCAGCCTCATAACATCAATTGGAAAGCATGAGGCCAAACCCTGCATCCTCCAAGGCCTTGCAGCTATGGAGATGCACCTCGGAGGTCCTGCGAGGGGATCAGCTCTCTCCTTAAACTTTGGTCACATCCTCCTCACAGGAGCTCTGCTTTGAACTTGGAGGTGTCTCTGACTTCCACTACAAATTACTGCAGCTGCAGAGTGTAGGAGTGGCACCAGCAATGCCAGAGCTCAGCTTGGAGAGAGTTGCAGCAAATGCTGACAAATCACAGAGTGAATTGGGTTGGAAAGGACCTTACAGGTCATCTAGTTCCAACCCCCTGCTATGGGCAGAAACACTTGAACATGGTTCTCAAGGCCTCACCCAGCCTGCCCAGGGAGGGGGCATCCACAACCTCCCTGGCCAACCTGTTCCAGTGTCTCACCACCCTCACAGCTCCTCTTCCTGCTGAAGTGTCCACTTTGCAGATACAAGGACTCCAGGACTCCTGCCTGCCCATGGGATGTGTCGGTAGACTCGTGTCATGGAGTCCTAGAATCACAGACTCAGAGAATTCTTAAGGTTGGAAAAGACCTCTAAGATCATCAAGTCCAACCATCAACCCAATACCACCATGGCCACTAACTCAGCTTCACAGGCTGTGATCTGACCTCCTCTCCCTCCTCCCTATCCTCTCCCTCTTCCCTATCCTCTCCCTCTTCCCTATCCTCTCCCTCTTCCCTATCCTCTCCCTCTTCCCTATCCTCTCCCTCCTCTCCATCCTCTCCCCCTCTCCTCCTCTCCATCCTTTCCCTCATCTTCATCCTCTCCTTTCTCTTCGTCCTTTCCCTTCTCTTCATCCTCTCCCTCCTCTCCAAGCCCTCCAAGGCTTGCATGGCACTTGTTGGCATCTGTACCCCAATTTCTTGCCCATACAACACGAGTCCTACTGATCTCAGCTGAGCTCTGTTGACATTACTAAGAAGATTTCACCTGCTGAAGAAATTCCTCAGCTGCTTTCAAAGGAGAAAGAAGCAGCTCAGAGAACCCAGACCCCTGCTCTCCTCAACTGAGGTGAAGGAACAGAAAGGACATTTCTGAGTCCCTCTCCCTCTGGTCTGCAAACTCTGAGAAGTTTGATGCTTTTCTTGAGTGTTTTTTTCCAGTCAGTGTTTATTTCCTGTCAGCTCATGTAAATAAAAACATCCTTTGAAGGCATTTGCTTGGGTTTATGTTTGTATTGGAAACCTACAACTGTTTGCTTTGTACCAGCCCCTGGGATTGCTCCTGAAGAAGCTGAGCTCCAATTTCCAGGTAGCTGCTTTGGAGGGACTTGAGGCATATTGTGCTGGAAAACTGCATGGAGAACTAAGAAACAGTGAGAACATCACAAAGGTGCCAACAGCACCTAGGAAAGAGGCCATAGAGGAGCACTCAAAACAGTAAAAGCTTGGAAGAAGATAGTTCAGGGCTCCATCAGGTTCAACCTGAAGACATTCAAAGTCAAACTTGATGGGGCCCTGGGCAGCTTGATCTACTTGGACATGTCCCTCATCACTGCAGGGGGGCTGGACAAGATGACCTTCGAGGATCCCTTCCAGCCTGATGCATTCTGTGATTCTCTGAAGCAGAAACCCTGGCAGATGTTACCCTAAACCTGAACCATCCTGGCTTCCAGTTTGGACAAGCCACGCTTCTGCTCCTCCAGCTTCAGTCCATCTTTATTCTGCAAAATCAACCACAGAGATGGCTCCACGAGGATTACATCCATGTGCTAACATGCCAGTGAGGAGGCCACAGAAGATCTACCCATCCCTGCTTTAAGGTTTTATGGATCACACCCATCAACACCCATCACCATTCCTATGCCATATATCCCACTACTTTGGGAGCAGTTTAGGAGATTGCAGCAGAAATGGAGGAAAGAAAAGTGGTGGAACAAAATGAAGCACAATGGATTGTCAAGGCAGGGTGTGCCAGGGGTTGGTTCTGCTCCTGCCTTTGTTATAGCAACAGCCACTCCAGCTGCAGCATCAGCAATGTCACACCACTCTCTGCTGCTTTTCATGTGGTTTTTGTCTTGTAACCTCTCCTGTGGCCTGGAAGTCTGGAGCATCTCAATAGACTCTCATTATGGAAATCCCTTCGTGGGCAGTGTCCAGAGGTGAAGACCTTCCACACTGGGTGAAAACCAGACCTGCCATGGGCTCCATGGTTGTGACTTGGTTTGTAACTCAGTCAGAAAGAAAAAAGTTCTCTTCTTATTGATCCTTCAAACCAAGCAGAGCCTGATGCCTCCTTGTTCCAGTCCAGGCCTTTCAGAACGCAAAACCAGCTCAACATTTTAGCAGGCATGATAGGCATTTAGCAGCCTGGACAGGCTGAGAGCTGGCTGCAGGCAATCCTCATGGAGTTGAATAAGGACAAGGGCAGGGTCCTGCAGCTGGGGAGAAATAACAACAGCACCAGGACAGGTTAGAGGCTGCCCTGCTGGAGAGCAGCTCCACACAGAAAGCCCTTGGAGTGCTGGTGGGCAGCAAGTTCTGCATGGAACAACAATGTGCTCTGGTGGCCAAGAGAGCAATGGGATCCTGGGCTGGATCAGGAAAGCTGTGTCCAGCAGGGCTAGGGAAGTTCTTCTCCCTCTCTACTCTGCCCTGCTGAGACCACCCCTGCAATCCTGTGTCCAGTTTGGGGCTCCCCAGTTCCAGAGAGACAGAGACCTGCTGGAGAGAATCCAAGGGAGAGCCAGGAGGATGCTTAGGGGACTTGAGCATCTCCCCTGGGAAGAGAGCCTGAGAGCCCTGGGGCTGTTTAGTGTGGAGAAGAGAAGGCTGAGAGGGGATCTGATCAATGTCTCTCAATGTGTGAGGGGTGGGTGTCAAGGGGAGGGGGCCAGGCTCTTTTGGGTGGGTCACAGGGATAGGACAAGGAACAATGGGTTCAAAGTTGAACAGAGAAGATTTCAGCTCACCATGAGGAGAAACTTCTTTGCAGTGAGGGTGCCAGAGCCCTGGAGCAGGCTGCCCAGGGGGGTTGTGGAGTCTCCTTCTCTGGAGCCTTTCCAACCCCCCCTGGCTGCATTCCTGTGCAGACTACCCTAAGTGCTGCTGCTCTGGCAGGGGGTTGGACCTGATGATCTCTTGAGGTCCCTTCCAACCTCTGATAAACTGTGAGACTGTGAAAAAGCCAAGGCCACCAAAAGGACCTTTCTGTTTCCACAGCAGAGAGTTGTCCTCAAGCATTTCATTTCCATTCTGAGACCATTTTGTTGGGGTTGTCTCCTCAGTCAGGGGCAGCTTCTGTCTCATTTCTTCACAATGTGAGGATGGCTTCTGTGCTACCTTAGAGAATTCCACTCTCAGCTTCAGTCAGCTGAAGCTTTCAGAGCAAAAGGGGTGGTTGATCTTCTCAAATCATTTACTGCAGGGAGGCTCCAGATGCAAGTTATTCTTGCAGGTCTTTTCTGGGCTGCTTCCAACGACTCAGCAGAATTGTGATGCTCTGATGACAGCACAAGGTTCAGCTTTCCCTGCAGATCTCAGAGTGGAGGTGGATGGAGTTTTTCAACCCGTGTTTTCCTGCTTCAAAAGAATGAAAAGTTAAAAACCAAATTAGGGTGTGCTTTGTCAAACTGTCTGTCAGGGGTGCCACTCACAAAGCAAGACAAGCTCAGAAGCTGTCTTCAGATGACTCCTTCTTTTGTCAAATTTGTTGTCTTCAGAGGCTGCCCACGTCCACATCCCAGCACACACGTGTCCCCTGCTATTTTCACTTTGCTGGCAATAGTGGAGACATTGTTCCAAGTCAAACTTCAACATTTTGAAAGTTACTTTCTTGTTCAGCCAGCTAATTTCATCTTCTGAAAATCCACTTTTAAGAACTTCATCTTTTACCTTCCTCTCCCTGGATCTGGGGGGGTGATGACAGGCCCTTGTGGCTAAACCATATCTGCTTTTATGAAGTGGATATCAGGCAGACAAGAGTTAAACATGGCAGCACAGTGTTGAAGATCTGGTTGTTGAGGGCTCTCACACCAAGGAGCAATAAAAAATGGCACCAAGGAGTCTCAGTAGTTCCTTGGTATTTGTATGTGTTCACACTGCAACACCATCCCTGGGCATCGGTGAAGCTGCACCTCAGACCCTGGGTTCGGTTTTCTTCACTCCAAGAAGGGACATTGAGGGGCTGGAGCAGCTCCAGAGAAGGGCAACAAAGCTGGTGAAGGGTCTGGAGAAGAGGTCTGGTGAGGAGCAGCTGAAGGAGCTGGGGTTGTTCAGCCTGGAGGAGGCTGAAGGGAGGCTGTCCACATTCTTCTTCATGTCCCCCAGGAGACCACTTGCCTTATCGGCCACAAGAAGCCATTGCTGGCTCGTGGGGAACTTGTTTTCCACCAGCACTCCAGGCCCTTCTCCACAGAGCTGCTTTCCAGCAGGTCACCCCCTCACCTGTCCTGGTACAGGGGGCTTTTCCTGCCCGGGGGCAGGACCCTACACTTGCCCTGGTTGAACTTCCGAAGAGCTGATCTCCATCGATAACACCAATCAAAGGCACTGACCCTGGTGGGATCTTGGATTGTTCCTGTGCAAGTCAGCCCTGGTGGCACTGAGCAGGACAGAGGAATTTGCTGCACCACAGCATCAGACCAAGAGTTGCCTCCTGTGACTGTCAGGAGAACTAAGCCCATATTGTGGATTTCCAGCTGAAAATTAATTTCTGAGTAGAAGTTTTACTTTGGACCCATCAGCACATGATGATCGAGCAGCCTCAGTAATGAAGATGAATTTCTGAGCACATCAAAACATTTGTGGAGGAGATTGAAAGACTTGAAAAATGCCCAGAGATCCCTCAACCACTCAGGCTGCAATCCAGGCCAGTGGCCCATCTGTAAGAGTCACTTTCATTGCAGTTTCAATTACAGCATTTTATGCTTGCTATTAATTTCCAGTGTCATCCAAATCTAATGCCCCAAGACTCAACTGTGGTGGGAAGGAGAAGCTCCTCTGCTGTTTGCAGCTCTCAGCCAAGGGCAGATTTTTACTGTTAAAACAGTAGAAAAATCAGAAAATATGAAGGAAAGACTGTTAGAAACTGTAAAAATATTTCTTTTTCATGAATCATGTAATGAGTTTAGGTCAGATTAACTTCTGTCTGTGTTCACTGATTATTTTCTATCTCAAAGGGGCTACAAGAAAGCTGGGAAGGGATGTTTTGCTAGGACAAGGGGCAACAGCTTGGAGCTGGAAGAGGGGAGATTTAAACTGGAGATTAGGAAGAAATTATTTCCAGTGAGGGTGGGGAGACACTGCAACAGGTTGCCCAGGGAGGTGTTGGATGCCCCCTCCCTGGAGATGTTCAGGGCCAGGCTGGATGAGGCTTAGAGTAACCTGGTGTAGTGGAAGGTATCCCTGCCCATGGCCTGGGGGTTGGAACTGGATGAGCTTTAAGGTTCCTTCCAACCCAACCCATTCTGTGATCTTTCTGTTCTTTTTTCATTGCCGATGTTGAGTTGCCCTTGCTGAAACACCAGAGTTCTGCCCAGCCCCACCTGGCTGTTCATCTCCACTCACTCCTGCCTGTTCTAGAAGGGCACACAGAGGGTGTCTCCTCTTCTCCTGGGCCTTCCCAGGCTCTCAGAGTTGTCTCTTTGTGCTGCCTTCCCCGAAGAATGGCAAACCCTCCCCCACGCCAGGGAATTCCACGCCGGCAGTGTGTGTCTGCCTGGTCTGACAGCAAGGACCCCACAGATCAAACAGTGCCTGCAGAGAGCACTTTAATGATCTGCCTTCACTTACCCTCCTCCTCTCCAGGCTCCTGAAGTCATTGCTGATGCAGAGCTAAATGAAACGAAACTCCTCAGAAGCTGGAAGGGAAGCCATCAGAAAGCAGAGCTCTTTTCAAGGGCAGGTGTAAATGGAAATTAAGTCCAGACTCAGCCCTGAGCTATGGTCCAGCTTTTCCTCTGCTCCCCTGGCCAGCACCAAGACACGTGGTTCATGTCTCATGTCACCTCCAACAAGCACACAGAGCAGCTGGACAATGCTCTACCAAGATAAATCCTGGAGGCTGCAAAGGTTGTATCAGGATAGAAGCATCAGGCCATGGGCACATCCATGCACCAAGCAACTTCCTTGGAAGGTGTCTTGCTGACCACTGCAGCAGGCTGTTGGCCTGGCATACATGGTGCTCTGCTCAGGAGAAGTCAGGAGATGGAAACATCACTCTGTGGTATTTCACAGAATCATGCAAAGGTTTTGCTTGCAAAAGACCTTTCAGATCACTGCAACCAACCCTTTAACCCAGCACTGCCAGGTCACCACTACACCATGTCCCTCAGCAACACATCTCCATGGCTTTGAAACCCCTCCAGGGATGGGAACTCCCTGGGCAGCCTAGGCCATGGCTTGAAAAACCTCAAGGGCAAGAAATTCTTTGCTGCTCAGAGGATAGGGAGCCCACCAAGTTGGGAAGATCATCTGGGGTTACTTAGAAAAGCAGCAGAGGGAAGCCCCAGGAACAGGAGGTTGGGACAGATCCACAGCACCCAAGGATCTGCACCCTGCATGCTGTCCATGCCTGCTGGATAAACCTGCCAAAGACAGTGGGGAATGAACACACACCAGGCAGGAGGACAGCCCAGCAGCACAGACCATCCCTGATGGGGACTCTAAGAAAGCTGTCAGCTTCTGTTTGAGCCACTGCAGACATGACACTGACAGCAGCACAAACACTTGGGGGGCTTTATACAAATACTCCTGCTCTTTACACAGCAACCAGCTCATTCCATTTACATGAACATCTGCTGCAGGTTCACCCAAATCTTTAAACCAGATGGACAGGAAGGAAGAGCTGGTAATTAACAAAGCTATCTGCTGACTAAACCCCCCTGGGGTTAATCCTGATGATTGCAGATCTTTACTGGGGGCCAGAAGACTTCTCACAATCAAATCTACTTTGGCTGACAGGTTGATCAGCCACAGAACCACAGACACTGCTTGCCCATAATGGCCAAGGGCTGGGCAGCTCCTCCAACAGCTGAGACACTGGAACAGGTTGCCCAGGGAGGCTGTGGATGTCCCCTCCCTGGAAGTGTTCAAGGCCAGGTTGGATGAGGTGGATGAGTGGAAGGTGTCCCTGAAGGAGGTTGGTACCAGATGATTCTGTGATTCTGTGATCTTTATAGTCTCTTCCAACCCAAACCATTCTATGAATCTATGGATTCATGAATCCTCCTTCCAGTCAAACCAACTGGGACACACAACAGTGGGTCCATGGCCAGAAGGGGTTGTTGGGAGCATCCACTGTGGCTTGGACATGAAATTCTCCAGGACTGATTTTATTCTGAGTAGAGCTCCCTTTCAGAAAGCCACAAACCCATCTCCATTCAGACATTTAGGCAATGAGAAGTGGGCCATCAGCTCTAGCTGGATGCTCCAGTGACCAAATGACCCCCAGTGGACACAAAACTCCTGTTTGGCTCAGCTTCCAGCTTTAGATCTCTTCGTATCCCTGTCCACTCAACTGGAAACCTGTTACCAAACTTCTGTTCCTTATGTTCTCTCTGATCTCTCTCACAGGCTGAGATCAAACCCTGCTCATCTCATCCCTGAGCTCAGCAGATTGACTCCTCTGAGCCTCTTTGTGCCCAGGTTCTTCTCCTGGCCCTCACCCATCTGCTACCTCTGTGTGGTTTCTCTCCCCCACATGGTCTCCCTCCCCTGCATGGTCCCTCTTCCCCAGCTCAGTGGAAGGTTTCCACAACAGCTGAACCAAATCAGGGCCACCCACATCTTCCTCAAACTGCTGTCCCTGTAGCACAGGGAGTGCTGGTCAACTCTCACACAAAAGTGATGGCTTTGTGCTCACCTTCCACAGCCACCTGATGGTCTGGTGTGCACAACAGTCCACCAGCATCACAGTTCCTCCCCACATCATAGAATCCCAGCATGGTGGGGTGGGAAGGGAGCTCTGGACATCACCCAGTCCATCCCCCCCTGCTAAAGGAGGGGCACCCACAGCAGCTTGCCCAGGATCACAATGGCCAGGTGGATTTGGAATCTCTCCAGAGAAGGAGACTGCACAACCTCTCTGGGCAGCAGGCTCCAAGCATCCTCACAAGAAAGAATTTTCTGCTCTTGTTCAGATGTTTTCCATGTTCCATTTTGTGCCTATTGCCCCTTGTCATGTCCCTGGGCACCACTGAGAAGAGTTTGGCTCTTGCCCCCCCACCCTTTAGCTCTTGCTGAGCATTGCTCAGATCCCCTCTCAGGCTGCTCTTCTCCAGGCTCAACAGCCCCAGGTCCCTCAGCCTGTCATCAGAAGATACAAATGTAGGCAGAGACAACCAATAAACCTGCAGAATAAACCTGTGGAAGTCATTAGCAATGGAGATCACCAAGAGTGAGCATTGGATGGGATTCAGAAGAACCCAGGTACGTGTCTGTGTGCTGAGATGAAGCCCTTATTTCATCTGGGTGTTATGGAAGAGGATGTGGAATTGAATCCAAAGCCTTCTCCATCAGCACAGAAATGCACTATGGACAGAAGTTTCCATAATGAGCCATTTCTCTGCCTTCTGAAGCATCTGAAGTTCTTAAGGTACAGAAGACAGACTCCCAGAGCAGGTGGATTGTCAGTTCCCACATTGTGGGGTAATAAGATGAGACTTAACTGGGAAAAAATGAAAACCATTGAGAAAGGGGAAAGCAGCTATTGAATAGGAAATGGAAACCTAGGGAGGTAGGAAGAGCTGAAGAGCTTGGGGCTGGGTTGGACAGTAAATTAGAGATGAAAACGCAATAGGATTTGGCAGCAAAAAAAGGTCAACACCATTTGGAACCAAGCGTGCCAGGACTTCCCGGCGGAGCAGGGGGGATGCAGCCCATTACTTCTCCTCCAGCTTTAAGCAGCTTGAATAAGTTTCAAATAAACATCCAAACATTTGGGTGCTTAATCAAATCAAGCCTGCAAACCCCTTTTGGATTCTCACTTTGATTCCTAACATCTTTATGTTTGGCCTCCTTTCGGAGAATCCAATCTGTTGCAAATGAAGCTCTCCTGATAAGCATCTGCAGTTGCCAAGAGACGATTGTGTTAGCCCGAGGATGAGCCAGCCCTGAGCCAGCTGGGGCTTGGGAAGCAAGAAGCATGGCTTTGCTGGCAGGAGCAGATACATCTCAGATGCCTGAGAGCGTGGCTGTTGCTCCTCAGAACTGCTGAATCTTAGAATCATCCGAGTTGGAAAAGCACTCGAAGGTCATCCAGTCCAACCATCAGCCCAACGCCACCATGGCCATTAAACCAGGTCCCCAGGTGCCATGGCCACACATTTCCTGAACATCTCCAGGGATGGGGACTCCACCACCTCCCTGGGCAGCCTGTTCCAATGTCTGACCACTCCTGAAGGAAAGAAATTGTTCCTCATGTCCAACCTAAACCTCCCCGGCACAATTTCAGGCCATTTCCTCCCATTCTATCACCTGATACTAGGGAGAAGAGACCAACCCCCACCTGGCTCCAATCTCCTTCAGAGAGCCTCCTCTTCTCCAGGCTGAACAACCCCAGTTCCCTCAGCTGCTCCTCATCAGATCTGTTCTCCAGATCCTTGACCAGCTCTTTTGCCCTTCTCTGGATCTGCTCCAGCCCCGCACTGTCCTTCTTGTAATGACAGGCCCAAACCTGAACCCAGTATTCTAGGTGCTGCCTCACCAGTGCCTGGTACAGAGAGACAATCCCTGTCCTGGTCCTGCTGCCCACACTATTGGTGATCCAGGCTAGGATGCTAGTGGCCTTCTTGGCCACCTCAGCACATTACTGGCTCATGTTCAGCTCCTGCCAACCAGCACCCCCAGATCCTTTCTTGTCAGACAGCTTTCCAGCCACTCTGCCCCAAGCCTGGAGCCTTCATGGGGTTGTTGTGACCCAAGGGCAGGACCCAGCACTTCACCTTTTGAAACCCATCCCATTGATCTCAGCCCATCCAGCCAGCCTGGCCAGGTCCCTCTCTACAGAGCCCTCCTACCCTCCAGAAGACCAACACTGCCACCCAACTTTGTGTCATTTAGTCACTCTTCCCCAATCCACAGCTGTTTTATTTAAACACCACATTCTTCCAGGGCCAGTGCCCCAGCCCCTGGGTGACACACACCAATAAATAAGGAGAAGCCTCTAAAGGAGACTCAAAATAGTCCCTTGGCTTCCACACACTCTGCAGTGACATCCTTGTTGTCAGGGCTCCATTTACTGCCACTCACTGCTCGGTAACACAACAGAAAGCACGACCGAAGAACGAGACTCCTGCCCACCTTTCCCCTGGAACTCCAGGATCTGACAGGTTAAGAGGAGCTTTGGAGCCATCAGCCACCTCCAGAAACAAGTCTCACTAATGTTTGATGCCAGCAGTGTTTAAACATTGTGGTGCTGTGAACAGTCAGAATGATTGTGTCTCTGGACGCTCTGCACGCTGTTCACAACCCAAATTACCTCCTTTAGCTCTTCCTTATTGTCCAGTGCAACTAAATCTTCCATGTCAAGGAACCTGAAACCACTTCAGCCTCCACATTCACTTCTAATTTCCTTTGAAGGAGGCAGAAATTTATTTGGCTTGACCTAATGATTGAACTAAGGAGGTTTTCTTCAAGCCATCTGCCAAGCTCGACACGTTCGCTCTGTGTGCTCCAAAGCTGCATTAGCACCAACAGCTCAGGAGGCTTTTAACCACCAGTGCATGCTGGAGATAAACACAGTGCTAAACCCTGGGTCCTTCTGCCAGAGCAGACTTCCCATTATGCCCCTTGAAGGCCACCAAACACATTTTTTCCAGGCATCCCACTTAAAGGCTAAGCAGCAAACACAGTCATTTAGAAAATGTAATCAGCTGCAAGCAGCTCCTACCAGGGTGCAGGAGACATTAACTGTGGAGCTTCCCGAAGAGACCACTCAGGAAATCTCAAGTGGGGAGAGCAAATGCAATGCTCTCTGTGAAATATAGAGCACCAAGGAACCCCAGGCAGGTCAGTGGGGAGAGAGTGATCACAGGATCACAGGATGGCAGGGCTTGGAAGGGACCTAAACAGATCATCAAGTCCAACCCCCCTGCCAGAGCAGGACCATAGAATCTAGCTCAGGTCACAGAGCAACACATCCAGACAGGCCTTGAAAGTCTCCAGAGAAGGAGACTCCACAACTTCTCTGGGCAGGATGCAGGGGGGTGTGCCCTGCATCTCCTCTCCTCACCCTGCTGGCAGTAGAAGCTGGTGGTGCTGGCTGCCAGCATCAGCCTGCAGCAGTCACAGAATTGTTTTGCTTGGAAATGACCTCTAAGATCATTGAGTCCAGCCATTGACCTAAGGCCACCATGCTCATTAAACCATGTCCCAAAAAAACATCTCCACATGTTTCTTGGACACCTTCAGGGATGGGCACCACCTCCCTGGGCAGCCTGTTCCAGTGCCTGACCATTCTTGCAGGAAAGAAATTGTTCCTCAGTGGTCTCAACTTGGTTCCACCAGTTCATGACAACTCAGACATGGAGGGTTTGCAGGAACTTGGGTCTGAGGTGAGGTCTCCATCATCCCCAGCATCACTCAAGCTGGCATTATGCATTCCCTGCCCAGAGCCAGCCCTGTCCTGGGCTGATCCCCAGCAGTGTGGGCAGCAGGGGCAGGGAGGGGATTCTGCCCCTATGTTCCACACTGCTGAGACCCTCCCTGCAGTGCTGGGGCCAGCTCTGGAATCCTCAGCACAGCAGAGACATGGACCTGTTGGAGTGGAGCCAGAGGAAGCCACAGCAATGCTGGGAGAGCTGAAAGCCCTCTGCTGTGAGGCCAGGCTGAGAGAGTTGGGCTTGTTCAGCCTGGAGAAGAGAAGGCTCCAGGGAGAGCTTCTGGTGGCCTTGCAGTGCTTAAAGGGACCTCCAAGAAAGCTGGGGACAGACTTTTGAGCAGGGCCTGTTGTAACAGGACAAAGGGTAATGGTTTGAACTAAAATAGGGAGATTCAGACTGGAGAGAAGGAAGAAATGTTTGACACTGAGGGTGGTGAGAGCCTGGCCCAGGCTGCCCAGAGAGGTGGGAGCTGCCCCATCCCTGGAACCATTGCAGCTCAGGTTGTTTGGGGCTCTGAGCATCCTGCTCTAGTTGCAGCTGTCCCTGCTGACTGCAGGGGGGTTGGACTAGACAATTTTTAAAGGTCCCTTCCCACCCAAAGCAGTCTGTGACTCTCTGATTCTAAGCCCTGTCAGCACCACTGCCCCACGACCTTACTGCTACCCCTAAACACAGCCCCCCCGTGCTCTGTAAACCTTTACAGGAGAGTTCCAGGCAGGAATGGGTCTGTCAGGAAAGGTCTGAGCAGGAAGGAGAGCTAGAACTGCCCTAAAAGTAGGTGGGATGAGCACTGCAGCTTATCCTGGGTCACAAGCTGCAGAAAAGATGAGGGGATGAAAACCCATCAGGCTTTGAATGTGTGAAGTTCACCATTTCCAAAGCCCTTGAAGCTTCCACAGCCTGACTCCAGGGCTGCAGTTCTTCCTCTTTCATCCACTTTGTAAGGAACTCACAATTATTTCTTGCTGGTTGAACTCCTTTAATTTTCCTGTTGTTCCTTTTGACCTCCACCACAGGCTGACTGAGGCCCATGCTATATCTGTGGGATGCAGCCAAGCATGAAGTGATCAAGCTCAAAAAGTGGGAGTTTTCTTAAAGCTCAGAGAGGTTTGATGTCACTTCTTAGCCTCAGCCTTTAATTCTTGGTCATTACACCAATAAATTATAGGTTCAGATGAAGGTAATCTTCTCCAGGTCCTCAGAAGGTAGCAACAAAAGCTCAAACTGCTGGAGAAGAAAATGATGATGAAGGAGCTCTTGCTCAGAACTGTGCCACAGCATCTGCCCCTCCTGCACACCAGGGAGACAGCTAATGATGACACCACAACACTTTGCTGATTATCACAGAAGACTCTGAAGGACCTTAAATTGTCCCAGACAGCAGCAGTTGTGTTCTAGTGTGGAGAGAAAGGTCAGAAATAGCAGAACCATGCACAGCAAACACAGGCTCCACTCTGCTCCACCAGGAACACAAACCAGAGGAGGGTTTGGGTTGGAAGGGACCTTAAAGATCATTCAGTCTAACCCTTAACCCAGTAGTGCCAGGTCATCACTAAACCATGTCCCTCAGCACCACATCTCCACAGTCTGGGAACCCTGCCAGGGATGGGGATTCCACCACTGCCTTGGGCAGCCTGGGGCCAGTCATTGGCCACCCTCAATGGGAAGAAACTGCTCCTCATGTCCAACCTAAACCTTCCCTGGTGCAACCTGAGGCCATTTCCTCTTCTCCTGTTACTTGTTCCTTGGCAGAAGTGACTAACCCCCAACATGATCCAACCTCCTTCCAGGGTGTTGTAGGGAGCAAGAAGGTCCTCTTCTCCAGGTTGAACTTCCAGGGAGCTGTAGGGAGCCAGAAGGTCCTCTTCTCCAGGTTGAACTTCCAGGGAGCTGTAGGGAGCCAGAAGGTCCTCTTCTCCAGGTTGAACTTCCAGGGAGCTGTAGGGAGCCAGAAGGTCCTCTTCTCCAGGTTGAACTTCCAGGGAGCTGTAGGGAGCCAGAAGGTCCTCTTCTCCAGGTTGAACTTCCAGGGAGTTGTAGGGAGCCAGAAGATCCTCTTCTCCAGGCTGAACACCCCCAGTTCCCTCAGCTGCTCCTCACCAGACCTCTTCTCCAGACCCTTCACCAGCTTTGTTGCCCTTCTCTGGATCTGCTCCAGTAACTCCATGTCCTTCTTGGAGTGAGTGGCCCAGAACTGAACCCAACACTCAAGGTGTGGCCTCACCAGTGCCCAGTCCAGGGGGACAATCCCTGCCCTGCTCCTGCTGGCCACATTATTGCTGGTCCAGGCCAGGATGCTGGTGGCCATCCTGGCTACCTGGGCACACAGTGGCTCATCTTCAGCCAGCTGTCAACCAGCACCCCCAGGTCCTTTTCCACCAGGCAGTTCCCAGCCACTGTGCCCCCAGCCTGGAGCCTTCATGGGGTCCTTGTGACCCAAGTGCAGCACCCAGCACTTGGCCTTGTTGGACCTCATCCTGTTGGCCTTGGCCCATCAATCCAGCCAGTCCAGATCCCTCTGTAGAGCCTCCCAACTCTGAAGCAGGTCAACATTCCCTCCCAACTCGGTGTCATCCACCCACTTGATGTCATCCACCCACTTGATGTCACACTGAACACTGTGGTCCTGGGCAAGCTGCTGTGGGTAACCCTGCTTTGGCAGGGGGGTTGGACTGGATGACCTCCAGAGGTCCCTTCTGACCTCCAGCAGGCTGGGGGTCCTGCAATACTCTTACACAGAATATGCCATTCTCTCCTGCTGCCAAGCCTCAGCTTCTCCAAACCCTGGCTGCAGCTTCAAAGCCTCTCCCACATTGCTGCTGGAACTAGAAGGGTTTTAGGGCAGTGGCAGCAATTTTTTTTCACAGTTGGTTTCTACACTGGGGCTGCTCTTTTGGGTATCAACTGTGTGCCTCGTCCTAGCTCTGCTCTCCAGCCATGTCCTCCTGCTCAGACTCAAGTAGCTCCCAAGACACACCACCCAGATCATTTTCTCTCCAAGAGCCCTGATGGCTTCTGCAAGTTAATTAAAATAGAACTTCAAAGGCTTTTTGGAGCAGATTAGAATATCTTTGGTTTCACGACATCTGTTAAGATTTACAACCCAGGATGTCATTTTTGGGTGGAAAACATGTTCTTTTTACACTCAGCCCATTTATTTGTGTATTTATTTGGTGACAGAGCAGCTCATTTCTAGCAAACATGCAAAAGCTATCATTAATCATATTTTTTGTCACCAAGCAGCTTCCCCACCAGTTAACTGCAAATCACAGACAAGCTGATCCAAGGGGGACTGCCAGCCAAGCCCCACCAGTGGAGCAGGTGTGGTCACCTCTGCTCTTCAAAGTCTGGCAGGGATTTGGTGCAGGAAACCAAAGAATTGGCAAAGCAGACACAGGAGGAACCTGGAAGGCGTGTGGCACGATGGATGAGACAGAAATTAATTCAAAGCCACCAGCACGACCAGGACCCATAGAACCCCAGAATGCCAGGCTGGAAGGGGTCCCAAGGGTCATCTGGCCCAACTTTTCTAGGTGATAGTGAGTTGGAATGAGCTGGCCCAGCACCATGTTAAGCTGTATCCACAGCCTCCCTGGGCAACCTGTTCCAGTGTCTCACCACCCTCACTGGAAAGAATGTCTTCCTAATCTCTAGTCTAAATCTCCTCTCCTCCAGCTCAAATCCACTGCCCCTCATCCTGTCACTACAAGCCCTTGTGTGAGGTCCCTCCCCAGCTTTCCTGTAGCCCCCTTCAAGTACTAGAAAGCTGCTCCAAGGTCTCCATGAAGCCTTCTCTTCTGCAGGCTGAAGAGACTCATCTCTCTCAACCTGTCCCCATAGGTGAGGTGCTCCAGACTCCTGATCCTCTCCCTGGCCTCCTCTAGACCTATTCCAATAGCTCCATGTCCTTCTTGTGCTGGGGACACCAGAACTGGACACACTGCTCCAGAAGGGCAGAATCACCTCCCTCCTCCTGCTGACACTTCTCTTGAATCAGCCTGGGACACAGGTGGCCTCAAACCACCCAGATCTGCTTGAAGGAGATGTTACAAAAGCTCACATTTTGCTGCAGCTATTTTTTTGCTAAGCTGGTTGGGCTCTTGCCAGCCTCAGCTGCTTTGGGCTTGCTGTAGATAAGGCAGCTCTGCGTGGTGACACAGGGTGACACCACAGGTGGCTCTCCATCACTATCTGTCCATGCTGACGACAGGAGATATGGCAAGTGGGACACAGCCACAGCAAGTGCTTGGGATCTTTCTGGAATACCACTGTGAAGTGAATTGTGGCACCTTTGGATGCAAAACCTTCTTGCAGAAATGCAGCAGACTCCTAAAACAGAAGGATGGTGGCACCACAGCAGCTCAGAGTGCCACAATATCCTGTCCCAACAAAGGGAATTGAGCAGAATCAGAGAATCAGAGAATCAGAGAATCGCAGAATCAGAGAATCAGAGAATCACAGAATCATAGAATCACAGAATCAGAGAATCATAGAATCACAGAATCACAAAATCACAGAATCAGAGAATCACAGAATCAGAGAATCAGAGAATCACAGAAGCAGAGAATCAGAGAATCAGAGAATCAGAGAATCAGAGAATCACAGAATCACAGAATCATAGAATCAGAGAATCATAGAATCATAGAATCAGAGAATCACAGAATCAGACAATCAGAGAATCAGAGAATCAGAGAATCACAGAATCATAGAATCACAGAATCAGAGAATCATAGAATCACAGAATCACAAAATCACAGAATCAGAGAATCACAGAATCAGAGAATCAGAGAATCACAGAAGCAGAGAATCACAGAATCACAGAATCACAGAATCAGAGAATCAGAGAATCACAGAATCACAGAATCATAGAATCACAGAATCAGAGAATCAGAGAATCATAGAATCAGAGAATCACAGAATCAGACAATCAGAGAATCATAGAATCATAGAATCAGAGAATCACAGAATCATAGAATCATAGAATCCTAGAGTGGTCCAGGCCAGAAGGCACCTCCAAAGGTCATCCAGTCTGACCTCCCCACACTCAGCAGGGACATCCCCAACTAGATCAGGCTGCCCAGGGCCTCGTTGAGTTTTTCCTTGAATATCTCCAGGGAGGGGACCTCAACCTTTTCCAGGGTTCCAGCAGATGTTGTGTTTGCTTCATCACCTAAGAGAAAACAGGAATCCAACCACACTCACACTTTCTCAGAGGCTGTTGTGAAGAGCATACATCCACATGGTATCAGCATGGGTTAAAAACATCTTGAGCAACCTGCTCTAGTGGAAGTCGTCCCTGCCCATAGCAAGGGAGGTTGGAACTAGATGGTCTTCACAATGCCTTTCAACCTAAATTAGTCTATGATTCTGTGATCTGGAAGGCAGTTAGAAATGAACACTGATGGACAAGAGAGTATCACTGCCAAGCTATGGCAATAACCAAAGCCTTGACTCATCACGATCTCAGACTTGCCCAGATCTCCCTATTATTGCCTGAGCATCCCAACTCTCTGTTGCCTTCATAACCAGCAGCACAAGGATGACCAAACAACATATGACACTTCCACATGACCCAATGGCCAAAGATGCAGCCTGCTTCAACCTCATATGCAGTTCATAGGACACAGAGCTTAAAACACTCCAGGACCTTTACTTTTGGCATGGAACCAGAAAAAAGAAATTCAGAAGTGGGGTCCCAACTGCTGAGAAGATCCTTGCTACTTCCTCCCTCATCTGTAACACTCAGAACCAGCCACCTCCCCAGCTTAGGCATGTTCTCAAAGTGTCTCTCCAATGATCAAAGATACCATTAGAAGAATAACAACCTCCTAATGCAGGGTGGAAGGGCAAAGAACCTCTACACAGAATCTCATGGGTACGGCTTGGAATGCAGGGCTAAAGCAGGGGCACCCACAGCAGCTTGCCCAGGATCACAATGGCCACCTGGGTTTGGGATCTCTTCAGACAAGGAGACTCCACAACTTCTTTGGGCAGCCTGCTCCAGGGCTCCAGCACCCTCAAAGCCAACAAGTTTCTCCCTGTCTTCAGGTGGAACCTCCTGAGTTCCAGTTTGTGCCCATTGCCCCTTATCCTGTCACAGGGCACCACTGAGAAGAGTCTGGCCTCATCCTCTTGCCCCCCACAGGTCCTTCAGCTCTTGCTGAGCATTGCTCAGCTCCCCTCTCAGGCTGCTCTTCTGCAGGCTCTCAGCCCCAGGGCTCTTAGCCTTTCCTCCTCACAGAGATGCTCCGCAGAGTCACTTCCCAGCAGGTCCCCCATCACCTGTGCTGGTGCAGGGGGTTCTTCCTCCCCAGCTGGAGGACCCTGCACTTGCCCTGGTGGAAATTCATGAGGTTCCCTCTGCCCAACTCTCCAGCCTGCCCAGGTCTCTGAATGGCAGCACAGCCTGACAGGGTATTAGCTCCTCCTACCAGTTTGGTACCAGCAGCAAACTGGCTGAGGGGACACTGTCCTTTCATCTAGGTCGTTGATAAAGATGTTGAACAAGACTGGACCCATTCCTGTCTCCTGGAATACACTTTCCTAGGTAGTGCTCCAAGAGCATCACCCTAAAATGGGTTCCAGTTTGCCTCTAATAGGTTCAAATTGTGGAATCAGGGTTTTCAATTCCATTTTCTTGTCAGATGAGCTCTTATCCCACCTCCTGAAGATGGCTCATGCACTTGTGAACGAAGGAATATGCCCTTAGGAAGAAGTGCCTTGGTGAAAGTCACTCATTAAGTGCAGGTAGTAGATCTATTGAACCACAAAGCATGGTGCAAGACCTGCCAGGACATTCACCTTCACCTTCTTCCTTCAGCCAAGTGCCTCTGGGGGCAGCAGGAGATGTCCGTGCCCCAACCTTCTGTAGGATCAAACCACCATTTGTCCAGAGTGCCCCCAAACCAAAGGGCATCTGCAGCTGTAACATCAAATGTGACAGGGGATGGGGGCCCTGGGTCTAATAGCTGTGGACTTCCTGACTTTTTGAGTTGTTCCCTTGAACATTTAAAAGGTTTGGTCTCCCACCAGGCCTGGCAAGCACCCCGGGGGCAGGCGTGAGCGGCTGCCATTAGGCAGGGAGCTGCAAATTGCCTGTTAAACCTGCCTGCAACTGGAAAATTGCTCTGCACAATGCAAATGAATGTAAATAAGAACAACTGGTTCCACAGCTCACAGCCCATCAGCCTGCCGACAGATGAGGCACGCTGCCACTTCCCCCCACCCCCACCGCGAATTAGCATCGCTCTGCAGTTAGACCCAGTGCCTGCTGCAGAGGGCTGGATGCTCCCACAATGAGCTCTCCCAGCCCCTGATACCCAGCAGGATGGAGATCTCCTCTTCTGTGAAACATGAACCCTGCTCAGGCCAGCCACTGATACTTGCTGCTTCCAAGCCTCACAGCAGCACCACAAAGCATTTCCTCATTTCCTCAGCCACACACTCAGAGCACTGAGATCAGAGCCCAGCAAGGGATTGCAGCCCATGGATGGCATCTGCAGGAGAAAGCTGAGGGAGCACCAGTGTGTCAGTGTGAGCTGAAATTCCCCCCACACCAACAATCACCAGGCTAGCTCAGTCTGCCTGAACTTTGCAAAGAAAAATTAAAGAGACAGTTTCAAACCATCACAACCAGCATCAAGCATCTTCTTCCCTGGCTGCTGTCCCAGGAGGACTCTGTGTCCCTTCTGCCATCCATCCCCATCCCTGTGCTCCAGATCCAGAATCTGCTTCCCATCTGCTGCTGAGTCTAGGCTGGGACTTGCCCAGTGCCTGCCCCCAGCATCAGTGGTGCCCATGATGCCATCATTGCCATCAGGGGTTGGGTTCCATATTGGTTTGTGTCTCTGTTGTCTCTATTCCATCACATTGTTCTTCTTTCCACCCCTGCTGGTTGAGTTTTTTTTCCCCACCCCATCAGCCTCTCTCCCTTCTTCCATTTCTCTTCCCTTTGGGAAGCAAAGGGGTTCAGAGAGCTTCTGGCACTAATCTGGTGGCTGTCCCAGCCCTGACCTGTGACACTAACCACAGCTCTTTGTAACAGCCACCAACATCCCCACATCCCAGGGCAAACCTCGTGCCACAACCCCTCAGGCTGCTGCTGCTCCACACATGCAGGCCAGAGGATGGACATCAGGTGCCCACCTGTAGACCACCCTGAGGTCCTATGGCTGTGGTCCCTTGGAGCAGAGCAGAAGCACCTGAAAGCTGAGTCTGCCCTTCAGCAACATTCTTCTAGGCTCAGGTTCTCAGGAAGGCAGCAGCAGATGTGCTGAGATCCATGAGGAAACCTAGCAGGGCCCACATGTGGCATGGCCACAGTCAAGGTGATGAAGATCCTGGTGCAGCATCTGCTCTGATTTCCAGCCACGTTCCTGCCCTTCCTCCCTGGTTGTGCTGCTGGGTTCTCAGCAGCGTTTTTATTCCTTTGCTCTCATTTTAATTGCTGTTTTGAGGAACAGTGTTTGGAGAAAGTCTGCAGAAGGTGCACAGGTCAAATAAACACCATGTTTGCTTCTCTCTCAGGGTGTACATTTTAAGGGAAAAAAATAATTAGTCACAAGCTGGGACTGTTTCCTTCCAGCCCTGGGGACCTCGTGGTGGCAGCAAGCTTTCTGAGTCCCCCTCTCATTAACATTTGGGTAGAGAGAGATTAATTAGAGAAAAAGGACTCACACCAAATTTGAAGCATTGACCTATATTTTAGGCTGGCTGCTTTGATGTCCTCTGGGGTTTGTTCAGGTTTTGCTGTGTTGGGCTTTGCTGAAGGCATTAGAGTCTTTGTGCCACTGCTCCCTGGCTGGGATGTTGATCCCTGGCTCAGCCACGCTGACCTTCTCCTCCAGCTTTAATGGGCACCTTACAGACAGAGGCTCCATTTAATCTATCTACAGCTCACCAGCATTCCACAAGACAGAATCATAAAGGTTGGAAAAGCCCTCTAAGATGATCAAGTCCAACCATCAACCCAACACCACCATGCCCACTGAGCCATGTCCCATAGTGCCATGTCCACAGGTTTTCTGAGCACTTCCAGGGATGTTCCAGCTGGAAGCTCAGTGTGGTTAACCCACAGAAAGGGGCACGGGGCAGGGATCAGAGGTGCTTGGCAGTGCAGCCTCCCCACAGCCTTCCAGCTGCTGCCAAATGCCAACATGTCTGCAATCTGTCTCCACCTTGCCTCCAGCAGGTCTTTCTCCTCTCCAGTATCTCCCACAGTTTGATGAATATGGAGCTACACCTTCAGCTGCCATCCCACCAGGCACTGCTGCTGGAGCTCAGGGAGCTCCACTGTGGGTTAGGGAGAAGATTTGAACACCACCTGCTTCCCTCTTGACATCCAGCTCATTACAGGAAGGGTCTCAGCCAGTGCCCAGTCCCACAGCTCTGCCTGACCAGTGCTGGCTGGTGGCACCAGCCTGTTCAGGTTCCCTCAGCCTTTCCATGACCAGTGCTGGCACAAGCAATGCACAGATCTGCCTCTGCAGAGAAAAGAAAATTATCTCCTCTCCTCACAGGGTCATTCCCCCATGGAAAAATCAGGAGCCAACCACAGCCTGGGCTGCATCAGGAGAAGTGTGGCCAGCAGGGCAAGGGAGGGGATTCTCCCCCTCTGCTCAGCTCTGCTGAGACCCCACCTGGAGTACTGCATCCAGGTCTGGAGCCTCTATTCCAAGAGGGATCTGGAGATGCTGGAAGGTGTCCAGAGAAGGGCCACCAGGATGAGCAGAGGGCTGGAGCTCCTCTGCTATGAGGACAGACTGAGAGAGTTGGGGCTGTTCAGTCTGGAGAAGAGAAGGCTTTGAGGTGACCTTCTTGTGGCCTTCCAGGATCTGCAGGGGGCTCCAAGAAAGCTGGGGAGGGACTTTTTAGGCTCTCAGAGAGTGCCAGGCCTGGGGGGAATGGAATCAAGCTGGAAGTGGGGAGATTCAGAGTGGAGGTGAGGAAGAAGTTCTTCCCCAGGAGAGTGGTGAGAGCCTGGAATGGGTTGTGCAGGGAGGTGGTTGAGGCCCCAGCCCTGGAGGTGTTTGCAGCCAGGCTGGATGAGGCTCTGGCCAGCCTGCTGTAGTGTGAGGTGTCCCTGCCCATGGCAGGGGGGTTGGAACTGGATGAGCCTTGTGCTCCCTTCCCACCCTGACTGATTCGAGGATTCTATGATTCTAACAAATGTCTGGATCCAAGCATTTCCATCACCTCAGGTCTTAGCTATTGTCTCCTTCATAGCCAAGCAATAACTCCCTGGAAGCTGCTATTGCACTCTGAATATCCTTGGAGGTATTCAGGGGGGTTGGATGAGGCCTTGAGTAGCCTGGTCTACTGGAAGGTGTCCCTGGCCATGGCAGTGGGGCTGGGACTGGATGATCATTAAGGTCCCTTCCAACCCAAACCACTCTATGAATCTATGGATCTTTGCTAAGAGAGTTCAGCACCTGCCTTATTGGATAATACAGTGGGACAGGAATTCTGAAAACCACCAAATCTGACCATTCAAAGGCTCTTTTCTAAGTCTCATGGCAACCCTGCAAGTGCCCAGTGGTCAACAGGAGACCCTGGTGTGGGTAGCAGCAGCAGAGTTGCTCCTCAGGACTTCAGAGGCGCTGGAAGCAGGGTCCCTGTGCGCAAAGAATCAGTGATTTATTTTGATGCATTTTGTAAGTAAATTCTTAACAGATGGATGGAGCCACAAGAAGGGTAGCACGAGGGAGTCAGCAGGTGGACAGAGAAGCCAAGAACAGGCTGGCACTGTTTAGATGATCCAATCCAAGTACCTTGAGAGAAGCACAAGCTGCCCACAGAACAGGCTGGCGCCGTCCAGATAAACAAGCAGAAATAGCATGGAGCTGCAGACCTCCCTCAGCTCTTCTCCACACCTAGGGCTCCTTCCTGAGGACCAAGGCTCTGCCAACAGCCATTGCCATGTGCCCAAGGGGATGGGGCTGCACAGTGGGGTACACAGTGCTGCTGATGGCCAGGACTCGTGGCAGGAGTTCGCTGCCTCACGTGAGCACGTGCTCAGTCTCCTTGGCACTGCTCTGTGCCCATGGACACGTGTTTGGAGAGCTCCCCAGGAATGTTCTTGCCAGAGCAAATCAAAGCTGAATTACCAGGCTGTCACTCAGGTGTTGCAACTAATCTTTGGCATCTGGCCCAGAAAAAGAAATGGGTTTAGAACAATCATAAAGACAATGACCAGAATGAGGGTGGTGAGACACTGGTACAGGTTGCCCAGGGATCTGGTTGAGGCCCTGCCCCTGCAGACATTCAAGATCAGACTTGATGTGGCTCTGGGCAGCCTGATCCAGTTGGGGGTATCCCTGCTGACTGCAAGGGGGTTGGACAAGATGACCTTTGAGGGTCCCTTCCAACCTGGTGCACAGAATCTGTGAATACAGAATCACAGAACCATTGTGGTTGGAAAAGAAAAGCCCTCTGAGATCATCAAGTGGAACCTTCAACCCAACACCACCATGGCCATTAAACCATGTCACCAAGTGCAAAGTCCACACCTTTCTTGAACACCTCCAGGGATGGGGACTCCACCACCTCCCTGGGCAGCCTGTTCCAATGCCTGACGGTAAATAATTTTTTCCTAATATCCAACCTAAACCTCCTCTTGTGCAACCTGAGACCATTTCCTCTCGTCCTATCTCTAGTTACTTGGGAGAAGAGACCAACTCCAACCTCCTTTCATGGTTCACCACAGGTCTCCTCACCACTTTTATTGCTTTATTTCTCATTTCCTTGCTGAAAAACAACTTCCATTTCCCCTGCAACGTGATCTTTAAGAACTAAGGGAATATTAACCCTGGCTGCAGCCCAGCACAGCTCTCGCCCACACACTTCACTCCTGTCATGAATGCTGGCCTGCTGGACCTGGGGAGGGATCCAACCTGCAGAAGGCACAGGAACAGCCTCACTGAGAAGCAGAGACAGCAAATTCACTCTGTGCAGTGTTCAGAATAAAGAGGCTCAGAGCCTGCAGGAGAAATCAATCCTCTGGGCTTCTTTTCGCTGTAACGATCGCAGGTGTGGATGTAACAACTCCCAAACCTCTCTCCACACACAGTTCTCCTGCCTACAGCAGCAGCACCTCTGAACAAGAGCAGCCTGAGGGACAGTCAATGTCTGCCCTTCCTCTTGCTACCTCACATCTTTGTCTGTGGCCCTTCTGCAGCTGGAAAGATTTTTCACGACGTTTCAGAGGAAGAGGAGCTTTAACTGGTGAAGCCAGAGCCCTAACCACAGCTGAAGGTTTGGCTTCTTTCTCCTACCCTTCAAAACAATCACTCACTCCAAACACAGCTCCAGAGATCACTCACATTCCACAGCTCTAAGAAGTCAAGGAGTTCTGCTGGTCAAAAGAGAGGTAGGAGCCTCACCAAGTAAAATGTCACTGAGACAGCCTTCTGCTCTCCTATGAACATCTCCTGGGCTAACTGCTGCCTGCTCCTTGCTGGCCTGAGAGCAGTTGCACAGCTGAACAACCTCTAGGTGGGATGACTGTAACTACTCCTTTGCCAGCACCCTGCCAGCATCACCTCTGCAGAAGCTGCAGCTTGAAATACCCAAGGACTGGTTGGTCATGAGGCTTTTGTGGCCAGACCTTCCCCTCACCACAGCACCACTGTCCCCTGCAGCTCTCCTGACAGAAAGAGGCTCAGGAGAGATGGCTGCAGTGAAGGCTCAGCTACACACCAAGACCAATAAGGTCTCCCCTTGTAGTCAGTGAGGGCATCAAACAGGAGAAGACAGCTTGGGGGCTGAGTGCCCCATTTCATCAGCACTCCACCACTGCTCACCATAAATCTGAGGTGGTGCTCTGGGCAGCATGCTCTGCCCTCATCTCTGGCACATTTACTGTGCCATCCTGGTCAGGCTGCTGTGGGTGACCCTTCTTTAGCAATGGGTTTGGGCTAGATGATCTCCAGAGCTCCCTTCCAACCCTCCCCATGCTGGGATTCTATGCCAAACAGTGACTTGCCAGCTGCTTTCTGCCTAAAAAGAGCCAAAGCCTCCCATTCATCCCACAACTTTCAAAATCCCTCCAGCTGGAGCAAGTGGAAGATCTTTAGATAGGTCTTTGCTGGCACATGCTGCACACCACCTGCAGATAGGGAGGTGCAGTCAGGGTTTGTGGCTGCTAATCCAGCACCTCAGCAGCACCAAGGGAGAACCTTTAGGACTAGAAGACAACCCAGAGTGGTGACTGTTTGGGCCATTTGAATTGCCCTTCCTTGTTTCTCTACATGCTTACCAAGAGAGCTCCCAGGCTGGTTTCCACAGCACCTCAGAGATACCAAGGAAACACCATCCCCACTTAGCTCAGGCTTGCAGCATCCTGGTAAGACTCTGGAATGTGTTGCCCAGGGAGGTTGTGGGTGCCCCTTGCCTGGAGGTATTTCAAGGCCAAGTTGGATGAGGCCTTGAGAACCTGGTCTAGTGGATGGTGTCCCTGCCCATGGCAGGGAGGTTGGAGTAGATGATCTCTAAGGTCCTTTCCAACCTAAGGCATTCTATGATCCCATGATCCTGTGATCAGGTAGGACAGGAGCAGATTGAAGGGAGCAGCTGAACTAGCTGGCTAAGGTTATATGCAAGCCATCAGTGGCAGATCTCCACTCTCTGGCCCCATGGTTGCTCTCTTTTTATCCTATCACCTGATAAGGAGCTTCTAAACACCAGGATCCAGACTAGATCAGTAATACCTGCTTGATCAGCCACCATCCACAAGGAGCCTTCAGGTGCCTCAGGCAGCAATATCAGTCAACACCTCAGCATAACTCACAAGCTTATGACAAAGATTTGCTACTGTGCCCCTACAGATGAGCCTAGTGAAATAAAATACAGGCTAACAAGGCTGCCATCAATGCCATGAAGCTTTATGCTCCCCTAAAACAGCACAAGGTGGGAGGGGAGGGGAAACAACTCCCTTATTTCACTGCAAGGGGCAAAAGCTTTCGTGGTGCTTACCAGGACTTGTTCAGAGAAGCACAAAAATAAGCAGGGGGAAGACAAGGCAGCAAAGTTCCCCAGCAAGCAGGCTGACAGTTGAGGTTCTCCTGCACGTCTTTGCATGATCATAGAACCCTAGAATCAGTCAGGGTTGGAAGGGACCACAAGGATCATCCAGCTCCAACCCCCCTGCCATGGCCAGGGACACCTCACACTACAGCAGGCTGGCCAGAGCCTCATCCAGCCTGGCTGCAAACACCTCCAGGGCTGGGGCCTCAACCACCTCCCTGCACAACCCATTCCAGGCTCTCACCACTCTCCTGGGGAACAACTTCTTCCTCACCTCCACTCTCAATCTCCCCACTTCCAGCTTGATTCCATTCCCCCTAGTCCTGTCACTCCCTGAGAGCCTAAAAAGTCCCTCCCCAGCTTTCTTGGAGCCCCCTTCAGATCCTGGAAGGCCACAAGAAGGTCACCTCAGAGCCTTCTCTTCTCCAGACTGAACAGCCCCAACTCTCTCAGTCTGTCCTCATAGCAGAGGTGCTCCAGCCCTCTGCTCATCCTGGTGGCCCTTCTCTGGACACCTTCCAGCATCTCCAGATCCCTCTTGGAATAGAGGCTCCAGACCTGGATGCAGTACTCCAGGTGGGGTCTCAGCAGAGCTGAGCAGAGGGGGAGAATCCCCTCCCTTGCCCTGCTGGCCACACTTCTCCTGATGCAGCCCAGGCTCTGCTTGGCTTCTCTTGATGCAACCATTGCTGCAGCAGATCTCTGCCTCCTTCACTCTCAGGCTTTCACAGCCAAGCTATATCAGAGCATTCCCTAGGGTTGCACAATTCTTACTTGCCCTTGCAAAACTGATTCTGCAGAAGCTTGGCCTCAACCACCTCCCTGCACAACCCATTCCAGGCTCTCACCACTCTCATGGGGAAGAACTTCTTCCTCACATCCAGCCTGAATCTCCCCACTTCCAGTTTTATTCCATTCCCCCCAGTTCTGTCACTCCCTGAGAGCCTAAAAAGTCCCTCCCCATGATGTTCCTCTCCCATCACAGGTTTTGATGCAAGACTTGTGGACACAGACCGTCACCTGCCAGCGTGGGGGTCTGCTGCTTGGTGATTGCTATTTTAAGCCTCTTGACCTCAAGAAAACACCCCCACCACCAAAACCCAGCTTGGTAGTCTGAATGTTTTACTTCAGCCCTGTTGCCACCAATTCCCTTAGGGGTTCACCCAACCCAGTTGCCCAAGTGAGCTACTGAAGAAGGGCCAGGGGTAGCATCACACATCCCAAAATCACTTTGTCTCCTTCAGGACTGAAGCTGATGTGGAGCACCTTTCCAGAGAGCCCCAAAGGGACACAGAGCAGCAGCCTGCTCACTGTGTACAAATAGCTGTGGTGTGGTTTGGATTCCATCTCACATTTCAAGCCCAGCTCCCAGGACTCTGTGCCCTGCCTCAGCAGTAATGACTGGAACGACTGAAAGCCATTAAAGAACTTCCTAATCAGTCTCTTAATTGAGGCGAGCTGCTTCCCATTACATACAGACAAATTAAGAAGGTTCAAGCAGTTCCCAGCAAACATCTGCTGAAGCAAGTCAAAATGACTGAGAAATAAACCCCAGCTCCCTTTGTGGTTGATGTTCCTCCCAGCTGTACCTCCAAACATGCCACCAGCACTTGTCAGTCCAGGACAACTCTGGAGGACGTTCCTACCCTCTTACAACATCTTCCCAGATGCCTTTCAGTCCCAGATGGACATAACCTGCAGCACTCCTGTCCCCACTGGAACACTGAATCATAGAATTGTTTGGGTTGGAAGAGACCTCTAAGATCATTGAGTTCAACCATCAACCTAAGACCAGCATGGCCATTAAACCATGTCCCCAGGTTCCATGGCCACACATTTCTTGAACACCTCCAGGGATGGGGACTCTACCTCCTCCCTGAGCAGCCTGTTTCAATGCCTGATCACTCTTGCATAATAGAAATTGTTCTTCATGTCCAACCTAAACCTCCCCTGGCACAATTTCAGGCCATTTCCTCCCATTCTATCACCTGATATTAGGGAGAAGAGACCAACCCCCACCTGGCTCCAATCTCCTTTCAGGGAGCCATAGAGAGCCAGAAGGTCTCCCCTCAGCCTCCTTTCCTCCAACTGAACAACTCCAGTTCCCCCAGTTTCTCCTCACAAGACTTATTCAACACCTTCACTTGTCCACTTGCAGGCAGTGAAATGCCCCCATGGCTGGCAGTGCCATGTGCCAAGCTGTGCCAGCACCAGCCACCAGCTTGCTCCTGCCTGGGATGGTCTGCAGGGCAGCACACGGTGTCTGTCCCCCCAGGTCAGAGCCAAAGAGACATCAGGGCATGAGGAAAAGGCTGTAGATATGGCCTGCCTGGGCCTTCATAAAGCCTCTGACACCATTCCCCACACAGTATTCTCCTGGAGAAACTGGCTGCTCATGGCTTGGGTGGGCACCTTGCTGGGTACAGGTGGTGCTCCCCAGGGCTCAGCACTGGGGCCAGTTCTGTTCAACATTTTATCAGTGATCTGGACAAGGGGACTGAGTCACCCTCAGCCAGTTGGCAGAGGACACTAAGTTGATCTGCTGGAGGTTCTACATAGGGGTCTGAAGAGACTGGATCAATGGGCCAAGGCCAGTGGGATGAGGTTCAACAAGGCCAAGTGTCAGGTCCTGCACATGGGTCAGGAATGCTCCAGGCTTGGGGCAGTGCCCAGAGGAAAAGGACCTGGGGGGTACTGGTCGACAGTCACTGAACATGAGCCAGCAGTGTGCCCAGGTGGCCAAGAAGGCCACCAGCATCCTGGCCTGGAACAGCAATGGTGTGGCCAGCAGAACCAGGGCAGAAATCATCCCTCTGTACTGGGTACTGGTGAGGTCACTCTCAAATCCTGGGTTCAGTTTTAGGCCCCTCACTGGAGAGGGTCTAGAAAAGGACAACAAAGCTGGTGAAGAGTCTAGAGGACAAGTTAGGTCAGGGGAGGTTTAGGCTGGGCATGAAGAACAGTTTCTTCCCCAAAAGCGTTATCAAGGCCTGGCCCAGTCTAGCAAAGGCAGTAGTGGAGTCCCCATCCCAGGAGGGGTTTCAAAGCTGGGGAGATGTGGTGCTGAGGGCTGTGGTTTAGTGGTGAGCTGACATTGCTGGGTTAATGTGGGACTCAACGACCTTAAAGGTCAAAATAATTCTGTGGGTTTATCAGGGTGAGGAGCCTTAGAGATGCAAAGGGTAGGGAACTACACCTCTGTGTCACTCTAGCTACTCTCCTGATCTGTAGTCCTCCCTTCTGCACTCCAGTGGGACACCTGTGCCACGCTGCAGGTGACCCAGCAGTCACTGTCCCTGCTCCCAGCAACCTAGACATCTTTGTAAAGGCCAGCACTCCCCAAACCAGGAGAACATGCTGGTAACCATGTCCACATTGCCTGCTTGGGTGCCAGTTGGCAGGCTGGAGGAATGGATGTCCTACACCAGCTGGGCAGACCTCCAGAGCCGTTCCCCTGAAGGCACGTTCAGCACCACGGCTACCAGGCACCACCACGCCTTGGCCAGTGAGCAGGCAGAGAGCCACTGTCCTCCTTCCCCAGAGGCAGCCAGCTCCTGCCATCAGTAAATGAGTCTCCTTGACACTGACAGACAAGTTGTCATGGAGATGTTTCCCTCTTTAGCAGAGCTGCAGAGAGCTCTGCCCGCGGAGCTGGCTGATGACAAATGGCCCCAGGCACCCATCTGCTCGCTCCTTGCGTTGCCCACTCTGCTCCCAGCACCCACAGTGGGGCTGCTGCCTGCTGACTGGTTCCACACTCCCCATGGGCAGCAGCTATTTTGACAGCAAGGCATTCAAAAGGGCACCAAGATCAAAGATCTGCTGCAGCAGCTTCTTGGTCTGGCAGACAGTGACACAAAGGACATTCCCCAGCCCAGAGGAGGAACCTTCCCAAGCCTCACCACTCAGCACCTAGCACCTGACAGCTCTCATTCACCTGCCACTGCCCTCTGCCAGCTCTGAACACAGTGGGCATCCAGCTGAGGCTGAACAGCCACCAGGAGATAGGTGATCCACTTGGGAACTCACCATCATCCATCACAGCAATATCTAAGGGCCTGGCTTCTGAGGGATTGGGTATGAACACAAGCTCATAGCCACTCAGCCCTCCAACTACCCATGACAGGTCCATGACAGCACTGACACCGGCCTGAATGAAGCACATTTCCAGGACAAATGAGCTCTGAGAATGTCCTGGTGGACAACACCCAGCTGCATCTTGAGGAGCCCACCACCATCTAAGTAATGACAAGAAGTGTCTCCCTTTACCACCCCCCTACAACAGCTCAGATGAGATTCCACAGAAGATGACCAGGGGAGAGCCACCTTCAAAACTGAGCTGCTGTAGTGAGCACAAACAAATGAGCTTGGAAGGTCAGTGATACCTCCTGGCCACCAGCCCACAGCTTGGCTCTGGAGCTGCGGATGCCCACCAACACTGGCCAGAGATGCCAAATGAGATCTATTTCTGTCCACACAGACCCATAAAGCAGGGATCTGATGGCTGGTTACTGCTGAAGAGGTCATTTGAGCCTCCATCTATTAGGGAATGCTGGCAGCTTCATGGTAATGAGAGGTTCCACCTCCCTCCTGTCTGACACCTGCAGGTGGGTTTGACACACTTCCAAATGCTCTCCATGTAGGGTTTGGGTTTGTTTTTTCCTTTCCAAACAAGAAAGCTGTTCTACAAAATCTAATGCACGAGTTGTCTGTCCTCCAGCTTCACCAGTGCCAAGCTTCCAAGCCAGACCCATCAGGAAGCTTTCAAGCGCAGACTTTCAGGACAGAGCTCTTCCATACAAAAAGAAGCAGTGACCCCTTGGATGCCTCAGCAGTGGTGGGCAGGGACTGGCACTGATGGCACCAGCCACTCCACACTGATCATCACATAGGGGGGAAGAGCAGCAGCCTGAAGCTTGCTCTGAGGCTGTGCAACAGGACCACAGTGAGGTGGGAAGAGTCATGCTGGTGAAAGCATTCTCAGAACCTCCTTTAACTGCATACCCTTGAATAACAGCAGCAGACACCAGCTGCAGTGGCCAGGCACAGACCTATCCCAGTGCTCCTTCCCAAAGAGAATCATGGAACTGTTTTGAGTGAGAAAAGACCTCTAAGATCATTGAGTTCAACCAGCAACCTAACACCACCATGGCCATTAAACCAGGTCCCCAAGTTTCCACACATTTCTTAAACACCTCCAGGGATGGGGACTCCACCACCTCCCTGGGCAGCCTGTTCCAATGCCTGACCACTCTTGCAGGAAACAAATTGTTCCTCATGTCCAACCTAAACCCCCCCTGGCACATTTTCAGGCCCTCTTGTTCTATCACTTGATACTAGGGAGAAGAGACCAAGCCCCACCTGGCTTCAACCTCCTTTCAGGGGGTTGTAGAGAGCAATGAGGTCTCCCCTCAGCCTCCTCTTCTTCAGACTAAACCACCCCAGTTCCTTCAGCTAGAAACATGAAGACTGTGCTCCAGTTCCTGCTTGTAGCTTGTGGTGGAGCCCAAAAGGTGCCAAAGGAATTCCCCAGTCCTGCCTGGAAAGGGACAGGGTGGTGGTACCTGCATCTCACCTCATTCAGCACCATGCCCATGGTGGAAAGACCACTATCAACATAGAATCAGAGAATTGTTACACTTGGAAAAGACCTCCAAGATCATCCAGTCCAACCACCAACCCAACACCACTATGGCCAGTAATCCATGTCCCCAAGTGCCATCTCCACACATTTCTTGAACACGTCCAGGGGTGGGGACTCCACCACATCCCTGGGCAGCCTGTTCCAGTGCCTGACCACTCTTGCAGGAAATAAATTGTTCTTCATGTCTGACCTAAACCTCCCCTGGCACAATTTCAGGCCATTTCCTCTTGTCCTATCACTTGATACTAGGGAGAAGAGTGGACTTCACAGCAGGGAGCTTCCAACAGAAGAAACCTGCTTCTAGCAGCACCTCGACATCTCAACCCAGAAACTACCACTTTGAAGTTTCATCTTATCTCAGCAGTACAGAATTCAGAGGACATGAGAGCTTCCAGCCCACCCCCTTCCCAAGCAGAATCTGAGAGCCACCTAGGGAGTCCTCCTGGGCAGCCTTGCAGGAACAGGCCTCCAGGCTGGAGCTCGAGCTGCACAGAGTGAAGCTCACAAGTTCTGGTCCTGGCAGGAGCAGGAAACTGTGTGAAATATGTGGGTTGTACAGTTGGAGCTCTGGAGAGCTTACTACATCCATGATTAGTGTTCAGATGATCAGTTGGACAGCTAACAAAGATGGAAAACCCCAAATGGATGCAAGACACAATTTTTAGCCTCTGCAGTAGAACCACATGAGATGGAAACGGTCTGGTTCAGCTCCAGCACAACACAGAAGCCATCCCACCTACCACAGAAGAGTGAGAGAGGTTTTGACTCCCTGTGCCCTTCCCCCTGGAATGAGGTGGGCAGCCAAGATGTTTCTGTATCCACTTTGGTGGATATGAAAGAAAAAAAAAAAAAAACAAACAAAAAACAAGTTAATTAGAACTTCTGAAAGAAGGAGACATCCAATTTTTCAAACACAACTCATCCTGTGTCTGAACTGCTCTCCTGAGGGTCATTTTCATAGTCAATTAATCTTTCCAATGTCAGGCTGAAATTATCAGCAGTGACACCCTGACCACGGTGTCAGCAGCAGCAGAGGCCTGGCTGCAGATTGGTGTGGTGGTGACACTGATGATATTGAGTCTGACAACAGAAAAAATTAGCTTCAGATGGCGATAACTCCAATGACAGCAAACTCCACAGAGGCTCCTTCAGACCCTGACCATGCCTGCATCCAGCTGCAAGCTCTGTGGCTTTGTTCCCTGCAGAGGGACCTGGACAAGCTGGATGGGTGGGCAGAGGCCAATGGGAGGAGATTGAACAAAGCTAAGTGCAGGGTTCTACACTTTGGCCACAAGAACCCCAAGCAGCACTACAGGCTGGGGACAGAGTGGCTGGAGAGCAGCCAGGCAGAGAGGGACCTGGGGGTGCTGGTTGATAGGAGCTGAACAGGAGCCAGCAGTGTGCCCAGGGGGCCAGGAGAGCCAATGGCATCCTGGCCTGCATCAGGCATAGTGTGGCCAGCAGGACAAGGGAGGTTATTCTGCCCTGAGCTCAGCACTGCTCAGGACACACCTTGAGTGCTGTGTCCAGTTCTGGGCTCCTCAATTCAAGAGAGATGTTGAGGGACTGGAAGGTGTCCAGAGAAGGGCAAGGAAGCTGGGGAGGGGTCTGGAACACAAACCCTATGAGGAGAGGCTGAGGGAGCTGGGGGTGTTTAGCCTGGAGAAGAGGAGGCTCAGGGCTGACCTCATTGCTGTCTACAACTACCTGAAGGGAGGTTGTAGCCAGGAGGGGGTTGGTCTCTTCTCCCAGGCAACCAGCAGCAGAACAAGAGGACACAGTCTCAAGCTGTGCCAGGGGAGGTCCAGGCTGGATGTTAGGAGGAAGTTCTTCACAGAGAGAGAGATTGCCCATTGGAATGGGCTGCCCAGGGAGGTGGTGGAGTCACCATCCCTGGAGATGTTCAAGAGAAGCCTGGGTGAGGCACTTGGTGCCATGGTCTGGTTGATTGCTTAGGGCTGGGTGATAGGTTGGACTGGATGATCTCTGAGGTCTCTTCCAACCTGGTTGAATCTGTGATTCTTCCCACCTGGAGAAGATGGGGACCACACCACCAGCCTCTTCTGTACAATGGTGGAGAGGAGCTGTGAAATGTGATGGACACCCAGGCAAAAACCATCTACTCCTGCTGCCCCCAGGCAGTGGGGAGACAAAAGCTGCAATGTCTATTGCCACAACCTCTTAGGGGAGGAGGAGATGTACAGGTAACCAACCAGCTGGCACCTCCTTGTTGCACACTGAGAAGTTGTGGAGGCTCCAACCCTGGAAGTGGGCAGAGGCAGGTTGGACACGGCCTTGAGCAACCTGGTCTAGTAGAAGTCCCTAGCAGGAAGTCCATGGCAGTGGGGTTGGAACTGGATGGTCTTCAAGGTCCCTTCCCAACCCAAACCATTCTATTTTAAATTAGAGAAGAGGAGATCTAGCTTGGATGCTAGGAATGAGTTCTTTACCATGAGGGTGGTGGAACACTGGAACAGGTTGCCCAGGGAGGTAGTTGAAGGCCCATTCCTGGAGACATTCTATGTCAGGCTGGACTCCTGAGTTCAGTTCAAGGCTCCCCACTTCAACAGAGACAGGGAACTACTGGAGAGAGTCCAGTGGAGGCTACAAAGATGCTGAGGGGCCTGGAGCATCTCTGTGAGGAGGAAAGGCTGAGAGCCCTGGGGCTGGTGAGCCTGCAGAAGAGCAGCCCAAGAGGGGAGCTGAGCAATGCTCAGCAAGAGCTAAAGGGTGAGGGGCAAGAGGCTAGGGCCAGACTTTTCAGTGGTGCCCAGGACATGGGGCAATGGGCACAAACTGGAACACATAAGGTTCCACCTGAACAAGAGGAGAAACTTCTCTGTTGTGAGGGTGCTGGAGCCCTGGAGCAGGCTGCCCAGAGAGGTTGTGGAGTCTCCTTGTGTGGAGAGCTTCCAAAGCCAGCTGGGCATTGTGATGCTGGGCAAGCTGCTGGGGGTGCCCCTGCTTTAGCAGGGGGGGTGGAATGGATGATCTCCAGAGGTCCCTTCCAGCCCCCACTGTGCTGAGATTGGGGGAATTCTGTGAAAGCCATCAGGAGGGCACAGAAATACGCAGCTGATTCTGAACATGCAGGAAGAGTCACCACCCAGGGACACTTAGCTGTAAATTGGGGAGGAAAGTGGATGTAACAAGATGTACAATGACATCAGGAGTTAGTAAAACTGTTCCCATCAAAGGAACACACTCAGCACACTCAAAGCCTGACATTTATCTGCCTTGACACAGGTGGAGGAGAAAGATCTCCTTTTATCTGTTGATGTTGGGTTGTTTGGCAGTGAGAGAACAAGGGGATTGATAAGCAACAGAAGCATTAAGTGTCACATAAAGATTATGAGCCTGGTGCTGGCTGCTGCAATTAAATTTGATGGTTGTTTCTCTGTGAGTAATGATAAGATCCCCCCTGTGCATACCCAAACAACTGGCTGGGGACATGAGGACAACTGCTCGGGGTAGCCAAAGCTACTCTTTATCAACCAGGTCACCAAAAGGGAGTTTTGCAGTTACCTGCAGTGACCTGAAGTGCTAAGCAAGAAGATAACATCTAGGTGTGGTTGCCTACAGAATAAACATGGGCAAACATGGGCATCTTTGTGTCCTGTGATAGGACAAGGAGCAAGAGGCACAAACTGGAACCCAGGAAGTTCCACCTCAAGAGGAAATGGTCTGAAATCACACCAGGAGAGGTTTAGGGTTGGATATTAGAAACAATTCCTTTCCTGCAAGAGTGGTCAGGCATTGGAACAGGCTGCCAGGGAGGTGATGGAGTCCCCATCCCTGGAGGTGTTCAAGAAATGTGTGGCCATGGCACTGTGGGACATGGTTTGATGGTCATGGTGGTGTTGGGTTGATGGCTGGACTGGATGATCTTAGAGATATCCTCCAAACAAAAACATTCTAAGATTCTACAAGGGAAACATCTTTACTGTAAGGGTGACAGAGCCATTCTGTGGCTGGATGCCAGAACCCAAACATCCCAGATGTTCATTCCTGAGAACAGCAGTGGTGCTTCCATGCTCTTACAGAAGAGTTCAGTATGATTCAGCAACATCAACCCTTTGGAGACCAGAAGAGCAAAATGTGGGGACTTCAGAGGTTGCTAGAACAGTTTGGGACAGAAGAGACCTTAAAGATCATCTAGTTCCAACCCCCTGCCATGGGCAGGGACAGCTTCCACCACACCAGGTTGGTCAAGGCCTCATCTAACCTGGCCTTGAACACCTCCAGGGAGGAGGTATCCTCCCTGGGCAACCTGTTCCAGTGTCTCACCACCCAGAATTTCTTCCTAAAGAATTTCTTCCTAATCTCCAGCCTTAATCTACCTTCCTCCAGCTCAAAGCCATTGCCCCTCATCTTGTCACGACAAGCCCTTGTAAGAAGTCCTTCCCCAGCTCTCTTGTAGCCCCCTCCAGGTACTAGAAAGCTGCTCTAAGGTCTCCTTGGAGCCCTCTCAAGATGAACTACCCCATCTCTCATAGCTACTTCATGGCTTGATGAAGCATTCCACATGGATGGTTCACCTCACTCAGGTTGGAACTTTCCTGGAATACATTACTCATTTTTCCCCTATTCCTTGACCAACCTCAGTGATGTCTCAGCCTTCAGCAATGAAAGCAGTGCTCACCCTGTCCTGCTGGCCCAGCCTGAGTGTCACCACCTCATACAACAGCGCTGTGACAGCCAGGCTGGGGCTGGCACTAAGGAGAAGCCAGCAATGCCCTAATGATGGGCTGAAGCTGAGCAGATGTACGGTAGGTCAGCTCTGATTGCACTGAGCTCATCACCAGGATCAGCCTCTCAGCAGAAATGGGGCTTCTGTCAGGCTTCCCACACACTCATTCCTCATCCCTGCTACAGCCAGCAGTACCAGCTCCTGATGTGCTGGGCAGCTCTGGAAGCCAGAAGAGTATTCTGCTATTGCACTCTGGCTTTCCATGCCCTGGCTTCTCTTTTTGCCTTCTAACCTTTTCCACCACGAGGTAGCACCTGTTCATCCAGGCCTTACAGCTCAAAACCCAGTTCAGTGCCACCACCATGTCTCCACACCTGGAGCACTGCGTTCAGATTTGGTCCCCACTGACCAAAAAAACATGTGGTCAGGCTGGAAAGTGTCCAGAGAAGGCCCACACAGTGTTTGGAGAACTGGAAGCCCTGCCATGAAAGGAAAGGCTGACACCTGGGTTTGTTCAGCCTTGAGAAGAGAAGGCTCAGGAGAGAACTCATCACCAACGACCAGGACATAAAGGGTGGCTACCAGGAGGACACAGACTCCCTTTTTACAAGGAGTCCCATGGAAAAGACAAAGGGTGATGGGGACAAGTTAGTGCTGGGGAGATTCCTATTGGACTCCAGAAGAAAATATTTCCTCATTGGGAAACATTTGGACATGGGAATCATCTCCTCAGGGAAGTGGAGGATTCCCCTACATTGGTCAGTTTGAAGACTCAGCCTGACAGGGTGCTGGCCCAGCTCATTTCAACTGCACTATCCCCTAGGAAGGTTGGGCCAGATGGTCCCTGGGGTCCCTTCCAACCTGGGACTCTGTGAATTCATCAAAGCACCTGAACCTGGTGCCCTGAACTTGTTTAACCTCCCCAGGAGATTCAGTCAGTGGAGGCGGCAGGAGAGGTGAGGTGCAGGCTGTGACTGAGCTCAAACTGACTCTCAGCTAATGAGATGCTCCTGTCAGCGTGGTGTCAGGGTGACAGGGATGTCACCACCTCACACAGCTCTGTAATTTCTGAGTGGCTTTGGTGTCACCTTGAAGTGTGCTGAAGGCAGTGTGAAGGTGGCACGATGAGATGAGTGCAGTGTTGCCCCACGCACAGGGCGTGCCGTTGGGTGCAGGCAGACACCACGGTCGTGGCACTGGCACAACACTCACCTACAGCAGCAGGAAGCCTGCAGGCAAAGCTAGGACACCACAGAAATGAACTGAATTAACTTTCTTCCTTCTCAGCTCCCACCTGAACTCCTCCCTCACCTGCACACACACTTGGAAGCTCTCAGTCCATTCTCTGAGGCTTACATTCATAGATTCATGGATACACAGACTGATTTGGGTTGGAAGGGACCTCGAAGATCATCTGGTTCCAACCCCCTGCCATGGACAGGGACACCTGACAGGTGTCAGGACACCCAACCCAGCCTTGAACACCTCCAGAGTGGGGGCATCCACAGCCTCCCTGGGCCACCTGCTCCAGTGTCTCACCACCTTTACTGTGAGGTTTAGAGCTGTTTGATCCTGAGTTAATGACCAGTCCATGCAATACACAGAAGACAGATGAAAAGTAAGCAGGTTTTGGTGGCTTTTCTCTTCTTCTCTTTCTTCTCAGTCTGGAGAGGGCAATTCCAGAGAGCAAAACAGCCATGGTGGGACACAGGAGAGGTTGCTCACCAGGAATCCCACAGTGCTGCCAAGAACTCCTTGTGGGTGAACACTCCTTAGTGCCAGGGAAGCCTTTGTGGCAAGGAAACAGCTCAGTGTTTGAAGGATGCAGCAGAAGGCTTCCATGGTTTCTGCAGTACCAGGACCAAACTCTGGCTCCTCTTCCAGGTGACACAATGAGGGTGAATGAGAGCCCGGCACCCTCCATGTACACATCTCCTCTGCTTTTATGAGATCTGAAATGTAAAACCTCTTCTTCTCTCTAACACTAGACAAGATTTATTTTAATCTCAGCTGGATCTTATCAGAAGTTCTGTACCTAACAGCTCTCTGACACAGGAATCAAAGAAAACACTCAAAACACAAGGAGATGAAAAAGGAAGAGGCTATCTACAAAGGTATTATGGACTTGAAATGCAGGAATGTATTTCAGAACCCTCCTTTTTCAGGTGTTCAGTTCAGAACAGACACAAGCAGGAGCAGTCCCACTGCCTGCCATAGAACCATAGAATTGTTTGGGTTGGAAAAGACTTCCAAGATCCAACCTTCAACCCCACACCACCATGGCCATTAAACTGTGTTCCAAAGTACCCACTCCTATCCATGATGCTTTGAAATTCATTGAGAAGCCAACCTTGGCCCTTGTATTTCCATTGCATTCTGCAGACTGCCTCAGTTAGAGCCCATTTAGAGGTGCAGAGTGTCCTGCTCCTCAGAAAGGTGTCTGCTGGCATCTGTGTGGCCCTGGCATGTCCAGATGAAGTTGGGATGCTGCCTACTGGGAGCTCTACAGAAGACCCAGAGTGTCCTGCTCCTCAGAAAGGTGTCTGCTGGCATCTGTGTGGCCCAGGCATGTCCACCTGGAGTTGGGATGCTGCCTACTGGGAGCTCTACAGAAAACCCAACACTGGAAGTCAAGCTCAGGAGGCACCAAATCATTGAATGCCAACTAGAAGGAAAATGAACTCTTTTTTGCTCTGCAGCTATGCTGAGCAGGTAGCCAGGCTGGGGCTGGGCCAAGGGAACCTGGAGCAACTCCCTGAGATGTGTCCTGTGCCAGCAGCCAGTACTTCTCCAGCCAAGTGACCAGCTAGGTGTGTAATTGCCTCTTGCTCTTCATTCTCAGCTGGATCTTCTGAGTGCTGGGCATGTTCAGAGGCTTGACACTGAAGCCTGCAGAGCAGTGCATTAAGGCATCAAAAAGGGGAACTTAAAAGTCATTGCCATGGCTACGTGACAACTTCTTTTGCAGCATTATATGTTTTATGAAATATGTATGATCCTATTTAATCCATACCATTTGGTCCCAGCATTTCATCTCTGATAACAGCCTCTTAATGACACCCCTGGTCTTGTGGTGATTGTAATAATTAGGCTCATCTAAATCAACATGTTTGATGTTAAATATCCTGAAATCCTTTAAAAAATATTTATTTTGCCCTGCACTTTAGAAGCTGCTTTGCTCTTCTGCAGCGTCTGGAATCTGTTCAGAGCTACATTAAAAAAGTCCTCCCAGAAGCTCATTTCCTGTGAAGGGCTCCTCTCAGCTATTTCTTCTTCCCTTAAGGATGTGATAAAGAGGCCAAGATCAGGCACCCATTCTTTGAATCTAAAATGCCACTGATCACATTCTTCATCCTTTTATTAACCAGAAACCCTTACAGTGCTGAATCTTGCCAAGGAGCTCCTCAACAAAGGGCTCAGAACAACAACAACAACCCACTGCAGAACAGTTGTGTCTGGCCAGCAGGAGCCAACACCACCCCTGGTATTTCACAGAATGATAGAATTGTTTGGGTGGGAAAAGACCTCCAAGATCATTGAGTCCAACCATCAACCCAACACCACCATGGCTATTGATCCATGTCCCCAGGTGCCATCTCCACAGGTTTCTTGGACACCTCCAGGGATGGGGACTCCACCCCTCCCTGGGCAGCCTGTCCCAATGCCTGGACAGGCCTCCCAACTTGCCTCCCAACTTGCAGGAACGAAATGGTTCCTAATATCCAACCTAAACTCTTCCTGGTGCAATTTCAGGGCATTTCCTCTCATTCTATTACCTGAGTGAGGGACTGCAGGAGCAGCTCTGCCTGGCCTGAACATGGCCCATTGGGTAGCTGCATGAGCCCCCTGCCAGGCATCCACAGCTATTTTAGCATTTCCAGTGAAGAAAACCTCGATTTGAATAACAATTACAGCAGGTCCCCTCGTTACAGCAACGATGGAGGGAGAACACTATCACCACTGCTTGTGGCAACAACTTGAACAAAAACAGGTTAAAGGGGGAAACAAAGGATGAGAAGGAGCCATGGCTGCCTGACTCTGAAGGGAAGCTTGTTTGGAGTCACTGAGGAAGGGCTCAGCAAGGACCAGCCTTATCTACTGCCTACAGCTCGCTGCCTCCACAGGCTGAAGGATATAACGGCCACCAGCTGACTCCAGCAGCCAGCAGGAGCCCTGACAGCAGAAGGTGACATCCCCCAGGGACAGGGATGTAAAATACACCTCACAGCTTTATCTTGGAGAGAGAGTCTGGGGAAAACTACAGCTGGAGAAAAGCAAAAGCATTTCCTGGCACTCCAGCAGCCTCCGGAGCACTGCTGCGTGCTGCTCCCTTTTGTACACAGCAAAGGCAGGCAGCAGCTCTCCAGGAGCAGACCACACATCCTGCACTGGCACACTGGCTGTGGGCAACCAAATCACTCAGCACAGGCCTTTCAGCAACATAACCACGACTGTTTTCACCCTGTTCATGCAGAGGTCCTGGGCAGGACACACTGGGGCAGTCAGGGCTCCTTCCAAGCAGAGAGGCAGCAGGATCCCATCAGGAGAGTCTCAAAGAGGCAGCTTGTGTGTGTGTGTGCAAAGGGATGAATACCTACACACACCTGGGGTTCTTCAGCTTGGAGAAAAAGAGGCTGAGGGGAGACCTTCTGGCTCTCCACAACTCCCTGAAAAGAGGCTGGAGTCAGGTAGGGGTTGGTCTCTTCTCCCAAGGAACAAGTGCTAGCACAAGAGGAAATGGCCTCAAGTTGCCCCAGGGAAGCTTTAGGTTGGACATGAGGAACACTTACTTCCTCAAAAGGGTTGTCAAGGCCTGGCCCAGGATGCCCAGGGCACCAGTGGAGTCCCCATCCCAGGAAGGGTTTCAAGGCCATGCAGATGTGGTGCTGAGGGACAAGGTTTAGTGGTGACCTGGCAGTGCTGGGTTAATGGTTGGACTTGATAATCTTAGAGGCATCCTCCCAACAAAACAATTCTATGACTCTGTAGTAGGAAACCCAAATCCAAGCTTTACTGTAGCTAAATACTTGACTCAAATCCTGACCACCCTCCTGGTGTAGAATTTCTTCTTCATGTCTCATCTAAATTCAGCTTCTTCCAGCCTGAAGCCATCACCCCTCATCCTGTCACTCCGTGCCTTTGTCAGATGTCCCTCTCCAGCCCTCCTGCAGCTCCCTTCACATACTGGAAGGCTGCTCTAAGGTCTCCCTGGAGCCTCTGAGATCACATACTCCAGCAGGGTCACCCAGCACAGATGTAAAAGTGCCAGGATGCCCTGGGGTCTTGCTCTCCCTAGTGAGCAGGAGCTGCCATGCCTCCCCCAGCTCACCCCAGAAGGACACAGCACTGCTGTGTGTCAGAGGCTGCACACTCAGTGGTGCACAGCAAAGGCTTGTTGGGGTTTCTGTGACAGGAAGAAACCAGTTCAGGGACTCAGCTCCTTGCCTGGGTATCTGCCAAGAGCTGTAAAATGAGAACAAACAATAAAGCTGCTTCTAGCTCCCTAGCCCAGGTACAACCAGCCACAGTACAGCAGCCCTAACCTCCTGCCAACACAAGCATCCTTCCCTGCCTCCTTTCTCCAGCCTCCCAAGGTCTGAGCACTCTCATGTGCCCTGCAAGGACATCTCCAGGGCTCCAAAGCACAGGATAAGAAGGTGTATTCTCTGATTCACAGATTACATGAGGTTGGAAGGGACCCTCAAAGGTCCTCTTGTCCAACCCCCCCTGCAGTCAGCAGAGACATCTCCAACTAGAACAGGTTACTCAGAGCCACATCAAGTCTGATCTTAAATGTTTCCATGGACAGGGCCTCAACCGCATCTCTGGGCAACCTGTCCCAGTGTTCCACCACACTCATTGTGAAGAACTTCCTCCTAACCTCCAACCCAAATCTCCCCTGGTCCAGGTTCAAACCATTGCCCCTCACCCTATCATGACAAGCTCTTCTAAAGAGTCCCTTCCCAGCCTTCCTGGAGCCCTTCAGGTACTGGAAGGCTGCAGTTAGGTCTCCCCAGAGCCTTCTCTTCTCCAGATTGAACAGCCCCAACTCTTGCAGCCTGTGCTCATAGGAGAGGTGCTCCAGCCTTCTGCTCATCTTCATGGCCTCCTCTGGACCCACTCCAGCAGGTCCAAGTCCTTCTTGTGTTGAAGGCCTCAGATCTGGACCTATCTGCTGGCCAGGCTTCTTCTGACACAGCCCAGGATGCCATTGGCCTTCTGGGCTGCAAGTGCTCATTGCTGGTTAGATCACACAAGGCTTTATGTTAAAGCAGGGCTCAACCAGAGGGTGCTGCACCATCTGGCTTCCATTGCCTGGGCTAGAATTGTGCTGGGACAGCTGGGAACAGCAGGGATGAACATACGCATGGGATTTGGACAGATGGAGCAAGTCACCTTGCTCCAAGAGCTGTGACATCACTTGTTTGCATGGCAGCAGCTTCCTCTCAGCAACGTGGCAGACACCCAGAGTCACTTTGGACACCCATGGTCCATCCAATGCAAGTGACCTCCTCTGCTAGCATGGACCTGGACTTCAGAGGGCTGGAGAACCTCCCCTGTGGGGACAGGCTGGAAGAGATGGGGTTGTTGAGCCTAGAGAAGAGAAGGCTCCAAGAAGACCTTAGAGCTACAGGAGAGCTGGAGAGGGACTTTTCACAAGGGCTTGTAGTGACAGGATGAGGGACAATGGCTTTGAGCTAGAAGAGAGGAGACTGGAAATGGAGGTTAGGAAGAAATTCTTTCCAGTGAGGGTGGTGAGACACTGGAACAGGTTGCCCAGGGAGGTTGTGGATGCCTCCTCCCTGAAGGTTTTCAAAGCCAGGCTGGATGAGGCCTTGAGCAACCTGGTCTAGTGGAAGGTGTTCCTGCCCATGGCAGGGGGTTGGAACTAGATGACTTTTGAGGTGCCTTGCAATCCATTCTATGAATCTGTGAAGCATACACCTTGGTATCTCAGTGCAGTCAAGTACACACCTTAGTATCTAGGCAGCTTTGCTGTACCAGGCAGCAGTACAAAGCATGCTATTTTGAAGAAGCCTGACAAAAGAAGCTGCCAGTCTGCCTATCCTGCAGGCTGCAATGAGCAGCCCCACAAGCAGAAGAAAAATGATTTTTTTTGCCTCTTTCTTTCCCTATATTTGAAGGGAAACATCCCCAGAAGCCATTAGTGCAAGCAACAGCAGAACAATCAATTTGCAGCAAATAGGAGTAGCAGCACTAAAAGCCACGAACTGGAGAAGCACAGAAGTGAGAGGAGAAAAGGGAAGTGCTGGCAAGAAGCAGAAAAGAAGAACACTGGAAACACTGCCAAAAGCAGCACAACATCATCAGCCACACTGCTCAGCAGCACAAAGCCCACAGCACACCAAGCATCAGAGGCTTGGCTACAGAACTCCTCATTTCCACCCCAGTGTGGAGGCACAAGGCTTGCCCCCTGGGGGTCAGAGGCCCCTGGAGACACTGAGAGCTGGCCGTGCTCAGAGTACATCTGGGCTAGGGTGAAGGTGAGACCCTTGGTAGAGCCTCAGCCACCACATCTCACATCCTGTTCTGGGCACCTTGCTCCAAGGAGGACATTGAGGGGCTGGAGCAGGGCAACAAAGCTGGTGGAGGGTCTGGAGAACAGGTCTGGTGAGGAGCAGCTGAGGGAACTGGAGCTGTTCAGTCTGGAGGAAAGGAGGCTGACATCTTCTGGCTCCCTGGAAGAAGCTTGGAACCAGGTGGGGGTTGGTCACTTCTCCCAAGTACCAAGCAACAGGACAAGAGGAAATGGCCTCAAGTTGCACCAGGGAAGGTTTAGGTTGGACATGAAGAACAATTTATTCTCCAATGGGTTGTCAATGCTTGGCTCAGGCTGCCCAGGGCAGTGGTGGAGTCCCCAATTCCTGGAGGGGTTTCAAAACCATGGAGATGTGGTGCTGAGGGCCATGGTTAGTGGTGAGCTGGCAGTGCTGGATTAAGGGTTGGACTCTGTGGTCTTAAAGGTCATTTCCAACCAAATTCCATGATTCTGTGTTTGAGAACTTGAATCAGTTCCTCTCTGAAGGTAAGTCCTTGACTGAAATCCTCACTTGCAGACCAAAGCATGGGTCATAGACCTTCATTTTCCTGCAGGAATAGGAGCCCCATGCCTCTGTCCTCATTTGTGTTTCCATCCCCACAGCCAGAACCAGACCTTCTTGCACCTCACACTGAATCCCCTCTCTTGAGCTCCCACAGTGTCTCAGCAGCAGTTCCTCACAGGATTTATGAACATTAAACCAACAGCTATCAAATATTGGGTGATGGTATCAAACACAGACACTTGTCAACACCACTGCCTGGACTTTTGGGAGCTTCCCTTCCCACTCCATACGGGGGGGGGGGGGGGGGGTGACTCCTTTAGCACAGCCTGAACCCATGGTGCCATCTACTGGAAAGTAGGACTTCAGCAAACAAAATTCACTTTCCTTTTTCCCCCAAAACCCTGGAGAGAGGATCAGCTTCACTCCCCTACACTTGCTCTACCTAATTCTGTTCCATAAGATGTGTATAAGAGTAGATTAAAACACTGAATAAAAAGCTAAAATCATAGACTCATAGAATGGTTTCAGTTGGAATAGATCTTTAGAATCATCAAGTCCAATCATTAACCCAGCACTGCCAGGTTACCTCTAAACCATATCCCTCAGCACCACATCTCCATGACTCCTCCAGGGTCAAAGGGGAGATATTGTTCCTCACATCCAACCTAAACCTCCTGGGGTGCAACCTGAGGACGTTTCCCCTTGTCCTATCACTTGTTCCTTGGGAGAAGAGACCAAAGCCCAAGAAGAAGATGCCAGGGTACAGATCACAGCCCTGGCAGTCCTTGGCTCCTGGCAGAACCATGCTGGCACTGGGCAGGCACTGGCAATGCCACAGTGACTGTGATGGGTTGGGGACACAACTGCATGGCTGGCTTGTGGCTGGACATGTCCTCATGGTGCTGGTATGTGAAACCCATGGAGAGGGTGCTCCTCAAGCCAAAGCAGCAGGATCTGCACATGCCCTGGCCCAAGCTCAGCTCCTGGAGTCCCACTGGACTGGCTCACAGTATCACAGAATTACCAAACAGTAGGGGTTGGAAGGAATCTCTGGAGATCATTGAGTCCAATCCCCCCAAAAAGGCAAGTTCACCTAGAGAAGGTCACTCCAGAACACATCCTGGTGGGTTTTGAATCTTTCCAGTGATGGAGACTCCACCACCTCTCGGGGCAGCCTGTTACAGGACTCTGTGACCCTTCAATTAAAGGAGTTCCTCCTCATGTTTAGATGGAGCTTCTTCTATTCAAGTTACTGCTTGTTACCCCTTGTCCTGTCACTGGCCACCACTGGAAAAACTCTGGTCCCATCCTCCTGACACCCACCCTTGAAGCATTGACCAGCACTGATGAGATTTCCCCTCAGACTAAAAAGCTCCAATTCCCTCAGTCTCTCCTCAGAAGAGAGATGTTCTGGACCCTGCAGCATCTCTGTAGCCCTAAGCCTTTGAAGACTCACCTCCAGCCAGCTCACCTGTGCCAAGGGGTAGGAGAAGGCAGCTCCATTTCCAATCCTTTCTTTAGAGCACAGTTCAGCTTCCTGTTTGCATTTACACACACAATGGAGGGGGGCTTTCTGCTGGGGTTTCCATCTCTAGCAGGCATTAAGGTATGTTTAATTGAAACACCCTGCCCCGTGGGACTCATTAGCAGCTTAATGAGTGCCTGGGTGCAAAGAGAGAGAAAAGGCAGAATGGTAAAATACGGTGTGGCTGCAGAAATCATGGAGATGGATGAGGAAGGGTGGGGGAGAGCTGCTCAGCCACATCCAGGCAGGGAAAACTCTCCAGGAGACAGGCTATTTAAATATGAAATAACTGCCCAGGAGTCGTGTAGGTGCCGAAGAGGAGATGTGATGGAATGGTGCTTCTCCTAATCTGCTCAGGCTGTAATTATGGGCTCCATACTCCAGCTACAAAGAGCATTTATCCTACACCCAGGATTTCAATTGCTTTCTCTCCAATAAATTGCAGAGATTACCTTCAACGTTACTCAGCACAGCCAGGAAGCTTCAGGCAGAGCTGATGTGCCCATAAAATATCCAACATTTGTCTAACATGACTGGTAGCAAATATTTTTCTGGCTATTGTCATGAAAGCTTTTTCTGACTAGATTATGTATGGGTGAAAAATTAATTGACTCTCCCCAGAGAGAGTCATTTCAGTAGGGAAAAAGCAGCTATTCCAAACTCCATTCCCTTTTTTGAGACACTGGAACAGGTTGCCCAGGAGGGTTATGGATGCCCTCTCCCTGGAGGTGCTCAAGGCCAGGTTGGATGAGGCTTTGAGTGACTTGGTCTAGTGGGAGGTGTCCCTGGCCATGGCAGAGGGTTGGAACTAGGTGATCTTTAAGGATCTTTCCAACCCAAACCATTCCAGGATTCAATGAATCTATCATAATACCTCCAGTGAGTCAATTTTCAGAGTAAATAGCAACCTGGAAAGTGCCCTTGAAAAGAATTTGATCTGGTGTCTAAAGGAAGATTTCTGTGGGGTGGTCACCAGCATCAGGTCCAAGATATTCCTGAGAACAAAAAAACCCAAAGCATAAGGAACTGCACATGTGAAAACAGGGAAGCTATCCAAGTGGAAAATGCATTAATGACAATGAGCAGCCAGGAAATAATGGCTGTGCCAGAAGGGAGGGGACAACATGTCCCTGGGGAAGGAGCATCCCTAGGCACGGGGCACAGCCTGTGGCATGGCCCCCACAAGGAGCCTGAGCCAAGGCTGGGCTTTATGATTTCCCACCTCAGCAACGTTGGCAACTCCTCCTGTTCTTGTGCAGCTTCAAACACCCAGTTCAAAGACAAAAGAGAGGGACTGCACAGACCTGCAGCACTCATCCCACCAGCAGAAGTATTTCACACAGACTGCATGGGGTTGGAAGGGACCTTCAAAGGTCATCTTGTCCAATCCCCCCTGCACTCAGCAGGAACAGCTCCAACTAGAGCAGATTGCTCAGGGCCACATTAAGCTTGACCTTGAATGTCTCCAGGAATGGGGCCTCAACATCTCTGGGCAACCTGGTCCAGTGTTCCACCACTCTCATTGTGAAGAACTTCCTCCTAATGACCAACCTAAATCTCCCCTGCTCCATTTTCAAAACACTGTCCCTTGTCCTGTCACCACAGACCTTTCTAAACAGCCCCTCCCCAGCCTTCCTGTGGATCCCCTTCAGGAACTGGAAGGCTGCTCTAAGAGCCTTCTTTTCTCCAGGCTGAACAGCCCCAGCTGTCACAGCCTGTCCCCCCAGGGAAGGTGCTCCAGCCCTCTGATCATCTTTGTGGCCCTTCTCTAGACCCTCTCCAGCAGGTCTATGTCCTTCTTGTGTTAAGAGCCCCATAGCTGGACACAGCACTCCAGGTGAGGTCTCACCAGAGCAGAGCAGGGGGGCAGAATCACTCTCTATCTGCTAGCCAAGCTGCTTTTGATGCAGCCCAGGATGCCATAGACCTTGTGGGCTGCAAGTGCCCATTGCTGGCTGATGCCCAGCTTCTCACCCACCAGCACCCCAAGTCCTTTTCTGCAAGGCTGCTCTCAATGCAATGCCATTCAGTCAGAAATATCAGATACTGCCTGCTCTGGGTGGGGCTGCAGGAGAATCTGAGCTCAGTCAGAGGCTGAAGCATGGTAGTTAATTATTGTTTTGTTATAACCAGGCAAATATGAACAGCAGGCCTGGTATTACAGCTTCCAGTTTCTCAGGAGTGCTACTTTTATGTGTCTGTGTGAGAGCACAGCTCGAATTAGCAAAGTGGCAGCAAATTTCAGCACTTCCATAAATATGCAGAGTCTGGACATGTTTGATCTGAGGTGTCAGAGGCACCATGTGTCTTCCACAGGTTGTTGCTGCTCATCCTGCAAACACAGGACAGGGATTCCTGGCAGGGAAACACACCTGGGTGGGGTGTGGGTTCAGCCTGACTGTGTGAAATAATCATCCTCAGAAATAAATGCTTGTGCTTGATTTATTAGAACACAAGGTCCTTCATGTGGGACATGGTTTAGTAGTGACCTGGCAGTGCTGGGTTAAAGTTGAACCTGATGACCTTAAAGGTTTCTTCCAACCAAATTCTGTGCTTGTTTGAGCTTCCCTTCAGACAGCCTGAGTGCTCACTATGACTGCCAAGGTAAAGTCCAGCTCTGCTCCCCCTGAAGCCAAATCAACAAACACTTTCTAGGCTTTGAATTCCATTAATGAAGTCAGTAACAAAGGAATAATTTCCTGAGAGTTTCCCAAGTTCCTACAGAAGCTGCTTTTTAAAATAGGTATTAAAAAATCTATCTAAAATCTAATGGCAGTTTGTATTATCCTGCAAGATGATGCATGATATGACACACATCAAGCCTGAATATGAGGATGGGTATTAAGAAGAACTAAACACAATTAGAAAGTCATTTTTCTGCAGCTGAAAGGATAATCATTATCCTCTCCTCATAACTTTTCTCACCATTGCTGGATGTTTCATAAGCATCATCACAACTCTGATATTTGTATCCAAATGTTTTCCTTCTCGTTAACAGAACATAAAAGGATCTTGAAGGCCATAATGCTCAGGAACAACCACTCCAATCAGCTCCAAAATGAACTTTCTTTCTAGCCCACGTCATAAAGCCCCCTCAGGACCTGATCCACAGTGCCACACCATGGGTGAGACAAGGACTGGCAGACCTACCACATGAGGAAGGACTGAGAGAGCTGGGTTTGTTCAGCCTTGAGAAGAGAAGGCTCAGGGGAGACCTCATCACCATGGACCAGGACATAAAGTGTGGCTACCAGGAGGATGCAGACTCCCTTCTTACAAGGAGTCCTATGGAAAAGACAAAGTTACTGCTGGGGAGATTCCCATTGGACTCCAGAAGAAAATGTTTTTCCATGAGAACAGCTTGACATTGGAGTCATCTCCCAAGGGAAATTATGGATTTACCTATGCTGGTCAGTTTGAAGACTCAGCCTGGCAGGGTGCTGGCCCAGCTCATTTCAACTGCACTATCCCCTAGAAAGGCTGGGCCAGATGGTCCCTGGGGTCCCTTCCAACCTGGCATTCTGTGATTCTATGACATGCTTTCTCTGGAAAGGCAGATGACAAGAAAAAACCCCTAACTTTAAAGACTATATAGAATCACAGAACAGTTTGGGTTGCACAGGACCTTAAAGATCACTTAGTTCCAACCCCTTTGCCACGGGCAGGGACATCTTCCACTAGCCCAGGTTGCTCAAAGCCCTGTCCAACCAGGCCTTAATCTCCATCAGAGATGGGGCACCCATAACCTCTGTGGGCAGCAAGCACCACTGGTTACTTCATTACATCTGTCACTGCAGGCTCAGCTCCCAGAAGGGAAAGTTTGGTCTCAGCAAAGTCTGCTTTTCAGGTGCAGCTACCCAGCATTATTAGTTCCAAATTAACCACAGTCTCACTGCCCATTATGGCAGGAACCTTCCATATCAAAGTGATTCTGAACTGAAATCACACAATCTAAGGCCATTTAAGGAAGGAGCAGAGCGATGTCGATAAATCACTGCCAGAAAAGACAGAGGTCCAAATCAAACAATTCCATCAGCCCTCTTGCTCTGAACTTGCCTTCATCTTTCTCACCTCTTACTTCTGCCTCATGGCCTACATGGTATAATTATGTTATTTTTAAACTAAAAAAGAAAAAAAAAAAGGAAAGAAACCTCCTAGTTCTGTCCTCTGAGGTGAAAATTATCATTAACTGAGAAGAGCAGGACAATACCACCCTGCCTTGAAATAGTAAAGGGCAGAAAGGTGTTGGAAAGGCAGAAAAGCAGGAAAATTGTATCTAAAATGGAAGCAGAGTTTTTCTTCTCTTCACAGAGGTGGATTCTTCAGTGTTCTCCATAGCTGACACCAACAAGGAGGAACAGTACCTTGGACTTAAGCATTGTAGAAGATGGTGGAGATAAACATGTGCCTGGTGCCCAGTGGCAGGGAGCTCCCAGGGCAGCAACCAGCACAGCAGTGTCCTGCAGGAGCACAGACACAGCTGGAGCTGATGGCAGTGAAGACACAACATGGACCTTAGAAACTGGTGTGCCAGCCACAGCAACAGTGGCACCACACTGCAGAGCAGCACAGCAAAAGTGACCCCAAAGCCACCTCCCTGCAGCAAAACCCAGCCCCTGATCCATGCATTCTTGGCTCCACTCTGCCTCTAGCCCCAAGATGTTCTTCCTGGTGGAAAAGGACCTGGAGGTGCTGGTTGACAGCCAGATGGGTGAGCCAGTGTGTGACCAGGTGGCCACCAGCAAGCTGGCCTGGATCAGCAATAGTGTGGCCAGCAGGACCAGGGCAGGGATTGTCCCCCTCGACTGGGCACTGGTGAGGCTGCACCTTGAATTTGGTTGTCTTGGGCGCCTCACTCCAAGCAGGACACTGAGGTGCTGGAGCATGTTCAGAGAAGGGCAACAAAGCTGGTGAAGGGTCTGGAGAACAGGGCTGGTGAGGAGCAGCTGAAGGAGTTAGGGTTCTTTAGCCTGAAGAAAAGGAAGGAAGCTGGGGGGAGACCTTCTGGCTCTCTACAACTCCCTGACAGGAGATTGGAGCCAGGTGGGGTTTGATCTCTTCTCCCAAGGAACAAGTAACAGGACAAAAGGAAATGGTCTCAAGCTGTCTCTACCAACCAGACAACACCCAGAAGTCTCCACTAGCCTCAACCACTCTGACAACCCCTACACACAGTCCCTGCCTTTACCAGAACTCCTCCAACAGCTCTTCCCTCTCTTTGCAGAGTTCATTTTTCTCAGGGAAGGGAGGGGGAAAAAAAAAAAGAAAAAAGCCCTGAAAAGTGCAGCTCCTTGATTCCCAGATGAATGCTCCTCAGCCTCAGGTTCTGTTCTGGTTTAATGATGTGGCACATGAAGTTTCTCCTGTCACAAGCCAAGGGTGTGCTTTGACTCTTAATTCGTCTTCATCTCTGACGTAAGTCTCGGCGGTGCAAGTTCAGGCACAGGAATTCTGCTGTGAAAAAACCCAGGTTTGACTACTTCACAGTGAAAGGCAGCAGGTAGCACCCAAAACCAGAATAAAGCAGAGTCAATTCTGCTGCTGCAGCTGTGCTGTTCAGTATCTTCATCAATGAGATCAAGTGCACCCTCAGCTGATACCTCCAAGCTGCATGGGGTGGTTGGTATAACTGAAAGACAGGATGGGTGCCATCCAGAGGGACCTGGACAGGCTGGAGACATTGGCTGAGAAGAATCTCATGAGGTTCATTAAGGCAAAGTGCAAGGTCGTGTACTTGGGTCAGGACAACCCTCAATATCAATCCAGGCTGGGGGATAGAATCATAGAATCACAGAATCACAGGTTGGAAAAGACCTCAAGGATCATCGAGTCCAACCTGTCACCCTACACCTCATGACCACTAAACCATGGCACCAAGTGCCACGTCCAGTCCCCTCTTGAACACCTCCAGGGATGGTGACTCCACCACCTCCCTGGGCAGCACATTCCAACGGCTATGGTCTGGGTTGGAAGGGACCTCCAAAGGTCATCTAGTTAAACCCCCTCTGCATTAAGCAGGGGTATCCTCAATTAGATCAGGTTGCATAGAGACCTTTCATGCCTCATAGGATCCCCAGAGGATGTAGGGGTTGGAAGGGACCTCTGAAGATCATCAAGTCCAACCCCCCTGTCACAGCACGACCACAGAATCCAGCACAGGTCACACAGGAACACATCCAGATGGGTCTTGAAAGTCTCCAGAGAAGGAGACTCCACAACCCCTCTGGGGAGCCTGTTCCAGTGCTCTGTGACCCTCAGAGTGAAGAAGTTCCTCCTCATGTTGAGGTGGAACCTCCTGTGCTGTAGTTTACATCCATTACCCCCAGTCCTATCACAGGGTGCAGCTGAGAAGAGCCTGTCCCCTCACCTTGAGTATCTCCAGGATGATGGGTTTGAGAGCAGCCCTTTGGTTCAGTTGGAAGCTGGGTTTGTTAGTGAAGGAGCATCAGCCATTCTAAATGAATTTTACACAGGTATGCCTTGCTTAAATGCAGAGACTGATTTCCATCTCTCAGAAATGGGGAAAATAAGCTTGTGGTTTATAAAAACACACATTGTGTCCTGAAAGCTTCGACTGTGGGCTCTTACAGAAACCAGAGTTTAATCAAATGAAGCCTTGTCTGGAGCAGATCCTCACCTTTCAAGGAAACCTTGGGCAGCCCCAGTGAATATTCAGAATAAATGTGTAGTTTGCAGAACCAAACCTGCAGCACTTCAGAAAGATTGACAAAACATTAGCTGCAGAGGACTTCAATTTAACCCCATAATGGAACAGCTTTCAAGCCATTATGGAGGCAGGAGGTGTCCATGGAAATGTGGCAAGAAAGACCTGTAAAAGGCAGCAGCAGCAGCAGGGAGAGCAAAAGTGTTCAAGGCCCCGGTGTTGAGCAGCTCTTGGATTAAGAGCACAGCTGGGTTAGGGATTGCAGCTGCTGGCTGAGAGCTGTCAGGGCATTGCCACCGTCTCCCTTCCCTGCTGAACCACAAGATCCCACCCATGTCCTCCTGGGAATGATGTCAGCACACACAGAGCTGCCCAGTGAAGCATGAAAGCAGGGCAGCAGTGTTGTCCTGCCATAGCCACACACACCTCAAGGGTGTTGATGAACAACCCTCTAAGTGTGCTCTGCACCCAGCTGGCTCGGGGCCGGAGCTGCTCTTCCACCCTGCCCAGCCCTGTCTCCTGCTGCTGGTTCCACCACCCTGCCATGCTCTGATTCCTCCCTGCTGCTTCTCTGAGGAGGAGAAGCTGAGAGACCTGGGGCTGTTGAGCCTGGAAAAGAACAGCCTGAGAGGGGATCTGCTCAATGCTCAGCAAGAGCTAAAGGGTGAAGGGCAACAGGATGGGGCCAGACTCTTCAATGTGGTGCCCAGGCCAAGAGGCAATGGGCACAAACTGGAATGCAGGAGGTTACACCTGAACAAGAGGAGAAACTTCTTTGGTGTGAGGGTGCTGGAGCTCTGGAGTCTCCACCTGCACCCTGCTTGTCGTCCAGGCCTGTGGCAGTAGTGGTTTCTGCTCCATGTTATAATTGTGAGTCAATAAAAACCACAGACTGTTGTCTTCCTGGATCATTGCATAGATTCATTGAGTCATAGAATGGTTAGGGCTGGAAGGCTCTTAAAGATCATCCAGTTCCAACCCACTGCCATGAACAAGGATACCTTCCATCAGATCAGCTTCCTGAAGGTCTCATCCAACCTGGCCTTGACCACCTGCAGGGAGGGAGCTGATTTGGATGTTGATTATCCAGAGGAGGGCCACAAAGATGATCAGAGGGCTGGAGCACCTTCCCTGTGGGGACAGGCTGAGAGAGCTGGGGAGAACAGAAGGCTCCAGACCTTAGAGCAGCCTTCCAGTACCTGAAAGGGGCTACAGGGGAGCTGAGGAGGGACTTCTGAGAAGGGCTTGGAATGACAGGATGAGGGACAATGGCTTGGAGCTGGGAGAGGAGAGGCTGAGACTGGAGATGAGGAAGAAATTCTTTCCAGTGAGGGTCGTGAGACACTGGAACAGGTTGCCCAGGGAGGATGAGGATGGTGAGACAACTGGAACAGGTTGCCCAGGGAGGATGAGGATGGTGAGACAACTGGAACAGGTTGCCCAGGGAGGTTGAGGATGGTGAGACACTGGAACAGGTTGCCCAGGGAGGATGAGGATGGTGAGACATTGGAGCAGGTTGCCCAGGGAGGATGAGGATGGTGAGACACTGGAGCAGGTTGCCCAGGGAGGTTGTGCATGCCCCCTCCCTGGAGGGGCTCAAGGCCAGGCTGGATGAGGCCTTGAGTGACCTGGTCTAATGGAAGATGTCCCTGCCCATGGCAGGGGCTTGGAACTAGATGATCTTCAAGGTCTCTTCCAACCAATCCATTCTATGAAGCTATGAATGATTATAAAGAATAACAAGCAAACCAGGCAGTCTGCTGCAGAGCAACAGAACATTCTGGAGATACTACTTCTTCATTTTAACACTTCTTCCCCTCAGGCACCGAGAAGACACTTTTAAGAGCTGCAGCAGTTAGTGAACTAGTGAGGTGGCCTGCCCCTGCTAACAAAGACTGCAGCTCCTTAGATACTGTGCATCAAACAGCATGAGCAAAGCCCCTGCCCACCATTTCAAACACAGCTTCTGAGACACCAAAGGAAGTTAGTGAGTTCCCCAGGTACCCACATCGGTGTTCTCTTCGCAGCATGGTGGCTCACAACCATCTCCAGCAGCTCTCCCCAGGGCTGCACACTGCTCTGCATACCCACAGCAGCACTCTGCCCAGGCTGCTGTTAATTAGGGAGCTGGAGAGAGGAAATGTCGTTGTCCCAGAGGAAAAAATTGATCCTTCACAATAAAACAAGCCACTGTCACTCCTCACAAGCTTCAGACCTCAAGAAACTTGACACTAGGGCCCAGATTTCTTTATTTATCACAGTATCACAGTATATCACATCTCACAAAGGTTGGAAGGGACCTCAAGAGATCATCAGGTCCAACCCCCTGCCAGAGCAGCAGCACTTAGGGTAGTCTGCACAGGAATGCAGCCAGGGGGGGTTGGAAAGGCTCCAGAGAAGGAGACTCCACAACCCCCCTGGGCAGCCTGCTCCAGGGCTCTGGCACCCTCACTGCAAAGAAGTTTCTCCTCATGGTGAGCTGAAATCTTCTCTGTTCAACTTTGAACCCATTGTTCCTTGTCCTATCCCTGTGACCCACCCAAAAGAGCCTGGCCCCCTCCCCTTGACACCCACCCCTCACACATTGAGAGACATTGATCAGATCCCCTCTCAGCCTTCTCTTCTCCACACTAAACAGCCCCAGGGCTCTCAGGCTCTCTTCCCAGGGGAGATGCTCAAGTCCCCTAAGCATCCTCCTGGCTCTCCCTTGGCTTCTCTCCAGCAGGTCTCTGTCTCTCTTGACCTGGGGAGCCCCAAACTGGACACAGGATTGCAGGGGTGGTCTCAGCAGGGCAGAGTAGAGAGGGAGAAGAACTTCCCTAGCCCTGCTGGACACAGCTTTCCTGATCCATCCCAGGATCCCATTGCTCTCTTGGCCACCAGAGCACATTGTTGTTCCATGCAGAACTTGCTGCCCACCAGCACTCCAAGGGCTTTCTGTGTGGAGCTGCTCTCCAGCAGGGCAGCCTCTAACCTGTCCTGGTGCTGTTGTTATTTCTCCCCAGCTGCAGGACCCTGCCCTTGTCCTTATTCAACTCCATGAGGATTGCCTGCAGCCAGCTCTCAGCCTGTCCAGGTCAGGTTGGATGCTGCACAGCCTGAGGGGTGTCAGCCACCCCCTCCCAGTTTGGGATCATCAGAACTTGCTGAGGGGACTCTCAATCCCCTCATCCATTTCCTTTTTTAATGTATCCACTAAGTAAAGCCAGACTATGATATTGCTGAAACAAACTGAAATGAGAAGGATCAATAGGCAGAAAAATATACAGTGCTCCTAAGGAATATAGTTGCACAGAAAAAGACAAATCCACCTTGCTTTTGCATCTTCACAAAGTGTTGTCTTTTCCCTGGTGTGCGTGGAGCTCTAGCACACCACCAAGGGGGTCAGTACTCACAAGGGAATTGTTGCAGAGGATGGCTAATTGAAGTGAGGAAGGAACCATGGAATCACAGTACAGCTTAGGTTGCAAGGGACCTTAGAGATCATTCAGTCCAACCCCCCTGCCAGCTAGACTTAGTTGCTCAAGGCTTCTTCCAACCTGGCCTTGAACACCTCCAGAGAGGGGGCAACTTGTTCCAGGGTCTCACCACCCTCATCCTGAAGAACCTCTTCCTAAGATCCAGTCTAAACCTACTCTCCCTCAGCTTAAAGCCATTCCCCCCTATTGCTACATGCCCTTAGGAAAAGTCCTTCAGCTTTGCTGCAGGTTCCCTTCAGGTATTAGAAGGCAGCTGTAAGGTCCCCCTGGAGTCTTCTCTTTTCCAGGCTGAACAAACCCAGCTCCCTCAGCCTGTCCTCATAGCAGAGGTGCTCCAGCCCTTGGATCACCCTTGTGGCCCTCCTCCAGACCTAATCCAACAGCTCCATGTCCTACTTATGATGGGGACACCAGAACTGGATGCAGCATTGGAAGTGGGGTCTCACACAAATAGAATACTGCAATGCTCCACTTTCTTTAGCTACAGGACTATGACCTGGCCTGCTCTGTGACCTCTCACTTCTTTACCACAGGCTTTGAGCAATGATTTGTCAACATTCAACTATCAGCATTTTGAAAACAGAAAGAATTTGCTCAGTATTGGGTTAACTTCCTCGTGATAACCTCTCCTCTTTGATTCCTCCCTCAGAGATCCACCAAAAGAAGAACAAAAGGGCTATGTACAAGGCTACATGCTCAGCTTTAGATGGAGAAGTTCAGATAACCAAAGAGAAGACCTGGAGCCTTGTTATAACACTAGTTATGGAATATGGTACACCCACAGGGGAGGGAAAATGCCACTGGCACTAATTTATTCAAGGAAGAAATACTGCCTGTGCCTGAAAGGGAGCTGGGGAGGGACTTTCTACCAGGGCTTGTAGTGACAGGATTAGGGACAATGGTTCTGAGCTGGAAGAGGAAGAATTTAGACTGGAGATTAGGAAGAAATTCTTTACAGTGAGGGTGGTGAGACACTGGAACAGGTTGCCCAAGGAGGTTGTGGATGCCCCCTCCCTGGAAGTGTTCAAGTCCAGATTGGACAGAGCAGCCTGGTCTAGAGGAAGGTGTCAATGTCCATGGCAGGAAGTTGGAATTGGATGATCTTTTAGGTCCCTTCCAATCCAAACCACTCTATGAAATCTATGAACATTCTGGTGAATACCTCAGACTGGTGGGAAGCAGGTAGTTTGGCAGTTTGCCACCAAATTTGTAGTAAGAAGAAAAAGAAAAAGGGAATTGAAGCAGCTGAATGTTCTTTTCAGGTTCCCCCAGGAGTGCTGGAGGTCCCTTCCAACCCAAACCAATCTAGGAATCTCTACTTTACATTAAATAGTGCATTCAAAGGGTCACAGAAAGGAATTGGCTAACCATCCCCAGGACTGCACAACACTCCCAGTTCGTTTGCTCTGTCCCAGGTTCACACACAAGCCCAATCAGCTGCATACTGATCCATGCTCTCCCCTCGACACATACAGGGACTGCAGACACCAAACACTGCAGGATCAGCATGATCATAGGGGAGGTGAGGAGCTTCCAGCAACAGACAACAGTTTTCTGTTGCCTAGTTTGTAACTACAATTTCCCTACAAAAAACAAATGTGGGGACTTACACTTCAGTGGAACACCACTGTAAATAGCTCTGCTCTTGCAAAAGCTCTCCTGGGACTCTGCTAAGCATGGTGAACACCTCTGCTTCCATCAGGCACTCAAAATGTCTTTCCTGGAGCAGTTCACTGACTCTGCCTCTGAATCGCATGAATCACCAGCATTATTTCATGTATTACTTGAAATTCTGAGGGACAGAACAGACAAAAATCCATTCTTTCTGGGAATCACCAGGTTAAATGACTCTAAAGCACTACTATTAAGAGTATGAATAACCACCCAACTGAAATAACTGTAAAAGAAATGATTACCATGAGTAGCTGCATCCAATAATTACTCTAGACTTTGATTATCTCAGAGAGGGCAAACAGAACCGCATGCATTAGGATGTCTGACTAATGATGAGCAGTTCAAAACACAAATTCTGTTGCACTGCAGCAACTCCTCATTGCCAGCATCAGGGCCCCAATTACAGCTTCAAAGGCTTGCTGCAGTTAAAAAGAAATTAGTATTATTGTCAGTAAACCATTAATTACTTTGTATCGCTAGTCGTTTCCTAAATGACTTGTAAATTATCATGCATTTTTAATCACCCTGAGAAAACTGTGTCACTGCTGAGTGGAAAAGATGTGAGCTATAAAAGACACCTCTCCCACACTGCATTTATTATTCATAGGTTCACAGAATGGGTTGGGTTGGAAGAGACCTTGAAGATGATCTAGTTCCAACCCCCCTGCCATGGGCAGGGACATCTCCCTCCAGCCCAGGTCACTCAAGACCTCATCCAACCTGGCCTTGAACACCTCCAGGGAAGGGGCATCCACAACCTCCCTGGGAAAGCTGTTCCAGTGTCTCACCACCCTCACTATAAACAATTTCTTCCTAATATTTCTAATATTGTATTGCATACACTGTGTCAGGGCACATAAGTCAAAGAGAAATTAGATTAGAAGAGCACAATCAGTAAGGGGAGAATCTACCACAACAAAACCCAAAGATTTCCCAATTTCAGCTCATTTTTTCCAATTCAGAAAGCTAGAAACTCTCCCTTGGCAGATAAACTACTCAGCAGGGATGGGCACAGGACAATGTGCTAGCTCCCAGCTTGTTGAAATATCACTCATTCTTCTGACTTAAAAAATGTTTGCTTAGGGTTCAGAGCATTTTTGATGTAAAGAGACTGCTGCAGTTTCTAACTGGGCTCATGAAACAGTCAGTGGATAGGTGTCACAAAGCCCACTTCAACCGGGAGGTAGGAAAGGGGGAAATAGCTTTTAAAACCCTGTAAGAAGCAGTGACTCTTCACCTGCTGCAGCTGAACCTTCCAGCTTTACAGCTGGACTTGGGATCCAGGGACTTCCTCTGATTGAGGTCAGCAGAGCTGCTGTCAACAATGAAAACTCGATGCAAAAGCAAGGAGCAAAAGCAGAGCTCCGAACGAGACAGAGCCTGCTCCTCGCTGGAGTGACTGGAGACCAGAAGGAAGGATCAAAGAGGTCTTTGTGGTGTACATCACTCTGATTACGGCTGTTATCACTTGCATCACAGAAAAGCCCCAAACTGATAAAGCAGCAGTGAAGTATTCACCACCCCCACCCCCCTTTTTTTTTTTCCCCTTTAATCTCCTCTGTCAGCAGTTTACAATCACGAAAAACTCCGGATTTGTCGTAACTTTTTCTTTCGGAAACTTCCTAAATTCTCCTTTGCCACAGCTCCCATAGTGCTCTTGCAGATAGTTTTTATTGTGAGCTCTCTGTATAATGAGATCTTATCCAGACAAATCCTCCTTTCATTTTCAGCTGTTTGTGTTTGCTATCTGGAGTCTCAGCAGACTCTCAATGCAGGAAGACAGATGAAGCCCACAGATCAAAAATCACAATATCCAGGGCAAAGAACTGCAGCGGGGGAAAACCTTCAGCTGTGTGAGTACTGCTGGTAGATAACAGATAATTACAGGCAATAAAAAAAGCCCAGGGTGAGCTCTGGTAGGATCAATTGACCAAATCCAAGCACTGCTCAGCTCAGAGCTCAGCAGATGTACTCCAGGTGCAGCCAGGGAGTGCCCCAGCCGAGGCAAGCAGGTCAGGCATGGATGAGGAAGCCTTGAGCAGCCCAATTCACATGCCATCACGATTCCCTTCTTAATTAGATTGTCAAACCAGCAACCTCACTCATCCCACCCCTCCTGTGCCTGCCACAGAGATGTCACCTCAAAACTGTGATCTGTTCCTACAGACACACAGCCTGAATGCATCACCCCCAGGGGACACCAGCCCTTCAGATCCTGAGCTGCACAGGGGACCTGCATTTTGAGGCAGCAACGTATGCCTGAATTTGAGCCTCTGTGTGTGCTTTCTACAAGCTGCATAACTAAAAAGAATGGGAAAGAGATTTCTTTCCTTAAAAATCCTTCCTTGCATTCAATGACCCAAGGGCCACTACAGACCTGCGATGGCACACAAGCTTTGGCAAGGTTGGCCCATGGGAGTGGTGAGCTTTGCTTCTGAACAATTTGCACCACCTTCAGACCCAAGAACTGAGAGACCAGGTACTATTTAAAAAAAAAAAAAAAAAAAAGAGGGGTGGGGGGAAAAAAAGCAGAGAGTGCTAGTAGTACCAGTGCTGTGGTAGGGCAGAAAAGGACTTCATCCACCTGACCTGACAGGCAAGGCATCATCCCAAGGGGAAGCCAAAACCAAGAAGAGAATCCTAGAGTGGTTTGGGTGGGAAGGGACCTTTCAAGGTCCATATACTCCAATCCCCTGGCAGTCAGCAGGATCATCTGCAACTCTAACATGTTGCTCAGACCCCCAGACAACCTGAGCTGCAATGGTTCCAGGGATGGGACATCTAATGTCTCTCTGGGCAACCTGGGTCAGGCTCTCAGCACTCTCAGTGTCAAACATTTCTCCCTTCTCTCCAGTCTGAATCTCCCTCTTTTAGTTGAAAACTATCACTCCTTGTGATAGTTCTCAGATGCCCTGAGAACGACCTAACAAAGAGCAGGGTTTACTGAGGAACTGACACTGACCAGGGTTTGCCTAAGACACAATTAAAGATCAGGGCTTCATGGCCACTAAAATCTGGCTACTTTGTTTACCCTTGCCTTTCTCCTGCCCTTGGCCCCAGCTAATTAAAACGACCACAGGTCGGACTCATCTGGGCTATAAATAGAGTCCCAACAGAGAACTGATGGAATTTGGTCCTCCTTGGAGTGATGGAGATGCAGCTGGGGGTTCTCCTCTTGGATTGGGATCTTGCCCAAGGAAGCTTCCTGGGGCTGAGTGAGCCTTCACCCTCCTATTTGGTGGCTGAATGCTTTTGATGGATGTGTAGAAGAGAGAGCTTTTGCTGAATGTGTACAAGAGAGAGCTCCTAACCTTTTGGGTGAGTGATCTCCTGTCTGGCTGCCCCTGAGGAAGATGTCTTCCCTTCTGTGAGTGAGTGTGGGCACACCTTGGGTCATCTTTCTAGCAAAAAGCATTTGTGAAACTTAGGAATTAGTTGTGATATTCCCACCTGGAATCTGAACTTGTGACTTGCTTTGATCTGGAAGAGTGCTGAGTAGTTTAAGTCACACGGGAGCAGGGTAGATTTAGTTTGGACACTAGGTTCATTACAATGATGGTGATGAAATGCTGGCAGAGGTTAGCCAGAGGTTGGTGAGGTCCCATCCCTGGACATATTCAAGGTCAAAGAATATGGCCATGAGCAATGGGATCTAGTTGAAAACATCCCTTCTGACTGCAGGGGGGTTGGACAAGATGACCTTTGAAGGTCCCTTCCAGCCAGATACAATCTGCAAATCTGTGATCCTGTGAATCTACACTTCTGATTTGCTTTGGTCTGGCAGGGTGCTGGGTGGGTTTTGGTTGGAACTAATCCGCGTTTTGGGTAGCTTCTGATGGTTTGTGGGGTTTTTTTTGTTTGGTTTTGGGTTTTTTGTTTAGTTTGGGGTTTTTTTGCTTGTTTGGGGTTTGTTTGGTTTGGGGTTTGTTTGATTTTGTTTGCTTGTTTTGTGTGTGGGGGGGGGGTTGGTTTGTTTTGGTGGTTGTTTTGGGTTTTCTTTGGTTGGTTGTTACTGTTGTTGGGTTTTGTTTGTTTGTTTGTTTTAGTGGATGTCTCTGTGACAGTCGTAACACTTCTAGCATTTCCTGCTAAAAGTATGACCCCATCTTCCCTGAAGTCCTGAAAGGCTACCAGAAGGTCTCTCTGGAGCCTTCTCTTCTCCAGCCTGAAGAACCCCAGCTCTCTCAGCCTGGCCTCACAGCAGAGGGCTTCCAGCCCTCCCAGCATTGCTGTGGCTTCCTCTGGTCCCACTCTAACAGGTCCCTGCCTCTGCTGTGCTGAGGACTCCAGAGCTGGCCCCAGCACTGCAGGTGGGGTCTCAGCAGAGCACAGCAGAGGGGCAGAATCCCCTCCCTGCCCCTGCTACCCAGGGCTCAGCCTGCTGGGGATCAGCCCAGGACACAGCTGACTCCGACCCGCTTCCACCCCAGCCCCGGGAGCGGACCCGCCCCGGCCGAGCTCGGCGCCGGCGCCAGGCTCCGCTTCCGGGTCGGGCTCCATGCCGGCGGCAGGGAAGCGCAGCGAGGCCAGGCGGGAGGCCACGGCCCGGCGGCTGCAGCGCTTCGCAGCGCTCCGAGGTGAGGCGGAGTCGGGAGGGTCGGGGCGGGTGGGGAGCCCATCCCTGGGAGGGCTGGGGCGAGCCCCTCCGGAGCTCTGAGGCAGCCCGGCTGTACCCACAGGGACGGCGGCTCAGGCCGGCGAGTTCTGGGACGTGGTGGTGGTGACGGCGGCGGACGCGGAGCAGGAGCGGGCTTACCGGGAGCAGCTGGGCGACAAGCTGCGGAGGAAGGAGCTGCCCCTGGGAACGCGCTACCATGTCTGCACCGATCCTCCCGGGCCCAAAATCGGTGGGCATGCGTGGGCGGTCCTGCTCTGGGTGGTGGGGTCTGTGTGCTAGAATCCCAGTCGGGTTTGGGTGGGATTAAAAGACATCCAGTCCAACCCCCTGCAGTCAGCAGGGACATCTGCAGCTAGAGCAGGTTGTTCAGGGCCCCAGACAACCTGAGCTGCAATGGTTCCAGGGATGGGGCAGCTCTCGGCCCTCTGGGTGACCTGCGCCAGACTCTCACCACCCTCAGTGTCAAACACATTTCTTAGAATCCTAGAATCAGTCAGGGTTGGAAGGGACCACAAGGATCATCCAGCTCCAACCCCACTGCCATGCCCAGGGACACCTCACACTACAGCAGGCTGGCCAGAGCCTCATCCAGCCTGGCTGCAAACACCTCCAGGGATGGGGCCTCAACCACCTCCCTGCACAACCCATTCCAGGCTCTCACCACTCTCCTGGGGAAGAACTTCTTCCTCACCTCCACTCTCAATCTCCCCACTTCCAGCTTGATTCCATTCCCCCCAGTCCTATAACTCCCTGAGAGCCTAAAAAGTCCCTCCCCAGCTTTCTTGGAGCCCCCTTCAGATCCTGGAAGGCCACAAGAAGGTCACCTCAGAGCCTTCTCTTCTCCACACTGAACAGCCCCAACTCTCTCAGTCTGTCCTCATAGCAGAGGAGCTCCAGCCCTCTGCTCATCCTGGTGGCCTTTCTCTGGACACCTTCCAGCATCTCCAGATCCCTCTTGGAATAGAGGCTCCAGACCTGGATGCAGTACTCCAGGTGGGGTCTCAGCAGAGCTGAGCAGAGGGGGAGAATCCCCTCCCTTGCCCTGCTGGCCACACTTCTCCTGATGCAGCCCAGGCTCTGCTTGGCTTTCTGGGCTGCAAGTGCACACTGACAGCTCCTGCTGAGCTTCTCATCCCCCAGCACCCCCAAGTCCCTCTCCTCAGGGCTGCTTTCCAGCCAGTCCCTGCCCAGCCTGCATTTCTGCTTGGGATTGCCTCCACCCAGCTGCAGGACCCTGCCCTTGGTCTTGTTGAACCTCCTGAGGTTGGCTTGTGCCCACCTCTCCAGCCTGTCCAGGTCCCTCTCTGCAGTCTGAATCTCCCTCCTTGCGCTGAAATCCATCACCCTTGTCCTGCCTGTCGCAACAGGCCCTGCTCAAAAGTCTGTCCCCAGCTTTCTTGGAGATCCCTTGGATTCCTGAAAGGCCCCAGTAAGGGCATCCTATAGAATATAGGATAACGATAACACCAACTCTTGGGTTTTTATCAATTCAAGTTTAGACCATTTGAATATATTTTATCACCTAATGCACAGCAAAAACCTAAAATAGTCTAAGTGTCCACAACATCATCCTCTAATTATTAATTCCTGTTCCCTTTGGTGTTGAAAGTGGATAAGTGGACATGCTCAAGGCCAGGTTGCATGAGCCCTTGAGCAGCCTGGTCTAGTGGGAGGTGTCCCAGCCCATGGCAAGGGCATGGATGGTCTTTTTAAGATCCCTTCCAATCCAAACCATTCTACAAACTGTTGTCCACAGCAGAAGGCTGCATTGTAAATGTGTCCTCATCACCCTGCCTCAGCACCTGATCCCAGTATGCTTCATGTCTCAGTGCATGTATTCCTGGAGTGTTACTGGTGTGTCTTTTCAACAGAGACTGAAACACTTTTTCTTCAGGAAACGGTGGATCAACACTCCACGTTTTACAGTGCTTGGAAGATCTGTATGGTGATAAATGGACTTCTTTTACTGTGATGATAATTCATTCTGGTAAGTTCTGGGTTCTATTTCACACTCTCGGATTGCATGGCTCTTTAGTTTTTATTTCCTAAAAATAACCTGTTGGCAGAGGAGCTGGAGCTCTGAAAATGCACTTCCTTCAGCAAAGCAATCCCAAGTGTGTCTGATCAGATCATTTGAATTTAGAGTGATGCTTAGGAGGTGTTGCTCGCACTTAAGCATTTCTTCCCCTCACTTAAGCTGGTTGATCAAACAGTGGAGAAGGAAGTGTAAGTCAGAGGATCTGAGTTAAGGTTCTGCCATCAGAGGATCTGAGTTAAGGTTCTGCCTTCAGATACCCATTGAAGGGTCTCAGCTCTCTGTGGGGAGTGAGGGTTTCTCATGGCTACAGGCAGACTGGATAATTGCTGCCTTCTCCAGTCAGAGCACCGTCAAAAAGGGGCATCAATTCCACCATCCAGGGAGGTGGTGGAGTCATTGTCCCTGGAGGGGTTCAAGAAATGTGAGGACATGGCACCTGGGGCATGGTTTAATGGCCATGGTGCTGTTGCATTGATAGTTGGACTCCATGATTTTAGAGGGCTTTTCCAGCTCAAACAATTCTATGATTCTGTGAAGAAACCAGCTTATCACAAGGGCTTGTAGTGACAGGATGAGGGGCAAGGGCTTTGAGCTGGAAGAGAGGAGACTGGAAATGGAGGTTAGGAAGAAATTCTTTCCAGTGAGGGTGGTGAGACACTGGAACAGGTTTCCCACGGAGGTTGTGGATGTCCCCTCCCTGGAGGTGTTCAAGGCCAGGTTGGATGAGGCCTTGAGCAACCTGGTCTGGTAGAAGGTGTCCCTGCTTATGGCAGGAGAGTTTGGAACTAGATGGATCCTTAAGGTCCTTTCCAACCCAAACCATTCAATGAACTTATGAAGTCTTCTGATCAAACCACTGTTTACTTGTCTTGTTCCTGGCAGGAGTCAAGGAATCCTCCCTTATGTAAAGCAGGTGTCATATGTTTGCTTCAGCCTTGGGTGAGTGCTGCATATTCCAGCTCTGAAGCAAACTGAAGGTGCTGAAATCAACCACCATTTTTTAGGCAAGCTATTTAAGGCCTGTGGCATTTTGGACATGGGGTCAGATATGCTTTGAGAACTGTTTTGGGGAGAGTGATCATTTTTTTAGTATTTATTTGAGGAATAATTAGTAGATGCTTAAGCTGGGATGGAGTTTGTATCCCCCTTTTGTTTATAAACAGCCATGTATTGTTCCTTACTTTTGTGCAGTGTCTCTAATTAAAGATGGTGTAGAACCATAGAATTGTTTTGGTTCGAAGAGACCTCTAAGGTCATCCAGTCCAGCTGTCAACCCAACACCACCATGGCCACTAAACTATTTAGTCTACAGGTTTCTTGACAGGGACAGTGACTCCACCACCACCCTTGTCAGCCTGTTCCAATGCCTGACCTCTCCTTGCAGGAAAGAAATTGTTCCTCGTGTCATAGAATCATAGAATCAACAAGGTTGGAAGAGACCTCAGAGGTCATCAAGTCCAACCTATCCCCCAGCACCTCATGACTAACCAAACCATGGCTTCAAGTGCTACATCCAATCCTTTTTTGAACACCTCCAGGGATAGTGACTCCACCACCTCCCTGGGCAGCACATTCCAATGGTAGGTCACTCTTGCTCTGAAGAACTTTCTCTTCACTTCAAGCCTGAACTTCCCCTGGCACAGCTTGAGACTGTGTCCCCTTGTTCTGCTGCTGGTTGCCTGGGAGCAGAGACCAACCCCCTCCTGGCTACAACCTCCCCTCAGGTAGTTGTAGAGAGCAATAAGGTCACCCCTGAGACTCCTCCAGGCTAAACAACCCCAGCTCCCTCAGCCTCTCCTCACAGGGTTTGTGTTTCAGACCTCTCACCAACCTAACACTCCCCTAGCACAATTTCATTCTACCACATGATGTCCTTCTTTTCCAGGTGGCTACAGCCAACGCTTACCAAGCGCGAGCGCCCTGGGGAAGATTTTCACAGCAGTGCCCCTGGGGGATCCTGTTTACCAGATGCTGGAGCTGAAGCTGGCCATGTACATTGACTTCCCCAGGCACATGGTGCCAGGAGTTCTGGTCACCTGCTCAGATGACATCGAGCTGTACAGCACCAGCGGGGCAGAGCCCCTGGTGTTCGATCAGCCGGGCTTCACCGCCTTGGCCCACCCTTCCGAGCTGGCGCTGGGCACCACCCACGGGGTTTTTGTGTTGGATCCATCCCACCTCTCAGGGAGAGGAGGGCTGGAGTCTGTGCCGTGCCAGCGCTTCCTGCACAAGCCTGACGTGGGGACGATGCGGCGGTGCGGCGCGGTGCACGCCAGACCGAGCCCTGCTGGGCTCAGCTCCTCTGGAGACCGCGGCCAGGCGGGGCCAGGCTCCGAGTGCGTGTACACGGACAGCGTGTTTTACATCCACCACAGCACTGCCAAGCAGCTGCTGGCCTTTTACAAGCAGGTGGGCTCTCTGTGCTGTGAGATAGATGCTTATGGGGACTTCCTGCAGGCCCTGGGACCTGGGGCCACTCCAGATTACACCACCAGCACCAGTAATGTCGCGAAAGAGGAGGCAGGGCTGGTGGAGGTACGGCAGAAGCTGTACTGCCTTCTGAAGGGAACAGCACTGAACGTTCTCGTCTTAAACAACTCCAGGTTCTACCACATTGGAACCACTCAAGAGTATCTGTCTCACTTTACATCAGACAGCAAACTGCAATTTGAGCTTGACTTGCTGCCCGTGGCCTTCAGCATCTCCTCTGGCACCTTGGATCCGTCAGCGACTGTCATCCAGAGCATCCTGGAGCCAGGGTGTGTTATTGGTTCTGGGTCTGTTATTGAGTACTCCAGAATTGGGCCTGAGGTCTCAGTAGGGAAGAGCAGCATCATTAGTGGGTCACACATAGACGTGAAGGCAGATGTACCTTCAAAGTGCTTCCTGAGCTCATTGAGTATCAGAATGAACGGGCAGGTGAGGTATGTCAGCATGGTGTTCAGCGTGGAGGATGACCTGAAAAGGAGTGTGAAGGCCTTGTCAGACATCCACTCACTCCAGTTCTTTGGAGTCAGCTTGCTGGAGTGCTTGGACCTTTGGGGTGTGAAGGCTTCCCACCAGCTCTTCTCTGGTGACAACACACATTTGGGGTTGTGGACTGTGAGGATCTTCCCAGTTTGCTCTGCTTTGAGTGAATCTGTCAGAATGGCCTTAGAAATGCTGAACTCCGTGCAGCACAGGTCAGCCTTTGAACTGGGCAGCTATAAGCTCTTGTCTGTGGAAGAAATGCTCACCTACAAAGATGTAGAAGACATGCTCAAGTTCAGGAAGCAAATTTATGATGAAATCCATCTGCAGAGAGAAAAAGAGAAGCCTGATGTGTAGGGTGAGCTGTACTTGAACAAATTTCCTCTTTCCAGTAGGGGATGATGGATGGCTCCCAGCTTGTATAGCTCCTCAGCAGACAGCACACAGATCTCTGCTCTGATTCCACTGGAGCAGAAATAATGAAACTGCACCAGCAGTGGCTGTGGTGTGACATCAATAACACAGCAAATGCAGATAAACCCCTCTGCTGATGAAAGAAGTAGTGAAATACATCAGATCTCTGAAAACACTAATGGGGGGGCTTCTCTTGGGGCGCACACAATGATGTTCTTTGGACTTGATGATCTTAAAAGTCTCTTCCAGCCAGAGCAATTCTCTAATTCTTTGTCAGTAAGGATATGATACAGAAGAAAACAGTTAGGAAATTATCTGAAAACAGCTTTAAACGTTTTCCAAAGTGGACATCAGCTCCAGTAACAGGAAATCATCTGGCAATAATTTGTGTCTCTCCTCTTCTCATGCTACCTTTTTGCAGTGGTGGCTCAGACAGGTGGAGATTAATCCATTAAAGGTACTTTTGAAATCAAGACATGATGAATCAAGTTCATCATTTTCTTCCTTTTTTAAATTTTTTTTATACCTTCTTGGTTTTCATCAGGGGAGAAAGAAACTGCCTGAGGGTTGTGACTGATAATGTTGGGGTCAAAAGCTGGCATCAGGACATACTGAGTTACTCATTTTGGTTTACTCTCAGTCACTTGGAAGCTGCAGGTTTGATTGGGCACATTTTTTTGTCCTCACAAATGTACTGGTTACATTTTGTGTTCCTCTGAACTGAACTGGGAGTCCTTGCAGTGATTCTTGATCCTCAGGCAGATCAGTGAAGCAGAGAGTCTTGTGCAAGGCTGCACAGTAAAACTTAACAAGAAGATTGTGGTGGCCATGGGGTTGCTGGTGTCTAGTAGCACATTGTGAAACAAGACCATCATGGCATCCTGGCACAGGGTTTTCCTTCAGTGTGAGGAATGAAGGATGTGATGCTGGAAAAGGGGCTACAAAGATGCTGAGGGGACCAGAACATCTCTCTTCGGAGGAGAGACTGAGAGAATTGGGGGTTTTTAGTCTGGAAAAGAGCAGACTGAGTGGGATCTCATCAGTACTTCAAGGGTGGGTGTCAGGAGGATGGGACCAGGCATTTTGCAGTGGTGCTCAGTGACAGGACACAAGGTAATGGGCACAAACTGGAACATGAGGAGTTGCATCTAAAGTGAGGAGGAACTTCTTTACTTTGAGAGTTGTAGAGCACTGGAGCAGGCTGACCAGAATGGTGGTGGAGTCTCCATCTCTGGAGACATTCCAAACCCATCGGGATGTGTTCCTGTGTGACCTTCCTTAGGTAACCCTGCCTTGGCAGGGAGTTTGGGCTTGATTATCCCTTCCAGCCCCCACCATTCTGTGCAGGTAAGACCTTCTGAACACAGAAACCATCTACTGGAGTGGGGAGTTTGGTTTTGTCTGAAGCTTGGGGAGTTTCCCAGATGGATGTGGCCTCTGGCTCATCTCTCCTGGAAGGCAGCTGTGGGTGCTGCAGTCCCAGCCAAAGCCTGGATGAGCATCTGATGATTTTACTCATGCTAGCTTGCTTTAGTTAATTAGTTGTGCTGTGTAGAGCAATAATGGAGGTCATAAGGACCAGGGTGGTGATGACTTCCCTGGATGCCTGGGGAGCTCTGCCATAATGAGCTGAGGTTTAGCTGCACATCTCACTGGGTGCCACCACAAAACCTGAGAAAGCAGGATTAGGGCAGCAACATTTTGGGCAGGAAATGGGAGGCTGAATAATTGGGTACTTAAAAAAGAACACAAGGGAAGGCAGCTGAAATAAAAAGGAGCAGCCCGAAGGTGCCTGTGCCAGGAGGATTTGGGGAACTGACAGGAGAAGGTGAGCAAGCTCCAACAAGCCTGCCTGGAAATGTTCTTGGCTTGGATGCAGAGTTTGTCCTGGAGCTCAATGGTTCCAGCTTCCTCACATTCCTGAAGCTCTGATGCAACAGCTTCATTTTCTGCTCCCTGCACACGTGGAGAGTTAATCCCTGTGCTATTGTGAGAGCAGAAAGAGCAGAGCTGTCCTCCTGGGCACTGCTGCTCACCCACTGCCCCCAGGGGCCTCTGGGCTCACCCCTTCCCTTACATGGCCTCCAGAGCCCCAGTGCTGCTTCACTTCAAAATGCATTTCCCTTTACCACCTGCTTCATCTGCTGTGACATATCCAGATGTCACCAGAGTGGTGCTGAAACCTGCAGGTGCAGCTTGCAGTAACTGATAGATGTGAGTCTGTTCTAGTTAATGTGAAATAAGCATAGATTCATAGAATGTTTTGGGTTGGGAGGCACCTTAAAGATCATCTAGTTCCAACCCCCCTGCCATGGGCAGGGACACCTCCCACTAGACCAGGCTGCTCAAGGCCTCCTCCAGTCTGGCTCAACACTGCCAGGCTGGGAGCCTCCACTGCTTCTCAGAGCAACCTGTTCCAGTGCCTCACCACCCTCATAGGGAAGAATTTCTTCCTCATGTTTCATCTAAATCCAGCTTCATGCAGTTTGAAGCCATTGGCCCTCGTCCTGTCACTACATGCCTTTGTCAAAAGCCCCTCTCCAATTGTCTTGTAGCCTCCTTCACAGAGTAAAAGGCTTCTCTAAGGTGGAGCCTTCTCCAGGCTGAACAATCCCAACTCTCTCAGCCTGGCCTCTCAGCCCTCCCATCACTGCTGTGGTCTCCTCTGGCCCTGCTCAAACAGGTCCCTGTCTCTCCTGTGCTGAGGACTCCAGAGCTGGCCCTAGCACTGCAGGTGAGGTCTCAGCAGAGTGGAGCAGAGGGGCAGAAGCCCCTCCCTGCCCCTGCCACCCATGCTGCTGGGGATCAGCCCAGGACACACCTGCTCTGGGCTGCTTTTCACCAGCCCCCTCAAAGTCCTTCTCCATCTGTTCTCCACTCAGCCTGGATTTGTGCTTTGGGTTGCCCCAAGTATTTTCTCAATGATCAGTAACTGCTGGGGGCAAGAGGCTGGAGCCAGACTCTTCTCAGTGGTGCCCAGTGACAGGACAAGTGGGAATGGGCACAAACTGGAACCCAGGAGGTTCCACCTGAACAAGAGCAGAAAATTCTTTGCTATGAGGGTGCTGAAGCCCTGGAGCAGGCTGCCCAGAGAGGTTGTGAAGTCTCCTTCTCCTTCCAAACCCAGCTGGGCATTCTGATCCAGGTCAAGCTGCTGTGGGTGCCCCTGCTTTAGCAAGGGAGTTGGAGTGGATGATCTCCAGAGGTCCCTTTCCAACCCCCAGCATGCTGAGATTCTGGGATGTTGTCATGAAGTAGTTTGTACTAGAATGTAAATCATGTGCAAGGGATTTTCTTCTTTCAAAGCCAATGGCCTTGCCTTGCTCTCCTGACAGACACTTTGCAAAGCTGTTGCACTAAAATCCATTTTTCAGGCAGAAGTGAACAGAAAATGGCTTGTGCAGCCTGGGGAGGTGTGAGCTGACCTGAACATGTCCTGCAGACCCTCAGGCCCTGGGACTCCCCAGCAGGTGGAAGAAGTGACCCAAACCTTTCTCTGGGGCTGCATTTCAGACACCTGAAGAAAACTCTGGGGCTGCTAAAAGCCATGGGTGAGGGAAGACCAGACCCTCCTGGGCACTGCCTTTCCAGCTCTCCCAGTTGCTTGGCAACTGGCTGTGGAGGATCAGTGCTGGGGCTGGTGCCTCTCTGCAAATATTTGGTGACATATCACAGGGTGTGTTGTCACAGCAGCTCAGAGTCTTCCAAACACACCCTCGGGGCTGGGTGTAAGTCAGAGCAAAGAGATGGGTGAGCTGGTGCTGAGCAGGAGCTGCCACAGCAGCCCCAAGTTGCTTACAATGGGGGGCAGCCTGCTGGAGATCTCACCTGTGCTATGTCCACAGCTCTTCTTGCCCAAGATCCTGAGCTGGGGGGACAAAGGACTTAGCAGCTGGCAAGGGCAAGCAACACACATTGAATATGTAAATATGAAAATACCTGACTCTGTGTGGATGTGTTCATATATTGTGCTAAAATGTAAAGATATCTGCGTGCATGTTCATATTTTATACCTATGTGTGGATAAATTTCTGTGTGTATGTATAGAGTCAGAGAATTGTTTCAGTTGGAAGAGACCTTTAAGATTGTCACATGCCCCTCTGCACCACATCTCTGCCTCTTTGAAACACCTCCAGGGATGGAGATTCAACCACCTCCCTGGGCAGCCTGTGCCAGTGGTTGAGAACCTTTTCAGTTGAGAAATTTCTTGTGATGTCCAACCTAAACCTCCCCTGAGGCAACTTGGAGCTATTTCCTCTTGTCCTGTGACTTGTTTCTTGGAAGAAGAGGCCAACCCCCACTTGGCTCCAACCTTCTTTCAGGGAGTTGTAGAGAGCCAGAAGTTCTCCCCTCAGCCTTCTTCTTCTCCAGAAATGTTTATCCCTGTGTGTGTGTGTACCAGATACATTTAAAACAACAATCGAAGGAGGGAAAGAGACATAGAGAACCCAGCATGACTCCCATAACTGGCAGGGGCAATGTCCTAGAATCATAGAATAGTCTGAGTTGGATGATGGTTGAGCTCAATGATCTCACTGAGGGTCTTCTCCAACCAAACCAATTCTGTGATTGCAGCTTCATTTCTTTCTGGATACATTGTGCCTGGAGCAGCAGCAGCAGCAGCAGCACAGCACCCTGAGGTTTGTCCTGCCTTCACTGTGAGTCCATGCTGATCCATCCCAGGATCCCAGTGGCTCTCTTGGCCACCAGAGCACATTGTTGTTCCATGCAGAACTTGCTGCCCACCAGCACTCCAAGGGCTTTCTGTGTGGAGCTGCTCTCCAGCAGGGCAGCCTCTAACCTGTCCTGGTGCTGTTGTTATTTCTCCCCAGATCTAGGACCTTGCACTTGTCCTTATTAAACTTCATGAGTGTTCCACCAGCCTCAGGTGTTCCCCAGCTGAAGGGAGCATTCCTGTGGACACAGGCAGTAGATAAGCCAGCTGAGGAGGTGCCTTGCTGCTGTTTTCCCAGCTGCCAGCACAGCCTTGCTCCCTGCCATTGTTGCATGACATTCCCTTTGGCACAGGGGCTATTTTTAGCCAGAGACTATCAAAAGCATTTTTCAGGAGGGCTGTCTCTGCTCTCCCCCAGGGAGTCAGGTTACTGCAAGAACTTTGCTGAAACAAAGAAGAGCCGTTGGACAAATGGGGAATTACAAGTCCAGACCAACCCAAACATGCACTGGTAATTAATGCTGCTTTTTTTAATTGCAATTTTCCATCCATCCCCCAGCAAGGAGCAGGCAACTGTCAGGAAGAGCTCCTGGCTGGTTGAGTTGAAGGAGGAGGTGTTGTGTTGTCCTTGGCTGACAAGAAGAATGATTTAGCCTAGTCTGGGAAAGACAAGCAGCTCATCAACTGAATTTCTCTGTGCTCTGGTGTAAGATCACCTTAACTGGGATTATTTTGTGGGATTTCACTGGTGTCGTGGTGTGATGGGCTGAAATTCCCCTCCCACACTGACAATAACCAGGCTAACTCAGTTTAGTGACTAACTCAGTGTAGTGACTTACTCAGTTTAGTCACTTACTCAGTTTAGTGACTTAGTTTAGTACTTCAAGCCTGAAACTGCTACTTAACTGCTACTTCAAACCTTTAAACTTCCAACCGTGTTGTGTTGTGGTTTAGGAAATCAGAGCTAAAAAAAAAAAAAAAAAAAAGAAAGAAACAAAAATGCAGCCTCAGGTTTCAGTTTTCTCTTGCTCAGGTTAAAAATGTTTCTGATGTGGATTGGTTTGCATTGGCTGGCTGTGGGATGAGGATATCTGTGCTGGTGTGGGTAGGGTCTATACGAAGCAGTGCAGCAGAAAGAGCAGGTTGAGAGCTGTAATGTTTTAGACCTTCCTCATTTAGTAGAAGAGTGTGAAGCAGCCTACAACTGGGTGTTTAAAAATCAGGTGCTCTGGTTACTGGGACATAATGGTTTGAGTTCCTGGGGTTTCTGTGTTTGGAGGTGTTTTGTGAATGTTTTGCTGTTGTTGTTGTTGTTGTTGTTGTTGTCAGATGAATGGAAGAAGAAAGTCAGTGAGTCATATGCAGTAATCATGGAGCGCTTGGAGGATGACCTGCAGATCAAAGAGAAGGAGCTGGCAGAGCTGCAGCAGGTTTTCAGGTAAAATGTTCTGGAAAGCTGTTTGTGAATTTGATTCAAATGAGTAGTTGCTATTCCACAGAGGGGTTGGTTCCAGATGTTTGCTTACAGGAGGAGTTTCTCATGTCTGGAATGTGTGCTCCTCAATGTCTATTTTTGGGACTGTCGTTATAGCCCTGAGCCAGAGCCCTACAGCACAGCAGGGCCAGAATTATTCATGGATGCATAGAATGGTTTGGGCTGGAAAGGACCTCAAAGATCATCTAGTTCCAAGCCCTCTGCCATGGGCAGGAACACCTTCCACAAGACCAGGTTGCTCAAGCTCATCCAGCTCATCCAGCCTGGCCTTGAAAACCTCCAGGGAGGAGGTATCCAAACCTCCCTGGGCAACCTCTTCCAGTGTCTCACCATCCTCACTGGAAAGAATTTCTTCCTAACTTCCAGTCTAAATCTCCCCTTTTCCAGCTCAGAGGCATTGCCCCTCATCCTATCACTAGAAGCCATTGTAAAAAGTCCCTCCCCACCTCTCCTGGAGCCCCCTTCAGGTACTGAAAGGCCACCAGAAGGTCTCCCCAGAGCCTCCTCTTCTCCAGGCTGAACAACCCCAACTCTTAGAGCCTGGTGGCTGTTAATTACTAGTGGCAATATTTCCCAACAAACACCTATGTGCATTTGTCATTAATTAGCCCTGAGGGGATGCCTGCTCTTGGTGTGTTCTTTTCAGATTTGCTCATGTGCATCTGCAGGCAGGGATGCTGCTGAAGTCACAGGTTTCAAACAAAGACAAAATCAGATTATCTGCTGCCAGGGGATTTCAAATTCATGATCCTAGCCACTTTCTCAGGCCAGCACAGGCCAGCAGGCAGGTTCATCCAAGCAGGTAACACCCTCAGATGGTCGTTGTCTGACAAGCTCAAATACAGAAGTCATTCAGCTCACTGACTGTGGGCAAGCAAGGAAATCATCAGGTAAGTAACTGCAGACCAATTGGGAAAAAAAAAAAGAAAAGAAGAGGATTCTAATCATAAATACATCACAAGCTCAGAAAAGCCAGACTGCTCATAAAAATTATTCCTTGTGTTCACTTTCAGCTAATAGATTTAGCCCTGCTTGAGCCTGTTAGGTGAAGGAGAACCCTGGGTTGTCAGTGTGGGACCCTGGGCTCAGTGTGGGACACTGACCATGCTGGCCATGATCCAGTGAAGTGCTTCAGTCCTTGGCTTATTTTAAACCTGTTTATCAGTAAAAGTATCTGAAAGTGGAGCCAGCACACTCTTTATTTGAGATAAGGAAGACATGAGATGAGGAAGAAATTCTGGGCAGTGAGGGTGGGGAGACACTGGAACAGGTTGCTCAGGGAGGTTGTGAGTGTCCCCTTTCTGGAGGTGTTCAAGGCCAGGCTGGATGAGTCCATGAGCAACCTGGGCTGGTGGGAGGTGTCCCTGCCCATGGCAGGGGGTGTGGAACTGAATGATCTTTGAGGTCCCTTCCAACCAAAAGGATTCTATGGTGAAAGTGCTCAACTCCTGCTCTGGGCAGGAGAACAAATACAGAATCCAGATGTCCAAGAAAGGTGTGGACATGGCAGTTTGGGAGATGGTTTAATGACCATGATGGTCTTGGGTTGATGGTTGGACTTGATCTTGGAGGTTTTTTCCAACCCAAAGAGTTCTGTGATTCCATGAGAATTAGCTGCCAGGTTAGCAGAGCTTTGGCAGCTCAGCTCACCAGCTGAGCTTACTGCCCCACGTCTCCCTCAATAAGATGTTAGCCAAAGTCTCCTCCTGAGATGAAGAGCAGTGCTCCTTGCATGGGGGGAGTGGGAATCAAGATGCTGAGTACCTTGCACTGGGAAGGTGGGGTGTTTAGTCAGACTTGGGGAAGCAGCCAGTGATCTCTGAGCCTTTGAATCTGTGAATCTCAGCTCCAAGAGCTGCTTCCCCGGTGGGTGATGAAACCAGTCAGGATTGGGAGTATCCCAAATCCAGATCAGGCCTGTGTTAAAATCAGTCTGGGCTACATTGAAAGCTTTTCTACAGCAGCAGTGGCTCTTGCCAGAAGGCATCTCATCTCTGTTGTTGCAGAGGAATTAATGAGGGTGTTTTCCCATTATTAAACCAAAACCATTTAATAAAATACATTAGGACTGAGAAACTGTCTGGTTGTTGGAAGCTAAGGCAAGGAAAGTGATGTACTTGATGGAAATTAATAAGTAGCTGTTAAATCTCTGCTCTGAAAGGTCTGGAACCTCAACAGGACAGAAGTGACAAAGCCTGGGAGAGGAAAGAACCCTCAGCATCCCCCCATTTACACCTGGGGAGCCTGAGCAACGTGCTGTAGTTGCAGATCATAGAATCTTAGAATGACTTGGGTTGGAAGGGATCTCCAAAGGTCTAGTTCAAACCCCCTAGGCAGTCAGCAGGGACATCCTCAATGAGGTCAGGTTGCCCAGAGCCCTATCAAGCCTGACCTTGAATATCTCCAAGGATGGGGCCTCAACTAGCTCCCTGGGCAACTTGTTCCAGTGTTCCCCTACCCTCACCACAAAGAACTTGTTCCTAACATCCAACCTAAGTCTACTCTTCTCTAATTTCAAACCATTTCCCCTTGTCCTATCACTGCAGGCCTTTGGAAATGGTCCCTCTGCAGCCTTCTTGTAGGTCTCCTTCAGATACTGGAAGGCTGCTCTAAGGTCTCCCCAGAGCCTTTGCTTCTCCTTCTCCAGGCTGAACAACCCCAGCTCCCTCAGCATGTCCTCATAGCAGAGGTGCTCTACACCTCTGATCATTTTTGTGGCCCTCCTCTGGACCTGCTCCATCAGGCCCATTCCTTCCTGTGTTGAGGGCACCAGAGCTGGACACAGTACTCCAGGTGAGATCTTACCATAAAGGTCCTTTCCAACCCAAATCAGTCTGTGATTCCATGATTCTGTAATTCCATTGTTCTATGCACAAATCAGGGGGTGACTGTCCAGTGCCACAGCAAAAACCCAAGAGGTGCAACAGTGAAAAGTAAATTTCCAAGTAGCATGGCACCTGCCACTTGCTGGGTAAGAGTAATCCCTCTTCTACTCCTAAGGTTCCCTCAGAAAGGTTTCCTAAACCATTTTGAAATGCTCTCCTTAGAAGACCACCCTAAAAACAGGAAGTCCAGATTTTATTTCCTTAAAACCTGCACTTCTGTCATCAGAAAGGCATGAGGAAGACATCCAGACAAGCCTGGGTGTTGTGCAGTCATTGGAGCCAGTTTTCATTCAGTCAACCTGAGCCTCTTAAAGGCAGCTTTTAATACAGAAACCCTTCTTTGCAATCTTTTCCCAAAAAACCATTCAATTCTGCTAGTTTACAAGAACTCAAACTGTATTAAAATCAGTTACCATCCAGAAAACAAACTGAAAGGTTTTGTTATTCTTTTTCACACTGGGAAAAGAGGAAAATTTCAGTATCTTGCTAAAAAAAAAAAAAAACTGGATTCTTAAGCACATATTAAGGGCTTGGGATGTGAATTTTTAACACATTTTGAGGATGGAAATTGAAGCAGGAGACGTGATTCAACCAGCATGATGATGTTCTGGGCTTTTGGGGCTTGCAGAGTTCACCCTTTGAACACAGCCATCTGCTCCCCACACACTCACTGCCAGGCATGGCTGCATAGGGGGTGCACATCCCCACCAACCCAAGAGGGTACAGCAAAGACAAGAGGACACAAAGGATCTCTTGAGGCATTGTAACAGGGAAGTCTCCATCTCTGGAGATATTCCAAACCCTCCTGGATATGTTCCTGTGTGACTTTCTCTAGGTGAACCTGCCTTGGCAGGGTGGTTGGACTCGATGATCCCCAGAGGTCATAGAATCCTAGAATCAGCCAGGGTTGGAAGGGACCACAAGGATCACCCAGTCCCAACCCCCTGCCATGGCCAGGGACACCTCACACTACAGCAGGCTGGCCAGAGCCTCATCCAGCCTGGCTGCAAACACCTCCAGGGCTGGGGCCTCAACCACCTCCCTGCACAACCCATTGCAGGCTCTCACCACTCTCCTGGGGAAGAACTTCTTCCTCACCTCCACTCTCAATCTCCCCACTTCCAGCTTTATTCCATTCCCCCCAGTCCTGGCACTCCCTGATATCCTTCCAACCTCCATCATTCTGTGTGATTCTGTGTGTATGGTCTAGGGGTCATGGAGGTGCTGTGTAGAAGGTACTGTGTCCAGTTCTGGAGCCTCTATTCCAAGAGGGATCTGGAGATGCTGGAAGGTGTCCAGAGAAGGGCCACCAGGATGAGCAGAGGGCTGGAGCACCTCTCCTATGAGGACAGACTGAGAGAGTTGGGGCTGTTCAGTCTGGAGAAGAGAAGGCTCTGAGGTGACCTTCTTGTGGCCTTCCAGGATCTGAAGGGGGCTCCAAGAAAGCTGGGGAGGGACTTTTTAGGCTCTCAGGGAGTGATAGGACTAGGTGGAATGGAATCAAGCTGGAAGTGGGGAGATTCAGAGTGGAGGTGAGGAAGAAGTTCTTCCCCAGGAGAGTGGTGAGAGCCTGGAATGGGTTGTGCAGGGAGGTGGTTGAGGCCCCATCCCTGGAGGTGTTTGCAGCCAGGCTGGATGAGGCTCTGGCCAGCCTGCTGTAGTGTGAGGTGTCCCTGGGCATGGCAGGGGGGTTGGAACTGGATGAGCCTTGTGGTCCCTTCCAACCCTGACTGATTCTAGGATTCTAAGATTGGTCTTGGTGATCTTAGAGGTCTTTTCCATCCTTAATGATTCTCTGATTTTAAGATCCCGTTTCCCAGAACCTGGAATTCATTTTCCCTCAGCTGGTCCCGAGGGACAGCCTGACGGACGGCTGAGCCTTGTATCGCTATCATTAATCACAGCTTGTCAGGGAAGAGCTGCACAGAGATAAAACACATCTGAAGAATGAGGCTTTATTTTCACTGAGTAAAACATTTTCCACGTCAGTAAAGAGGAAGTGGTAGACAAGGAGCTGTCACCAAAGCAGAGGGAATGTGACTGGAAGGTGTGAAAAAAAAAATGTTCCACACAAAGTGATTTACATTTAGGACAGAAAAATCAGTTTCCTTAGCATGTGGCACCCCTCTTCTAAGGAGTGCAGGTGAAAATCCAGACCCACATGAGAATTAATTTCTGAGTTAAAATAAGTCCAATTTTGTCTCTGGTTTAGCTGAGTTTAGGATGTATAGACTGAGACTGAGTAGCAGGCATGCTCAGAAGACAATAAATCTGCCTGCTCACTTGAGATCAGTGAAGTCTCTCTGCACTTGGAGTGTAAAGCGGGCATAAATCTAGCCTTGTGTCTCCAAAAAGCTATGCTGGGGTTTCTCTTTCAAATGTTTTCCAAATGAAAGAAGCTGTGCTAAAGGATGACAACAGTAATCAGCTGTAAAATCTCTTTTTTTCAGCTCTGATGAAGCCTTCTGCAAAGTCAATTTAAATTACCGCACGGAAAACGGGCTCTCCCTTCTTCACCTCTGCTGCATCTGTGGGGGTATGTGCTTGATGTTCTTCAGACCTCCTCCTTGCAAGGCTGTTGATTTCTTCTGGCTGGCAGTTGCCAGCAAGGGTCTACCTTCTGTAGCTTTCTGCCTGTGTTTGCTGAGAGCTGGATAAACATCTGCAAAGCTTTACTCCAAACTCTGCTGCTAGGGGCTTGAGTAAAGTTCCACCAAACCCCATGGGAGCTGATTCTGCAGTCCAAGGGTTGTGCTTGATGATGGGCAGTGTTTTACTGCAGGGGTTCAGCTAACCAGCAGTGCACTTCTGTGGCCAAGAAGGCCAGTGGTCTCCTGGGGTTCAGGAAGAAGACCGTGGCCAGCAGATTGTGGGAGGTTCTCCTCTCCCTCTACTCTGCCCTGGTGAGGCCACAACTGGAGAACTGGTCCAGTTCTGGGCTCCTCAGTTCAAGAAAGACAGGGAACTACTGGAGAGAGTTCAGGGGAGGCTACAAAGATTTTGCTGAGGGGCCTGGAGCATCTCTGTGAGGAGGAAAGGCTGAGAGACCTGGGCTGTTGAGCCTGCAGAAGAGCAGCCCCAGAGGGGGAAGCTGATCAATGCTCAGCAAGAGCTAAAGGACCCGAGAGGGGCAAGAGATGGGGCCAGACTCTTCTCAGTGGTGCCCAGGGACAGGACAAGGCCACAAACTGGAACCCAGGAGGTTCCACCTGAACAGGAGGAGGAAGTTCTTTGTTGTGAGGGTGCTGGAGGCCTGGAGCAGGCTGCCCAGAGAGGTTGTGGAGCCTCCTTGTGTGGAGAGATTCCAAACCCCCCTGGCCATTGTGATGCTGGGCAAGCTGCTGTGGTTGCCCCTGCTTCAGCAGGGGGTTGGACTGCATGATCTCCAGAGGTCTCTTCCAGCCCCAGCATTCTGGAATTCCCTAAGTACTTGCTATAGGCACTAGTCAGTCAAGCCATACTCCCCTTGTGGGATGGCTCATTGCTGCATTCTGTACATGCTGTGGGCTCCAGAAGAAGGACCCAGCTTGAACAGACCTTTGCCAGGTACACATCACCTTTATCTCCAGCATAATGGAAATGCCTGGGGTTTATTTCATGGAGATTAAAAGGAGAATAACTCAAATGTTTTAATGAAAAACATCATCTGAGAGGATTTTTGCAATAGAAAATCAGGGTATGCAAGAGATGATATCCTCTGGGATGTTCATAAAGACACACTGGTGGTGGAATTTTCCACTCGGATCCACGCTGCTGCTCAGTGCTCCACACAGTGAGTCCCTAGCTCAGGCACAGGCTCTGCACTTGTGATGCCATTTCCAGCAGAAATGGGCTGTGAGAGGCAGAGAGGCTTCAGCTCTGCAGAGTGCTCACTGACAGCACACATCAACATTCTTCTCCATCTCAGTTAGATGCCAGCTTGGAGGAGGGTGTGATCCTGCACTGCTGAGAGACAGGTGGATCTTTTAATTTCCAAAGAGGAGGAAGTTCTTCACGATGAGGGTGGTGCAACACTGCTTGCACCAGAGATGTTGTCTAAGAGCCATCCCTGGACATATTCAAGATCAAACTTGATGCAGCCCTGAGCAACCTGCTCTAGTTGGAGGTGTCCCTGTTGGCTGCAAGGGGCTTATACAAGATGACCTTTGAGGGTCTCTTCCAACCCAATGCAATCTGTGCATCTGTCATCTGTGTTATATGTCTTGCCTAGCTCAGCAGATGAGCTCCCTGTTTCTTGCTTTCAAACCCATATTGAAGCTTCTTCCTTCCTCTGCTGGTCCTTTCCTGCCCATAACTGCTTTCTAACCCTCTTTCTGAAGGTACCAAGTCTCACATCAGAACCCTGATGCTGAAAGGGCTGCGCCCATCCCGGCTCACCAGGAACGGATTCACAGCTCTGCACCTGGCTGCTTATAAGGTGAATTATTCTGAACAGAACAGATGGAAAGAAACCAGAGCTGAGCAGCCCTGAACTCTCTGGCTGCCAGTTCTGGTGAAAATAGAAATTTCACATTTAGGGTGCACAGGAAGATGGCTTGTGAAGAGCACAGCACAGGAAACCAGCGTGGGCTTTCACAGTGTCATTCAGGAGGGGACAATGCTGCTTAGGAAAGATTGATCAGATCATACAGTGATGCTCAGGGTAGAGGAGAGTCCTGTTTGCTCTTATAGACAATAAAAGAAACACTCTTGAAGCAATTTATAATTTTTTTCCTTTTTTGTTGTCTCTCCTCATGTCCCAGATGACAGTTGGGCTCAGTCTTAGAGGTCTTTTCCAACTGAGAAAATTCTATGATTCCATGATTCAGCTTCCATATGAATTGACTTCACTGTTATATTTATCCTTTAAGGTGATAAATGAAAAGACTGCAAATAAAAAGACCCTAAAAAGAGGAGTAAGGATTTAAGTGCTCTTGTGGCCAAGAGAGCCAATGGGATCCTGGGCTGGATCAGGAAAGCTGTGTCCAGCAGGGCTAGGGAAGTTCTTCTCCCTCTCTACTCTGCCCTGCTGAGACCATCCCTGCAATCCTGTGTCCAGTTTGGGGTTGTCCAGGTCAAGAGAGACAGAGACCTGCTGGAGAGAAGCCAAGGGAGAGCCAGGAGGATGCTTAGGGGACTTGAGCATCTCCCCTGGGAAGAGAGCCTGAGAGCCCTGGGGCTGTTTAGTGTGGAGAAGAGAAGGCTGAGAGGGATCTGATCAATGTCTCTCAATGTGTGAGGAGTGGGTGTCAAGGGGAGGGGGCCAGGCTCTTTTGGGTGGGTCACAGGGAGAGGACAAGGAACAATGGGTTCAAAGTTGAACAGAGAAGATTTCAGCTCACCATGAGGAGAAACTTCTTTGCAGTGAGGGTGCCAGAGCCCTGGAGCAGGCTGCCCAGGGGGGTTGTGGAGTCTCCTTCTCTGGAGCCTTTCCAACCCCCCCTGGCTGCATTCCTGTGCAGACTACCCTAAGTGCTGCTGCTCTGGCAGGGGGTTGGACCTGATGATCTCTTGAGGTCCCTTCCAACCTCTGATACACTGTGAGACTGTGATGCTGTGAAGTGGACAAAGACAACATTTTCCTAAAGAATATCTCCTGGGAACTCCTTGAGTGCCCTTCTTTTCTGTGATGTTGGGGAAGTGGTAAAGTCACCACCTCTGGAGGTCTCTTTTTCCCAAGGAGCAAGCAATAGTAGAAGGAGAAACATCCTCAGGTTGCACCTTAGGTTGGACATGAGGAACAATTTCTTCCCCAGAAAGTTTGCCCAGGCTGCCCAGGGCAGTGGTGGAATCCTCATTCTTGGAGGGGTTTGACAAGCTGTGGAGATGTGGTGCTGAGGGTCATGGTTTAATGGTGATCTGGCAGTACTGGGTCAGTGGTTGGATGTGAGGAGCTTAAAAGTCTCTTCCAGCCAAAATGATTCTGTTGTATGTTTCTATGATTCTGTTCTATGTTTCTGTGATTCCATTCTATGTTTCTGTGATTCCATGACTCCATGTTGTGACCTATAACACAGTCTGGTGAGCACTTCTAATGGCTTGGAGACTGAGAGGTTTATAAAGGCAACATGAGCTGAGAGCAGAGACTATTTTAAAAGATACAGGCTTTGGTCCAGCAAACAAGAGACTGCTGGTGCCCTGGACAACTCTTCCCTCTGCTTCCTGTCTTGTCCTCTGTGCTCCTGGGGTTATGGTTGATCCTTTCTCCTGAAAAATATCCTCAGATACTAGGAAGAAATTCTTTCCAGTGAGGGTGGTGAGACACTGGAACAGGTTGCCCAGGGAGGTTGGGGATGCCTCCTCCCTGGAGGTGTTCAAGGTCAGGTTGGATGAGGCCTTGAGCAACCTGGGCTGGTGGGAGGTGTCCCTGCCCATGGCAGGGGGGGTTGTGACAGGATGACCTTTGATGTCCCTTCCAACCCAAACCATTCCATGATGATTCCATGAAAGGCAGCAATGTGATGGCAGGAGAGGTGCAGATAGCCCCAGCTGCCTCTGGGTGCCTGTCTGCTGTGGTGCCAGCTGTGTTCCAGGAGTAACAGGTTTCAAACATGTGCCTTTAGGACGAGGTGGAGCTGCTGACAGCACTGCTGCACGGGGGAGCTGACATCCAGCAGGTGGGGTACGGAGCCTTGACCGCCCTTCACATCGCCTCCATCGCTGGGCACCACAAGGTATGGCTCTCCTCTCTGAGATCAGAGAATCCTGGAATCAGTCAGGGTGGGAAGGGAGCACAAGGATCATCCAGTTCCAACCCCCTGCCATGGCCAGGGACACCTCACACTACAGCAGGCTGGCCAGAGCCTCATCCAGCCTGGCTGCAAACACCTCCAGGGCTGGGGCCTCAACCACCTCCCTGCACAACCCATTCCAGGCTCTCACCACTCTCATGGGGAAGAACTTCTTCCTCACCTCCACTCTCAATCTCCCCACTTCCAGCTTGATTCCATTCCCCCCAGGTCTGGCACTCCCTGAGAGCCTAAAAAGTCCCTCCCCAGCTTTCTTGGAACCCCCTTCAGATCCTGGAAGGCCACAAGAAGGTCACCTCAGAGCCTTCTCTTCTCCAGACTGAACAGCCCCAACTCTCTCAGTCTGTCCTCATAGCAGAGCAGCTCCAGCCCTCTGCTCATCCTGGTGGCCCTTCTCTGGACACCTTCCAGCATCTCCAGATCCCTCTTGGAATAGAGGCTCCAGACCTGGATGCAGTACTCCAGGTGGGGTCTCAGCAGAGCTGAGCAGAGGGGGAGAATCCCCTCCCTTGCCCTGCTGGCCACACTTCTCCTGATGCAGCCCAGGCTCTGCTTGGCTTTCTGGGCTGCAAGTGCACACTGACAGCTCCTGCTGAGCTTCTCATCCCCCAGCACCCCCAAGTCCCTCTCCTCAGGGCTGCTCTCCAGCCAGTCCCTGCCCAGCCTGCATTTGTACTTGGCATTGCCTGATTATCTGAGCAGCTTGTTCAGTCTGGTGTCATTCAAAACAAAGCTGAGGACAGGGGCAGTGCAGTGCTTACTTTTTGTAAGTTTTGGGAAAACCACATCAGTGCACAGCTCTGACACTGAAAACCCAGGCACAAAGGACATGGACCTCTTGGTGCAGGTCTGGCCATTAGGGCCACAGCAATGCTGGGAGGGCTGCAAGCCCTCTGCTGGGAGGTCAGGCTGAGAGAGTTGGGGTGGTTCAGCCTGGAGAAGAGAAGGCTCCAGGGAGACCTTCTGGTGGTCTTCCAGTGCTTAAAGGGACCTCCAAGAAATCTGGGGACAGATTTTTGAGCAGGGCATGTTGTGGCAGGGCATGTTGTGACAGGACAAGGGGTGATGATTTGAACTCAAAGAGGGAGATTCAGACTGAATAGAAGGGAGAAGTGTTTGATATTGAGGGTGGTGAGATCCTAGCCCAGGCTGCCCAGAGAGGTGAGAGATTCTCCATCCCTGGAACCATTGTAGGTCAGGTTGTCTGGGGGGTCTGAGCAACCTGCTCTATTTGCCTATGTCCCTGCTGACTGCAGGGGGGTTGGACTGGATGGACCTTGCAAGGTCTCTTTCAAACCAAACCTGTCCATGATTCTGTGATTCCATGACTCTATGATTCTATACAACTGTCCTTAAAGTCATAGCAATACACTGCAGAGATGTTTTCTAGGTAGCAGACCTGCTAACCACCAGACATATGCTGGGATTCAGACACTCACACATGTGAGGACTTCCAAACCTGGATACAGAGTGAGGCTTCCAATCACTGCTGTTCTGCCTGGAGAAGACGTAGAGCAGAAGACTTTTTTCTCCCTCTCCTAGGTGTCATGGGCTCTGTGCTTTTCACTTCAGAGCCAGAGGTTCTCACTTTGGAGCTCTTTGATGCTGTGGATTAGTGCAGAGGAAATTTGTCAGGGGAAGGCTGGCATGAACCTCAAGCATCAATCTTGATGAGTCTCCTGTGGGCTGGAGAGTGATGGCTGTGGGGAGAAGGGGAGGGAAGAGAGGGATGAGGTTCCCCAGCTGCCTGCAGTCAGGCCCTTCCCTTCTAGACCCACTGTCAATCAGGAATCTGTTTTCTTCTCATTTGCCACCCCAGCTCAGTCATTTCACACCTCAGCTCGTTTCTGTCACCTTGACAACGGCTCACTCAGGGCTATTTATTTATTTATTTATTTTTAATCTCTTGAAGTAGTGGGTGTGCAAAATTACTACAGTAATGAAGGGCTCAGCACTGCAGAGCTGCTCATGGCTTTTGGCTGTGACATCTGTGATCTCCTTTGGGTCCCTTAAGCACACAAAGCCTTTGTCCCCTGCTTGAGTTTTAAAGACAGAGTGCTGGGCTAACTGATGGGGCCAGAAACAGCAGAACCCTTTAAAGAGAGATAATCAACAAGAAGCACAAGAAAACATAACTCAGTGCAAAGAAGGGCATGCAGATGACACTGATGCTCACCTTTACACCATGCAGCTTGGACTTGGACATTCACCTGAGGTAGAAGAGCTTGGCTGGATGGCTGGAATGAAATTTGCAGCAGTGGGGGGAAATCTCTGTGTGTACATGGCAAGAAATGTAGAGATTTGGGCTGGAGATGAGGAAGAAATTCTTTACAGTAAGGGTGATGAGACACTGGAACACTACCACAGGGAGGCTGTGGATGTCCCCTCCCTGGAGGTGTCCAAGGCCAGGTTGGATGAGGGCTTGAGCAACCTAGTCTTGTGGAAGGTGTTCCTGCCCATGGCAGGGGGGTTGCAACTGGATGATCTTTAATGTCCCTTCCAACCCAAACCATTCTGCGATTCTATGATTAAGGTTGGAAAAGACCTTTAAGATAATTTAGTCCAACCATCAGTCCATCACCACCACTATGGCCATGAAACCATGTCCCAAAGTGCTATGTCTACACCTCCAGGGATGGTGACTCCCCCACCTCACCACTCAGTGATCCCTTCTGAGTACTCCACCTTGATCTGCAGGTAGGCACAGATAGACAAAGTGCCTCACATCTCAGTGGGCATGGCAGGGCTCAGAATTCTTTGGAGTCTTTGAACACTAGTGGAAATAATGATACCAGTGGGAAAGTAGTCATGGGGAGAAAGAAGCCACACTGGAAGTACAGCTCCAAGCTTCTGCAGAAGCAGTTTTGCAAGGGCAAGTAAGAACTGTGTGCCCCTAGGGAATGCTCTGCTGTAGCTTGGCTGTGAAAGCCTGAGAGTGAAGGAGGCAGAGATCTGCTGCAGCAATGGTTGCATCAAGAGAAGTGTGGCCAGCAGGGCAAGGGAGGGGATTCTCCCCCTCTGCTCAGCTCTGCTGAGACCCCACCTGGAGTACTGCATCCAGGTCTGGAGCCTCTATTCCAAGAGGGATATGGAGGTGCTGGAAGGTGTCCAGAGAAGGGCCACCAGGATGAGCAGAGGGCTGGAGCTCCTCTGCTATGAGGACAGACTGAGAGAGTTGGGGCTGTTGAGTCTGGAGAAGAGAAGGCTCTGAGGTGACCTTCTTGTGGCCTTCCAGGATCTGAAGGGGGTTCCAAGAAAGCTGGGGAGGGACTTCTTAGGCTGTCAGGGAGTGCCAGACCTGGGGGGAATGGAATCAAGCTGGAAGTGGGGAGATTGAGAGTGGAGGTGAGGAAGAAGTTCTTCCCCAGGAGAGTGGTGAGAGCCTGGAATGGGTTGTGCAGGGAGGTGGTTGAGGCCCCATCCCTGGAGGTGTTTGCAGCCAGGCTGGATGAGGCTCTGGCCAGCCTGCTGTAGTGTGAGGTGTCCCTGGGCATGGCAGGGGGGTTGGAACTGGATGAGCCTTGTGCTCCCTTCCAACCCTGACTGATTCTATGATGCTATGATTCTATGGTTGTAGAGCCAGCTGGTGTCCTGAGCACAGGGTAAGACCCACAGGATCACAGAATCATAGGTTGGGACCTTTAAGGCTCATCCAGTCCTGCAGTCAGCAGGGACATCTGCAACCAGAGCAGGGTTGCTCAGAGCCCCAAACAACCTGACCTGGAATAGTTCCAGGTATGGGACATCTTCTACCTCTCTGGGTGACTTGGGCCAGGCTCTCACCACCCTCAGTGTCAAACATTTCTTCCTTCTCTCCAGTCTAAATCTTCCTCTTTCAGTTTGAACCATCACCCCTTGTCCTGTCACAACAGGCCATGCTCAAAGGCAGGAGAGATGCTGTGTCTGGGAAGAGTGTCCCCACTTCCAGTGGAGATCCATGCTGTGCTGTTCACCCTCAGGAACTGTGTGTGTAGCCAGCGTGGAGATGCAGAGATGCAGATGTAGATGGCTCTGAGCGTGTCTGTGTGTAGATGTCTACATATACAGGGAGGTGGTGGAGTCACTATCCCTGGAGGTGCTCAAGAAACATGTGGGACATGGTTTAATGGCCACAATGGTGTTGGGTTGATGGTTGGAGTCATTGACCTTGGAGGTCTTTTCCAACCCAAACACTTCTATGATCCTACAGATGTGTGTGTGTGTATACTTTGTCTGCTGGAGACCTTTCCCAGGCTTATGTACCACCACCAGGGGCAACTGAGGACACTGATGAAGTTACCTTTACCTTGCAGCCTCCCAAAGGTTTCCAAAATGATTTCAACCCAACAAGTGTGCTGGGATGGATAAAGTCCCAGCTGGTGGACAGCCTCGTGGTACTCTGTGTGGAGAAGGTTAAGCTGCCAGAAGGTTAAAGCAATTTACAAGTGGTCACACCAAGGAACTCAATTAAAAAGCTGTTAGCCTTCAGGGTTGCAGTCAGCAGCTCCAGCAGTGATCAAGGGACAGATCCATCTGCAGCGTTGGTATCAGTGGGTGCATGAGGAAGCATGTGAGCAGGGCAAGCTCACCACTCAAGGGCTGAAGGTCAGCACTCAGGGAGGGAGGATGGGGTTCCAGGGTGTGTTTGAGGCCAAGGCTGAGTGGGGCTGGGGGTGTTTGTGCTGGAGCATTGAGCCCCTGAGCTCACACAGCTCCGTGTCATTCCCCTACAGCACACACTGCTCCTGTCTTCAGCTTGCTGGGAATCACAGAATCATAAAATCATAGAATCTCAAAATCATAGAATCATAAAATCATAGAATCATAAAGTCATAAAATCATAGAATCAAAAAACCATAGAATCATAGAAGTGTTTGGCTTTGAAAAGCCCTCTAAGATCATGGTGTCCAACCATCAGCCCAACACCACCATGGCCATCAAACCACATTCCCAAGTGCCATCTCCACACCTTTCTTGAACCCCTCCAGGGATGGTGACTCCACCACCTCCCTAGGCAGCCTGTCCCAATGCCTGGCCACTCTTGCAGGATCTTCCTGATCCAGGCCAGGATGCTGTTGCCCTTCTTGGCCAACTGAGTACACTGCTGGCTCACTATTTGTATATCCTACTGCTAAAAGCAGATGAGAAACCACCATATCTCACAGAATTACAATGGAGGTGTTAGAATCACAGAGTCCTTTAGGTCCTTGTGCATCATCAGGTCCAACCCTTAACCCAGCACTGCCATGGCACCACCAAACCTTTTCGCTCAACACCACATCTCAATGGTTTTGAAGCCCCTCCAGGGATGGGGACTCCAGCCCTGCCCTGGGCAGCCTGGATCAGTGTTAAGCAGAGCCTGAACTCTTTAATGATCTTCTTCTTCTTCGATGGGTGGGCAGAGGCCAATGGGAGGAGATTGAACATAGGATAAGAGTTCTACACTTTGGCCACAACAACCCCAAGCAGCACTACAGGCTGGGGACAGAGTGGCTGGAGAGCAGCCAGGCAGAGAGGGACCTGGGGGTGCTGGTTGATAGGAGCTGAACAGGAGCCAGCAGTGTGCCCAGGTGGCCAGGAGAGCCAACAGCATCCTGGCCTGGATCAGGAATAGTGTGGCCAGCAGGAGCAGGGAGGTTATTCTGCCCTGTACTCTGCACTGCTCAGGACACACCTTGAGTGCTGTGTCCAGTTCTGGGCTCCTCAATTCAAGAGAGATGTTGAGGGACTGGAAGGTGTCCAGAGAAGGGCAAGGAAGCTGGGGAGGGGTCTGGAACACAAACCCTGTGAGGAGAGGCTGAGGGAGCTGGGGGTGTTTAGCCTGGACAAGAGGAGGCTCAGGGCAGACCTCATTGCTGTCTACAACTACCTGAGGGGAGGTTGTAGCCAGGAGGGGGTTGGTCTCTGCTCCCAGGCAACCAGCAGCAGAACAAGAGGACACAGTCTCAAGCTGTGCCAGGGGAGGTCCAGGCTGGATGTTAGGAGGAAGTTCTTCACAGAGAGAGAGATTGCCCATTGGAATGGGCTGCCCAGGGAGGTGGTGGAGTCACCATCCCTGGAGATGTTCAAGAGAAGCCTGGGTGAGGCACTTGGTGCCAGGGTCTGGTTGATTGGATAGGGTGGGTGCTAGGTTGGACTGGGTGATCTTGGAGGTCTCTTCCAGCCTGGCTGATTCTATGATTCCATGATTCTATGGTTCACCTCTGTGGAGTGTGCCTTGAGTGGCTCCTCTGTGAGAATACAAACTGCTCTGCTCTGCACTGAGCTTCCAGTCATCTTTACATGGCAGGCCTTGTCCTGCAGATGCCAAAGGGAGGTCTGCCATTTGTCTCATGTCTGAGGTTGTTGAAAAATAAGGGTGTTCAGAACCCAGCAAGGATAAGCCCATGAACTTAATCAGACATAGCTTATGGTGAGTGGGTTTGAAAAGCCCCTGATATTTCTTCCTTGGGAACGATCAGATCCTTATCAGAAGTATTCTCCATAAATGGAGTAGGACTCTAAATAACTCATTTGGTTCATCTGCTGATCTGGAGATTTGAGATTTATAGTCCAAGGGCTAAGCTTTTTCTTTCCTTCTTTTTATACAGCTTTGAAATCTTCAGTCAGCTTAGAAGCTCCTCTGCTTAGAGCTTATTTTGTCCACAGTTTCATTAATATTCAAATCCAAAATCATTTTTTTCAACCTCCTGAAAAAAAAAAAATCAGACTAAATCTAGGAAAGAGAAAATATTTTTTTTTTGTCATCTTCTTAATTCCACTAAGGTAAATTATTTATGCCATTAAATAAATAAATAGCAGAGGTATGCACATCAGTCTGTGCAACACCCACAGTTACATTTACAATGAGGGTGGTGAGACATTGGAACAGGTTGCCCAAGGAGGTGGTGGATGACCCCTCCCTCGAGGTGTTCAAGGCCCTTGAGCAACCTGTTCCAGTGGGAGGTCTCCCTGCCCATGGCAGGGTGGTTGGAACAAGATGATGTTTGAGGTCCCTTCCAACCCAAACCATTCTATGAATCTCTACCACATGGTCTTTGTTACAGAAGAGGACTGTCTGTATTTGAGAGAAAGATGGAGAGAACTGGAGGGGGAAAATAATTTTGCTCCCCATTTCCATGAAAAGGGAGTCTAGGGTCAGTCAGTCTGTAGCTGTCACTCCATCACCACTCCTGAGACCACCAAAGTGGCCAGTCCTCTAAAACAAGGACCCTGAAGACCACCAGCATGACTGGGAGGTTCCAACTCATTTCAGCCAGTCTCCTGTTTAAATATTCCATCTGCTCCTCGACTTAGGGACCTGGTTTCCTTCACCAAAACTATAATTTGCTTGTTTCATCCACGAAGAGAAATCGCAGTTCTCAGTTGGGAAAATGAAAAAATCAATGACAAATTATAAAATAAGCTGAAGGCTGCATCAGAAACATCACCAAAGCAGTTTAATAAATCTCACACTAATTCTGCTGGTTTGAACACATCAAATATTTCCAGCCCAGGGAGGTGCCTCTGACACATTGGTGCATTGCCCAGTGTCACCACGCTGGAAACCCAGTACCATTGCCTGTGCTTTGCCTAAACAGCAGTTGTCAATCTGAGCTCACAACATCTGGGGATGTGTGACCAGGGATGGGGGCTGCAGGCAAGATCAGCCAGTGCTACCTGATGTTTGCAGGCTGCAAACCTGACCATCTCGAGTGGGACTGTGTTTGTAGAAGGACCTGTTAGGGAAAAGGGGGTTGGTCCCATCTGGAAGGTTGTCTACATTAATAAATCCCTTTTCATTCAAAAGTCTTTCACTGCATCACCATGTTTGCCCCTCCTGTCTCCACTGGAATTTTCCTCATGACAGGTGTGCATTCAAAGGATTTAACAAGCCTTGAAAATTTAAATTGATGTGACACTTTTTAAATGGCTCACAAAATCATCTCCTCTTCTCTTCTCTTCTCTTCTCTTCTCTTCTCTTCTCTTCTCTTCTCTTCTCTTCTCTTCTCTTCTCTTCTCTTCTCTTCTCTTCTCTTCTCTTCTCTTCTCTTTCTTCCTCTTCTCTTCTCTTCTCTCCTCTCCTCTCCCTTCCCTTCCCTTCCCTTCCCTTCCCTTCCCTTCCCTTCCCTTCCCTTCCCTTCCCTTCCCTTCCCTTCCCTTCCCTTCCCTTCCCTTCCCTTCCCTTCCCTTCCCTTCCCTTCCCTTCCCTTCCCTTCCCTTCCCTTCCCTTCCCTTCCCTTCCCTTCCCTTCCCTTCCCTTCCCCTCCCTTCCCCACCTCCCCTCCCCTCCCTTTCCCTCTCCTCTCCTCTCCTCTCCTCTCCTCTCCTCTCCTCTCCTCTCCTCTCCTCTCCTCTCCTCTCCTCTCCTCTCCTCTCCTCTCCTCTCCTCTCCTCTCCTCTCCTCTCCTCTCTCCTCTCCTCTTTTCTTCTCTATTTTCTTCTCTTCTCCATTTTCTTCTCTTCTTTCTTTCCCTTCCCCGCACCTTATGCAAGTGCTGCACCTTCCTAGCCTGTTGTTTTATGTGACACCAACTTTTCAGACCTTTCCAGAGCCACCTTAGAACCATGGCTGCAGCAAGCCTATTGACACACATTGATAGTTCTTCCTCATGTCTGATCTCAATCCAGCTTCTTCCACTTTGAAGCTATCACCCCTCATTTGAAGCCATCACCCCTCATTATTTGAAGCCATCACCCCTCACCCTGTCACTCCATGCCTTTGTAACAAGACCCTCCCCAGCTCTTCTCTAGCCCCCTTCAAATCCTGGAAGGCTGCTCTAAGGTCTGCCTGGAGCCTTCTCTTCTCCAGGCTGAAAGAGTAACCCTGTAGGAGAAGCAATGCTGGGGAAAGTGTTGAGTTTGGAGACACCAGTACCTGCACCTCATTTGTGATTGATCTGTGACCTGAGTTGCAGCTAGTTGGAACAGCTAAGATAAAAGAACATGCAAAAGCTTACTGCAGGCCTGGTGCCCCTCCTCATCTCTTACAGAAGTATTGCAATAGATTATTTTCCTAAGGAGGACAATTAATTGCACATTCATCAGCAAGTTGTGTTTGAAACACTCCAAATCCCTTTAGCAGTTTCCCAGCTCAGTCTGAGGGAGTTTGTTCTAAGGTCCTTGCAGGTACACAGAGGGTTGGGAGCTGCAAAGACACCTTGCAGGACATGCCTGACCTTACCTACATTGGGTAAACTGGGAGGAATTAGGCAAATGCTTGCCACTGATCATGTTTGTATTTGAATACCTTAATGAACTCTGAATATCATGACAAGTGCTTTGGCTGTTGTAGTGTAAGGCTGTGCAGGGTCTTGCAGTGGTGACTTGCTGAAGTTGTCTTCTCATTTAAATTTCACCTGCAAAAAGTCAATACTCATTGATCTTATTTTCCTAGAGGAGGTTTTATCCTCTGCCCTTGTCCAAGAGACAAAGTCCTTATGTAGTCTGTCTTGTGTTTGATTTTGTTGACTCCTCCTGACCTTCAGAGTAGTTTAATTAATTGTCTTTGAAGCGAACATAATTGACTTGAATGGTCAAAAAGCTTCTGAAAAAAATCTTTCATAAGTGAATCTTGAGGGGAAAAAAAAAAACAACAACACAAAGTGAGGTGCTCGGAGTATCATTTTGAAATAGAAATTGGTCATGGGAGGGAAAGGGGAGCAGTCATGTCCTGGTTTGACTGGGCTGTAATTCTTGGCCAGCCATAGTCTGCAGGTTGTTAGCAGGTTGGAGTCAGCCAAGAGCTTAAGCCAGGGCTGCTGTCACCAGCTGGCTCCAGGTCAACCCCAGGAACATCATGCTGAATATAAAGGGGGAAGTCTGCTAGGAACAAGGGTTTCTTCTGTTCCTGCTCCATCCTTGGAGCATCTTTCTTCTCCTGAGCACTGCTGTGGTGGCTGAGTATCACTTTCTTTTCTTTATATTGGCATTAATGCCAGTTTTACCTTCTCATCAGACCTGTAGGACTCCTCTTCTGGCTCCTCCTTGGCTGGGGAGGGGTCATCAGGTGATAGAGGCACTGCTGTACTTTAGGCCTAGACACAGGCTAGGTGGAGGCAAACTGTTTCACTCCTCCTGCCCATGCTGCTGCAAGCCCAGCCTAGGAAGCTGCTGGCTGATTTCTGGCCATGCCAACCAGCTGGCTCACCTTCAGCCTGCTGTGGACCAGGCTCCTGAGGTCCCTCCCAGCAGAGCTGCTCCCCAGCCTGGGCTGTTGCAGTAGAGGTTTTGTGTTTGTTTGTTCCTCCAGCCTGTCTGGAGCATCCCCCACCCTTGGCTGTATTGAGGACATAATTTGATGCCCTTTGCTGACATGAGAAAAATGCACTCCATTGCTGCCTGAGCTATGAAAAGGGCAGGTCCCAGTGCAGAGCCCTGCAGTGCTCAGCTTGATAGCAGCCTGGAGACCTCTTCAACCACTGCCCTCCAAGCCCACATCCAACCACTCTCCCACCCACCAGCTTTGCACCTACCCAGACCATAAGATCTCAGCTTTGCCACATGACTGTTGGAGAGATGGTGTTGAAGGCCATGCTGAAGTCAGTGGCACCCCCTGTTCTCCCCTTGCCCCAAAATCCAGTTGTCCTGTTGGAGAGGACAGTCAGGTTGGTCAGGCTTGCCTGTGGTGAATCTGTGACCAGCTGCACCTGATCACATTGAGGCATTGAGAGCTGCCCTGCCTGCAGCACAAAGGTGTCCCCTGGGTGATGAGCTGCACTGCTAGCTATGGGCTGTCTCCTGAGGACACAAATCTATTTTGGCCTCTTTTTTTTTTTTTTCTTTAATGAGAATTTAAAGATCTTTTTGCACCAGAAATTTTCCCCTGGCTTTCTGCAGTGGTTTACTATTTTTTTTTTCTCTTTACACATCTCTCCAGCACACCCACCTACTTGTAATGCCTGTGACAGCTTCCAGTGTTTCCTAAGATTCTTTTCTTCTTTCTTAGAAAGGTAGCTTGTCTGTGAAGCTCTCAGGATTGTCTCTGTGCCTCTCTCATCATCTACAGCTGAGTGGAGCTTGCTTAATGTGACTCACAACCCCCTTTTCTTACCAGCAGATCACAAAGTAGCTGGCATGGTTGCCATTCCTGCAGCCTGGAAAAAGGTGTCAGGATTCATCTAGTGTCACATTCATCATCAGAGGTACCATCCACATTGCTCAGCACAGCTTGTTTTCATCTTGAAGATCCACCATGAGGCTTGTGGGTGAAGCTCTATGTTTAATTCCACCTCCCAAAGAGATTAAGGAGGATTGGAGTTGTGGTCACATCCCTGAGGGTGTTGTAGCCTCACTGTTGCATGCCTGAGTTAAAACTAAACTGATCCAAAGGTCTTCCAACCATGCTCTTGTAAAAGCTTAGGGGTCCAAACATCTCTCTTCAGAGCCAACAGCTACAATTTCAGTTTTGTGATAATACTTTGCTGGAAAATGTCTGAAATCAATCACTCAGAAGCTACCAAGCCATTAAATCACAGACTGTCTGGCTCAGTGTGGATGTGGCACTCCAGAATGTGGTTCAATGGCCATGGTGGTGTTAGGTCAATAGTTGGATTCAACCTTGGAGGTCTTTTCTAACCAAAACAGTTCAATGATTCCCCACCTCTGGTCCACCAAGCTGCTGGTACATTGCAAAGTGCCTGGCCATGGGATGCTGAACAGAAGGTGTTGGTTCTATCAACCAACCCCTAACAGCATGTTCCTTAGTGACTACCTGAAGACATTAACACTCAGCTGGTGAGGGCATGTGCAAAGGCTGTTACTGAGCTGTCCTTCAGCTGGCACCAGGGTCAGCAGCTCCTCTAAAGATCTTAGGGGGGAGTCATCCATAAGGTTTGGGTTTCTGATGAAGTCAAACTCCTCTTCAAAACCCATAACAAAAGGATGCACACTAGGCTTCAATGCCCTTTGAAATCCTAGAATCAGTCAGGGTTGGAAGGGACCACAAGGATCATCCAGTTCCAACCCCCCTGCCATGCCCAGGGACACCTCACACTACAGCAGGCTGGCCAGAGCCTCATCCAGCCTGGCTGCAAACACCTCCAGGGCTGGGGCCTCAACCACCTCCCTGCACAACCCATTCCAGGCTCTCACCACTCTCCTGGGGAAGAATTTCTTCCTCACCTCCACTCTCAATCTCCCCACTTCCAGCTTGATTCCATTCCCCCCAGTCCTGGCACTCCCTGAGAGCCTAAAAAGTCCCTCCCCAGCTTTCTTGGAGCCCCCTTCAGATCCTGGAAGGCCACGAGAAGCCTTCTCTTCTCCAGACTGAACAGCCCCAACTCTCTCAGTCTGTCCTCATAGCAGAGCAGCTCCAGCCCTCTGCTCATCCTGGTGGCCCTTCTCTGGACACCTTGCAGCATCTCCAGATCCCTCTTGGAATAGAGGCTGCAGACCTGGATGCAGTACTCCAGGTGGGGTCTCAGCAGAGCTGAGCAGAGGGGGAGAATCCCCTCCCTTGCCCTGCTGGCCACACTTCTCCTGATGCAGCCCAGGATGGTTAAAACTAGTGGGAAAAGGGCACATCTGAATACATCAGGGAGTGGACCTTCCACAGATGACGTGTGCAGGCACTCCCAGGGGAAAAGTGCATTCCCATTTACCTTGTGTGAAGAAATGTTCCCTGTACATGAATGCTGCTTGGTGACAGAGCTGTGTTCTCAGAGTGCTTGAGATTGACACAGGGTTAAATGCTGGCCCCAGTGTTGTCTGTCTGAAGTGATGTGGAGGTCTCAGCCTAGGTAGCAGCTGACTCAGATGTGCATCATCACAGCTCCCACTGACTTGGCATCACCAGTGGCAGTCTCTGTGGGGAAGAGCAGGTACAAACAGCATCCTGTGGTCATATCCATTTCTTTGTCCCTTCTCCTGATGGTCAGGGAGGTGTTTCCCAGCTGTGACTCACAGCCCAGCATCTTTCACCATCATTAGATCCAGAAAATCTCATTCCTTAGGATGATGTGTAGAACTACTCAAGCAATCCATGGTACAAGCCCCTTGATGTTCCCAGAGGCTCCCCTAGGCTGCACAAAACCCATCAGCCTCTGGGCTCTGATGTGGGCTCCAAAGTGGTTTCATTCAGGCTTCTATTTTGACAGGTTATTCAGGAAGCAAATATTTGATAATTCATAGCTGTCCAGGAGAACCTGGAAAGCTGAAAGAAAACACTTTGGGTTATTTATTGAAGCCAAAGGGCTATTATCTTCTAAAACACAAAGGAATCTTTACACACCAAGGGAATTATGCTTGAGCATTTACCTTCACACATTTACATTTAAAAGGGCCTTTCATTTGGGTGTTGTGTTGTTTTTTTTTCCCCACTTCTAAAAACTCTGATATGTTTACTGCTCCGTGTTCACAATGCTTAAAAGAAAATTAAAGGTTATTCTGAGAAAAATCCAGACAGTCATTTCTGTGCCTTGTACTACAGAAATCAGACTTTTTTTCTTTCTTTCTTTTTTTTTTTTTCCTGGCAAACAGGGTTTGGGGCTGATTTATAAAGCATCAGTGACATTCAGTGTTCAGCTCAAGAAGTGTAAGCTAATTGCTTGCACATGTTGTGCTCAGCTCTTCACCTTCAAGGCTCTGCAGGGGGATCTGGCCAGGCTTGATTGATGGGCTGAGTTCAGTGGGGTGACATTTAACAAGGCTGTGTCCTGGGTCCTACACCTGGGTCACAACAACCCCCATGAATGCTCCAGGCTTGGCACAGAGTGGCTGGGAAGTGCTCAGCAGAAAGGGACCTGGGGGTGCTGGTTGACATTGGTTGAACATGAGCCAGTGTGTGCCCAGGTGGCCAAGAACACCACCAGCATCCTGGCCTGGATCAGCAATGATTATGGCCCTGGTTTGGGCCCATTGCTCTAAGGACATTGAGAGGCTTGTGCAGGTCCAGAGAAGGGCAATGAAACTGGTGAAGGGTCTGGAGAACAGCGCTGGTGAGGAGCAGCTGAAAGGAACTGGGGTTGTTCAGCCTGGAGAAGAGGAGTCTGAGGGGAGACCCCATTGCTCTCTACAACTCCCTGAAAGGAGGTTGGAGCCAGGTGGGGGTTGGTCTCTTTTACCTATTATCAGATGATAGGATGAGAGGAAAGGGCTTGAAATTATGCCAGAGGAGGTTTAGGTTGGACACGAGACACGAGGAACAATTTCTTTCCTACAGGAGTGATCAGGCATTGGAACAGGCTGCCCAGGGAGGTGGTGGAGTCACCATCCCTGGAGGTGGTGAAGAAATGTATGGATATGGCACTTGGGGGCATGGTTTAATGGCCATGGTGGTGTTAGGGTGATGGTTGGACTCAAACTTAGAGGTCTCTTCTAGCCAAAGCAGTTCCAGGATTTTATAGCTCACTGCCTCAGGGCTTTTTGGCTGTTTCACCTGGTGCTGTAAAGCCTCAACACCTTGCTTTGCTAGCTGACCACAGAGATCCAGACACATCTACCCATGGTGTTTCTAACAGAACTTCCCTGGTTGTGTCCTCCTAGGCTGTGGATGTTCTCCTGCAGCACGGAGCTTACGTCAATGTTCAGGATGCAGTTTTCTTCACCCCCTTGCATATTGCTGCCTACTATGGCCATGAGCAGGTAACTACACAGGAGCTTTGGGAAGCTGAGGAGTGCAACACCAAGGCAGCTGTGTAGGCTGAGTGTTGGATATCATGGAATCACAGTATGGTTTGGGTTGGAAGGGACCTTAAAAATCATCTAGTTCCCACCCCCCTGCCGTGGGCAGGGACATCTCCCACCAGCACAGGTTGCTCAAAGCCTCATCCAACCTGGCCTTGAGCACCTCCAGGGAGGGCACATCCATAACCTCCCTGGGCAATGTGTTCCAGTGTCTCACCACCCTCACTGGAAAGAATTTCAGGACGAGGGTGGTGGGACTCTACAATAGGCTGCCCAAGAAGGTTGTGGAAGCCTCCTCCCTGAGGGTCTTCAAGGCTAGGCTGGATGAGGCCTTCAGCAGCCAAGTCTACTTGAGAGGCATCCCTGCCCATGGTGGGGAGGTTGGGGTAGATCTCTGAGATCCTTTCCAACCTAAGCCCTTCTCTGAATTTCTTCCTAATGTCTCATCTAAATCCACCTTCTTCCAGTTCCAATCCTTCAGCCCTCATCCTGGCACTCCATGCCTTTATACAAAGTCCCTCTCCAGCCATCAAACTCCCCTTTTTCAATTTCACACCTTTCAGATAGAAATGGCCGTGTAGAAAGCAAGGTTGTCCATAGGGTTCCTGTGCACATAGCAGTCCAGCTGTGCTTGCTTCAGTCACACAGCTCAGGGGCTCAGTGAAACTCAGCTCCTGACCAAAGCTGTCACTGAACCTCTCAACCCTGTTACTGAAGTACAGCTGGCAGATGGACAGCCTCACAGTACAGTCCTTTGCCCTGTGCAGCTCTTTGATGTGAAATAGGATGAGGGCTCCATTTGCACTCACACAAGTCATTCCCTGTACCTTTCCTGGGCTAAAAGCCTATCTTCTGGGGAATTTTCAAGTTTCAAAGGATGACCTCTTGTTGGAGTGTATTTTTCACTCCAGTGACAGGCTGCTTCAAGTTCACTGAGGAGTTGTGGGAGCAGCTTTAGAAAGAAGTGAGTCTGGATGCTTCTGTAGCTGGGTGATAGCAAGAGTGGGAGCCAAGCAGATGCTCCTGAGATGCTGCCTTCCATACATGTGTAGCACACCCAGTATCATCAAGAGCCTCCTGGTGTGTTGGGCTGAGGGATTCATTTGCTTGTTTGCCATAAGCCAGCTCTGAGCAAATCAAATCACAGAATGATTTGGGTTGGGAGGGACCTTAAAGATCATCTAGTTCCAAGCCCCTACCGAGGGCAGGGACACCTCCCACTAGAAGATGATAAAATGGATCCCTTTGGAAACTAGAGGAAACACCAGAAACAGGAATCAGTTTGGGTTGAGGGCTGATCTGTTGAGGGCAGGATCCTTTTGCCCTCCCTGGACAAAAGGACCTGGGAGTCCTGGTGGACAACAGGATGACCATGAGCCAGCACAGTGGCCTTGTGGGAAGTCTCATGAAATGATGCTGAAAGCTCAGGTAGTGCCTGGTGATAAGAGACCCTGATCAGGAGGGCAGCATGCTCTGGCACTGTGGGCTTCGAGGGCATTTGCTACTGGTCAGTTAAATCCCTCTGCCTTGCATCCAGCCTTTTCCCACAGGTCACATTTGGGGATGAAGGAGGCCTTGCTTCTGAGAATTCTTACATTTCTAGAAATATGTTACCTTAAAACTCAGTTTTCTGTTGAATCTCCCTGCTTGGCCCTTCAAGAAGTGCTCCCACCCAGCATTACCCAAAGCAATATTCCATCTGACTTTGTCTGCTCTGTTTTCATCTGATGTTTTTAACCCTGATGAAACCTTTAGGTAACCCACCTCCTACTGAAGTTTGGAGCTGATGTGAATGCAAGTGGTGAAGTTGGAGACAGACCACTCCATCTGGCTGCTGCCAAAGGCTTCCTCAACATTACAAAGCTCTTGATGGAAGAGGGGAGCAAAGCTGATGGTGAGAAAAGATATTAAAAAAATAATAATCCACTGTAACATTTTATTTTCTCTTGGAGTCAGGCCTTGAATCTTAAATTTTAGCTTCCTGACGTATTCTGTGTGTTCATGAATCATCTCTGGGCAACTGGAAAAGAAAATAGCAGTTGGAGAACTTTCTTCTGCTCTTGAGAGTCCTTGGTTTGTCACCCCATGTGCATTCTTTCTCTTAAGTTAGAGGTGAAAAACAGCAGCAGAAAATGGGGAGATCGTGGATTCCCCCTCCCTAGAGATGGATGGAGCTTTGAGCAACCTGGTCTGGTGGAAAATGTCCCTGCCCAGAGCAGGGGGTTGGAGCCAGGTGATGATCAGGGGTCCCTTTCAACCCAAAGCGTTCTGTAAGTCCCCTTTGCTAGGTTTTACCAGCACAGATTTACCATGTTCTCTGTGAATCTCACCTCCAGCACACATCCTGCTCAGGCAGGAACAAGTGTGGAGGCAAAGAGCACATCTCAGAGCTGGGAGTGCTTTTTCCAGCAGTGAGCTCTTGATGTGTCAGCTGTGGTGTGCACAGAACTGAGGTAATTATAATGAAAAGGGGGGGAAAGAGGAGATGTTCACTCACCACATCAAGGCAGGAAGAGGTTCACAGCCAGTTTATTCCATAAGGAAAAGAATCTGGGACATCATTTCAGATTCTTTTCTTTAAAATCAGAATCTTCAGCACTGGTAAAAAGAAAAAGAAGACTGGAAGCAGGAAGTCTTCTGCTCAAAGCAGCATGCTTTGAAACTTGGTATGAATACAGCAGCAGAGAAATGACTCTTAAATGTCCAGGAATGGAAGTAATTGGTGAAATAAGCTGAGGAGATGTTGGCAGTGTTCTGTGCTGAACAGTAATTGGTGTCATAAACCTGAGCTGCTGCTTTGAACATCACCTGACTGACTCATGGTTGGGCTCTGGGGCCATGGCAACTGCAGGGAAACAGTGGCCACCAAATCAGCCTGAAAAGGTCAGAACGCTGCTGAAACACTGTGATGCTTGCAGCCTGATGACAGGCAAAGTTCTCCAACCTGACCACAAGATATGTAAGAAAAACATCCAAATTGTGCTGCCCATGCCTCCATCACCTCCAGTGCTCACAGTTTGCACAGGCAAGTACACAAACCCAGCGTGTTCCAGCGTGCTCCAGATGCTAACCTCATCGTTTGTTGGTACATGTGAAAAATGAGAAATTCTGCCAAGTCAGTTCTCTCTGTTTTCAGGAATCACAGAAGGTCTTTGAAGTGCATTTCTTGAGGTATGGATCTAGGGCAGTGGTGTAGTCCCCAGCCCTGGAGCAGTTTCAAAGCCATGGAGTTGTGGTGATGAGGGACATGGTTTAGTGGTGAACTTGCAGTGCTGGGTTATGGGCAGGATGATCTCAAAGGTCTTTCCCAACCTGAACAAGCCTATGATCAGATCCCTTGGAGCTCCAAATTCCTGTTGAGATCATTACAATATCCCAAAGACCAGCAGCTGTCACTTAATTTGCCTAAAGTACCTGAGGTCTTCACAGACTGCATTTCTCATTTCTGCTTTAACAACTTCTACCTTCTTCTTTCTCTTTTTTTTTTTCACACCTTCCAAACTCCTCAAGATTTTCTTTGCATTACTGAGTCGAGATGATTATCAACTTGCATTATTTATTCTGTCAGGAAATTCAGTTTCCTAGTTTAGAATATCCAAGTGATAGAATGCAGCAATAACTGGGGTGTGAAGTATCACTTCAGAATTTTTGAATCATTCCTGCAAGCTGGTAGATTTTGGTGTTTTTTGGCTTTGTTTTTTTTTTCCCTCTAGGATAATTGTAATACAATTGAGGAGAAGGAGTTTGTGACAAGGACAAACCATCAGTGTAGCTAAATAGCCACTCTCTTACCTTGTTTCATCAGACTGACTCCTTCTCATAGATTCAGAATGGTTTGGGTTGGAAGAGACCTTAAAGATCATCTAGTTCCAACCCTCCCAACCATGGGAAGGGACACCTCCCACTAAACCAGGCTGCTCAAGGCTTCATACAGCCTGGCCCTGAACACCTCCAGGGAGGGGGCATTCACAACCTCCCTGGGCAACCTTTTCCAGTGTCTCACCACCCTCCCTGGGAAGAATTTCTTCCTAATATCCAGTGTAAATCTCCAGCTTAAAACCATGGCTCCTTATCTTATCATTAGAAGCCTTTTTGTCTCCTTCTTGCTTTTCTTACAGCTCCACCATACTCATGCCCATACCCAACACTTCTCTGTATAGTTTCTGCAAATGGATATTGAGCAAGCCATGTTAGACCCAGATGATTTGCTGGTTTTAGCAGTTGCCTGGTTGTGATTTTGCCCTTGCAAGGTGTGTAGTCAAGCTGTGAGCCCTTTAGGTGTTCATCAGGGTGCATGTCTGGGTCTCAGGAGGGCTGGTTTCTAGACTGAAGTCCAGGTCACCTTGTTTTGCTTGTCGTTTCTCAATCCCAACTGCTGCTTACATGGAGGAAGGTGAACTTGATGATTTGAACTAAAGAGTTGTGGCTTTCTCCTCTTCTTTTGTTACCAGCTGGCTGGCTAGTATGGCCACATTTCTGCTGGTGTCTCAAGGCTCAAGCAGAAAAAGCAATGGGTGATTGAAAGGTGGGCTCTGATTCTTTGCAGTCAGGGAGGCCCTGAAAATAATTGCATCTGCAGTGCTGGATTGTAGGAGTAGGACTTCTGGTGTAGACCTTTGCATGACTTCAAAACCTGTTCCTTTCAAAATGGAAGGAAAAAGAAAAGTCATATATGGAAAGCTGGTTTAGAGCCTGATGGGGTAGCTCAAGCAGAACATCTACAAACAGAACTGGTTGGTAGCCAGGAAACAAACATTTCCTTTGCTTCACATGAGCTGAATGCTACTTATTATTATTCATCCAACTGGTGGTCCTGGAGGTTTCTTGCAGGCTCTGTGTGATATAAAATTAATTCTTTGTCTTGATCGTTCCTGTGGTCTCTTAATAAAATCTGTTTGCTTTCAGGACAGCTGAAAGAGCTGCACAGAGCTCTAGGTCCTAATTTTGGGGGCACCTTTAAAAATGGCTGTCACCTCTGCCAAAAACAATCCATTCCAGCTTTAAAACCAGTGTTTGGTGTTAAAAATCCAGGCACATTCAGGCACACTTCTCAGAATACTCAACAGTTTTCACTCCCTAGGACTTGGGCAGTTTCCCTGTTTTGAAACAGACTTGCAGTGTTTTTCTTCTCCTTTTACTGGCTGTTATGGTTTCTCCTGTAACTGGCTACCTCCAGAATGTCTCAGTTCTCAGAATCATTTCTGCAGGGCTCCGTTCTGTTCCAGACAAGAACTTGGCATTTGCCCATTTCCCCTTGTAAGGCAACCTCAGTTTTCAGTCCCTGACTGCCATGCCAGCTGTACTCTGTGTCCTCCATTTAACATAAAAATACTTTAAATCCTCAGTTTGGAGAGCTCCCCTGGGCTCTTCCTTAGTCATTCCCGCTTCAATGGGATGTCCTGCTTGCTGTATCTCTCCTCTAGAGTACTTCTCGTGGATATTTTTGGTTTGATGCTGAACTGCTCCTTCATTTTCATAGAATCATAGAATCAACCAGGTTGGAAAAGATCTCAGAGATCATCAAGTCCAACCTATCCCCCAGCACCTAACCAAACCATGGCATCAAGTGTCACATCCAATCCTTTTTGAACACCTCTGGGGATGGTGACTCCACCACCTCCCTGGGCAGCACGTTCCAATGGCAGATGACAGAATCACAGAATCAATAAGGTTGGAAGAGACCTCAAGGATCATCAAAGTCCAACCTGTCACCCTACACCTCATGACCACTAAAGCATGGCACCAAGTGCCACATCCAATCCCCTCTTGAACATCTCCAGGGATGGTGACTCCACCACCTCCCTGGGCAGCACATTCCAATGGCCTAACCACTCTCTCTGTGAAGAACTTTCTCCTCACCTCCAGCCTAAACCTCCCCTGGCACAGCTTGAGACTGTGTCCTCTTGTTCTGCTGCTGGTTGCCTGGGAGTAGAGACCAACCCCCTCCTGGCTACAACCTCCCTTCAGGTAGTTGTAGACAGCAATGAGGTCAGCCCTGAGCCTCCTCTTCTCCAGGCTAAACACCCCCAGCTCCCTCAGCCTCTCCTCATAGGGCTTGTGCTCAAGGCCTCTCCCCAGCCTCGTTGCCCTTCTCTGGACATGCTCCAGCAAGTCTCTCAATTCTTTCCTAAACTGAGGAGCCCAGAACTGGACACAGTACTCAAGGTGTGGCCTAACCAGTGCTGTGTACAGGGGTACAATGACCTCCCTGCTCCTGCTGGCCACACTATTCCTGATGCAGGCCAGGATGCCATTGGCTCTCTTGGCCACCTGGGCACACTGCTGGCTCATGTTCAGCTGCTGTCAACCAGCACCCCCAGGTCCCTTTCTGCCTGGCTGCTCTCCAGCCACCCCGAGCCCAGCCTGCATGGGGTTGTTGTAGCCAAAGTGCAGCACCCAGCACTTGGACTTGTTGAATGCCATCATTTTAGGAGAGTTTATCCCTTGTGTTTCATTTAAACATCCAAAAGCCCTCAATCAAAACAAACCCCCTCATCCCACACTGTAGTTGCACATCCTCCCAGAGGTGAGGGAAGTGAAGTATCTGACATCATTCCCAACTGCACAAACAAGGCAGAAGATGTTTCCTTCCTTGCTCCTTGCACCTTACCCCCTGTTGTGCTGTGGAAACCCTGAGACCCCTGATGTCCTCCAGGCCACCCCATGGGTACACATCCTAACACTCTGACATTTATTCTAATGAAACTATGACATTTAGTCCCCTCTTATTTATTGCACTTCAGAATGAATCTGTGTCTGGTACTGCACCATAATGAAAAGTTAAGGGTAATGTGTCACATCAATCTATAAATTGGAGAATTATTTTGGAATGGAGAAATAAAACAGTTTTCCTCTCTCCTTTTAATAGAAGGCTTGTGTGAGGTTCCCACTGACCTAGGAAGGTAAGTGGGAGCAGTTAATGAAATTTGCAGGCCACAAATTACAGCAAGTCTTTTTTTTTCTTTTCCTTTCATATTTTTATTTTCATCCTGAAACAGAATTCATTTTTGGAACTGTCACTAGACTTCAGTGAAGTTGTAAGGTCAGCTCATTTTAAAGGGCTGACCATTTCTGTGAGCATTTGGCTTTACCTGAGAAAAGTTTTAAACCAGGGGTTTAATTTCATTGCTCTTTCTACTCCTAGCAAAGACAGAACCTCAGACTGTGTTGGTTTAGCCTTTGTCCCAAGGAGGATCAGCTGCAGGAGGGAATCAGGTGACAATATTAATAGATGAGGGGAGAGCAACTGATGTCATTGACCTGGACCTGAGCAAAGCCTTCCACACTGTCCCACACCACATCCTGGTCTCCAAACTGGTGACACATGGGTTTGATGGGTGGACCACCAGATGGATAAAGAACTGGCTTGATGGCTGCACCCAAAGAGTGGCTGTCAATGGCTCCATGTCCCAGTGGAGGCCAGGGACAAGTGGAGTCCCTCAGGGCTCAGTCCTGGGACCAGGCTTGTTCAACATCTTTGTTAGTGCCATGGACAGAGGCATTGAGTGCACCCTCAGCAAGTTTGCTGCTGACACCAAGCTGTGTGGTGCAGCAGCCAGGCTGGAGGGAAGGGATCCATCCAGAGGGACCTGGACAGGCTGGAGAGGTGGGCACAAGCCAACCTCAGGAGGTTCAACAAGACCAAGGGCAGGGTCCTGCAGCTGGGTGGAGGCAATCCCAAGCAGAAATGCAGGCTGGGCAGGGACTGGCTGGAGAGCAGCCCTGAGGAGAGGGACTTGGGGGTGCTGGGGGATGAGAAGCTCAGCAGGAGCTGTCAGTGTGCACTTGCAGCCCAGAAAGCCAAGCAGAGCCTGGGCTGCATCAGGAGAAGTGTGGCCAGCAGGGCAAGGGAGGGGATTCTCCCCCTCTGCTCAGCTCTGCTGAGACCCCACCTGGAGTACTGCATCCAGTTCTGGAGCCTCTATTCCAAGAGGGATCTGGAGATGCTGGAAGGTGTCCAGAGAAGGGCCACCAGGATGAGCAGAGGGCTGGAGCTCCTCTGCTGTGAGGACAGACTGAGAGAGTTGGGGCTGTTCAGTCTGGAGAAGAGAAGGCTCTGAGGTGACCTTCTTGTGGCCTTGCAGGATCTGAAGGGGGCTCCAAGAAAGCTGGGGAGGGACTTTTTAGGGTCTCAGGGAGTGACAGGACTGGGGGGAATGGAATCAAGCTGGAAGTGGGGAGATTGAGAGTGGAGGTGAGGAAGAAGTTCTTCCCCAGGAGAGTGGTGAGAGCCTGCAATGGGTTGTGCAGGGAGGTGGTTGAGGCCCCAGCCCTGGAGGTGTTTGCAGCCAGGCTGGATGAGGCTCTGGCCAGCCTGCTGTAGTGTGAGGTGTCCCTGGGCATGGCAGGGAGGTTGGAACTGGATGAGCCTTGTGCTCCCTTCCAACCCTGACTGATTCTAGGATTCTAGGATTCTATGATCATTCCTGAGAGATGTTTGTCAAAGTTGTGCAGGAGAGTCTGTGTAGTACAAGTTTGGGTACCTGTAATGACTAATTATTCCTTAGTTGTCTGTTAATTGCTTGTAAATTGTCTCAAAGATCTGGTGCTAGACAGAACTGAGAACAAAGTGTCCTGTGGAGGAGCTGGATCTGACACTTCTAACAGCTGTGGCATCAGGCAGTTGTGGTGGTTGTGTCTTTAAACACAGAAATTCACCAAGATCCATAGAAATACTTGATCTCTTTTACAAATAGATAAAGACCATTTTTTGGGTGTGAAAACAATATTTGTGTGTTTCTGTACCAATGGACAACTTGGCCTATAGTCTTGTCCAACCTCTCCTTTGCTTCCTGCTAGCTAGGTTAAGGAGGAACCATGGAAGGTGTAACCAGACCCACTCCAGGCATGGCTGAAAAAGTTCCCAGGTGCTGCAATGCATCTTCCCAGCCCATAAACAGGCAGAAGGCTCCTGGGCCATGGATATAATCCAGGGTAAATAGCAGTCTCAAATAGTTCCTGCCTGTGAGTCAAGGATATCCAGGGATGGCTTCCCAGTAGATGGGTTGGATGTAACTGCCCTTTGATCATAGAATCCTAGAATCAGTCAGGGTTGGAAGGGACCACAAGGATCATCCAGTTCCAACCCCCTGCCATGCCCAGGGACACCTCACACTACAGCAGGCTGGCCAGAGCCTCATCCAGCCTGGCTGGGATGGGGCCTCAACCACCTCCCTGCACAACCCATTCCAGGCTCTCACCACTCTCCTGGGGAAGAACTTCTTCTTCACCTCCACTCTGAATCTCCCCACTTGCAGATCATGTGCTCTTCTTGGTAGATCCCAGCAAGTATGTGGTTCTTGGCCTCAATGCCAGTGAGGCATTTGGAACATCTCAGAGGGTTGCTCACAGAAATGTCCAGTTGAAAGAAACAGGGCTGTAAATATTTCAGTAGGAGGTTTCACAAAGCCTGGCCACAACACAAAGTGTTACAGAGTCACAGAACAGATCTGGTTGGAAGAAACCTCAAACATCATCCAGACCAGAGTTTGACCCAGCACAGAAGGGTAAGCATTAAATTATGCCCCTAAGTACCAGCTCTACAAGCTGCTTGAATACCCCCAGGGAATCACAGTCTCACAGTATATCAGAGGTTGGAAGGGACCTCAAGAGATCATCAGGTCCAACCCCCTGCCAGAGCAGCAGCACTTAGGGTAGTCTGCACAGGAATGCAGCCAGGGGGGGTTGGAAAGGCTCCAGAGAAGGAGACTCCACAACCCCCCTGGGCAGCCTGCTCCAGGGCTCTGGCACCCTCACTGCAAAGAAGTTTCTCCTCATGGTGAGCTGAAATCTTCTCTGTTCAACTTTGAACCCATTGTTCCTTGTCCTATCCCTGTGACCCACCCAAAAGAGCCTGGCCCCCTCCCCTTGACACCCACCCCTCACACATTGAGAGACATTGATCAGATCCCCTCTCAGCCTTCTCTTCTCCACACTAAACAGCCCCAGGGCTCTCAGGCTCTCTTCCCAGGGGAGATGCTCAAGTCCCCTAAGCATCCTCCTGGCTCTAATGGTGACTCCAGCATTGTCCTTGGGCAGCCCACCCAGAGCAGTCCTGTATCCCATTCTCCCTTTGGTCTTTCCCTGGTGCCCTGGCAGTGAACGCTCAGGACAACGAGGATCACGTTCCGCTGCACTTCTGCTCTCGCTTTGGCCACCACGAAATTGTGAAGTTCTTACTGCAGAGCGGCTTCGAGGTCCAGCCCCACGTGGTGAACATCTATGGAGACACCCCTCTACATCTGTGAGTGACCAGGGCAGCTCTGGCTTGCAGGGGTCGGGCCTGCTGAGGGAGCTGATGTTATCAATGCCCTCTCTGTTGGCTTCATCTCCAGGGCGTGCTACAATGGGAAGCTTGAAGTCGTCAAGGAAATCATTCAGCTGTCAGGCACAGAAAGTCTCACCAAAGAAAACATATTCAGTGAAACAGCTTTCCACAGGTGAGAGGCTTGGAACTCTTTATGCACAGAATCCCTCTTATACCTGTCTCCCAACAGCCAGATGAGGAACAAAGCAAGCAGTGAGCTCACCGTGAGTGCTAAAGTTGTAGTTTGAGATCTAGGAGAAGACATGAAGAGGTAGAGTCATAGAATCCCAGAATGCCAGGTTGGAAGGGACCCCAAGGATCACTTGGACCAACCTTTCTAGGTGATAGTGCAGTTGAAATGAGATGACCCAACCTGCTGTCAAGCTGAGTCTTCAAACTGACCAATGTAGGGGAATCCACCATTTCCTTTGGGAGATGACTCCAATGTCAAACTGTTCTCATGGGGAAACATTTTCTTCTGGAGTCCACTGGGAATCTCCCCAGCAGTAACTTTGTCTTTTCCATGGGACTCCTTGTAAAAAGGGAGTCTGTATCCTCCTGGTAGCCACCCTTTATGTCCTGGTCCATAGTGATGAGGTCTCCCCTGAGCCTTCTCTTCTCAAGGCTGAACAAACCCAGCTCTGTCAGCTGCTAGAACCTGACAGTGAAGGGGGAGAGAGCCAGTAAGTGACAGGTAGGAAAGGCATCAGGCTCAACATATGAATGGATAATGGTTACCTCTTTCTGTCCCATTTGGAAGCTGAGCTCAGAGCCTGTTCTGCCCAGGAAGCTGCTGGAGTCTAGACAGTGAAAACTGGAAAGAGGGTGGCAGGGCACAGCCTGGTCATGATGCTGCAGGCCTCTCAAGTGCTACTTCAGAGCAAACCAGACTCCATTAACTTGACATAGCTGTGCAGAATCAGTTCAGGCAACAGTAACAGGTGTTCCTGAAATGCTGGCAATGAACGTTCTTGGGTGGATTAACCTTGCAGGATTCTAAAGATCTCTTCCTACACTTTTATCTAATTCATCACCTTTTTGGCTACCCAAAGTATTTGTCCTTTTCTGGACTACAGCATTCACTTTTCCCTTGATCTTTGCAGTGCCTGCACCTATGGGAAGAACATAGAACTTGTAAAGTATCTTCTTGACCAGAATGTTGTAAGCATCAACCACCAAGGAAGAGACGGACACACAGGTAACATCCTCCTCCTCATTGTGTCTGAGTGCATAGCCCAGCACTAAAAAATGTGGGAGCCCTGCAAGATCAGGATTGCCAGGGAGAATCCCAGGGTAACATGGTGATCAGCATCCAGTTACCTTCAGAGGAGGTCTCTTTTTTTTTTTTTTGGAGATATGTTTGCAGGCAGGTGTGGAAGTGATAAGAGCTGAGTGAGGAGAAGTCAGGCTTGTTAGCTTGTATTTGGGGAATAAAGCTGGATGTAAATCAGTTCCAAAGAGTATTAAGAATTAGGCCCAAGGAGGGTGGTGGAACACTGGAACAGCTTGCTCAGAGAGGTGGTGGAAGCCCCATCCCTGGAGACATTCAAGGTCAGGCTTGATGGGGCTCTGAGCAACCTGATCTAAGTTGGATATGCCACTGCTGCAGGGGGTTTGGATTAAAGGACCTCTACAGGTCCCTTCCAACACAATGTGTTCTAAGATTGTTCTGCTGAGGCTGGACATAGAGGAGACTGTCTGGAGGGCTGCACACCTCCATGTGCCACAATTAAAAGCTCCACATTTGCTTTTCCTTGCACACAGAGCTGTGAAACATGATTTGAAGGTGGTGGAGCAAAGGCTGGCATGGTAGAGCAGCAACAGATGGGGTTTTGAGGTGTTAGGAGTTTATTGCCACCCCTTGCCTGTGCTGTCTTTCGGGCTGTGTACTCCTTACTGATGGAGTCAAGGTGCTGAGTGCTGTCTCAGTGTTGTGGCAGCCTTGCTGACCTCACTGTTCTCATCTTCTAGGGCTGCACTGTGCCTGCTACCATGGCCACATTCGACTGGTGCAGTTTCTGCTGGATAACGGAGCCGACATGAATCTGGTAGCTTGTGATCCCAGCAGGTCCAGTGGAGAAAAGGATGAGCAGACCTGTTTGATGTGGGCTTATGAGAAAGGTATTTCCATTTTCTGGTTTCTGCTGCAAAATCCATAGGGGAAGCACAAGAAGTAGGTAACTGCAAAATAACCTCTGAATCCCTACAGACTGAGAGCTGCTCTCCAGCTCCTGGCACGCAGGGTTATAAAAAGCAGCTTTTTTTACTGAGCCTTTCAGGTGGGATCAGGTTAATTTGACACAAACTGAAGGACAGGAATGCTTGTGTGCTGTTAAAACAGAAACCAGCCTGTTCAGGCATTCCCCTTTGGTGTGAGCATGAGCTTTATCACTGAGGAGGCATCACAAAGAGCAATGAACCATGGTCAGGAATCTTAAATTCTTGCAAAAATGAACTAAAGCAAGGCATTTCCCAAGGTTCCCATCATGCTGTCCTGCATGTACAGCAGCACAGCAGTTTTCTGTCCTGGTTGGATTCCATGACACCTGGAACACTTCCCCTCCTCCAAGGACATTGCTGTACCATGTATTATCAGAATGAAGTACAGTGAAAGTACAGATTTCCAAGGGCCTGGCAAAAACCTGATCTTGGCAAAATACTTGGAACAGGTTGCCCAAGGAGGTTGTGGATGCCCCATCTCTGGAGGTGTTCAAGGACAGGTTGGATGAGATCTTGAGCAGCCTGCTCTAGTGGCAGGGGATCTGGAACGAGATGATCATAGAATCATAGAATCCTAGAATCAGTCAGGGTTGGAAGGGACCACAAGGATCATCCAGTTCCAACCCCCCTGCCATGCCCAGGGACACCTCACACTACAGCAGGCTGGCCAGAGCCTCATCCAGCCTGGCTGCAAACACCTCCAGGGCTGGGGCCTCAACCACCTCCCTGCACAACCCATTCCAGGCTCTCACCACTCTCCTGGGGAAGAACTTCTTCCTCACCTCCACTCTCAATCTCCCCACTTCCAGCTTGATTCCATTCCCCCCAGTCCTGGCACTCCCTGAGAGCCTAAAAAGTCCCTCCCCAGCTTTCTTGGAGCCCCCTGCAGATCCTGGAAGGCCACAAGAAGGTCACCTCAGAGCCTTCTCTTCTCCACACTGAACAGCCCCAACTCTCTCAGTCTGTCCTCATAGCAGAGCAGCTCCAGCCCTCTGCTCATCCTGGTGGCCCTTCTCTGGACACCTTCCAGCATCTCCAGATCCCTCTTGGAATAGAGGCTCCAGACCTGGATGCAGTACTCCAGGTGGGGTCTCAGCAGAGCTGAGCAGAGGGGGAGAATCCCCTCCCTTGCCCTGCTGGCCACACTTCTCCTGATGCAGCCCAGGCTCTGCTTGGCTTTCTGGGCTGCAAGTGCACATTGACAGCTCCTGCTGAGCTTCTCATCCCCCAGCACCCCCAAGTCCCTCTCCTCAGGGCTGCTCTCCAGCCAGTCCCTGCCTAACCTGTGTTTGTGCTTGGGATTGCCTCGACCCAGCTGCAGGACTCTGCACTTTGTTTATATTCTGTGATTCTGTGAATCAATGAATTAAAAACAAACGAACAAACAAACAAAAAAAAAAAAAAACCAAAAAAAAAAACTGTTGAGTTCCCCTGCAAAGCCTTACATTTCCTCTTCCTTTCTCAGGCCATGATGCCATTGTGACCCTCCTGAAGCACTACAAGAGGCCCCAGGATGACTCACCCTGTAATGAATATTCTCAGCCTGGAGGAGGTATGGTCTGAGCAATCCCCTCCTCCTGTACCCACCAGGCCTGATCCAGGGACTGCAGGAATCTCTGGGAATATTCTCCCAAAGCCAGGGAGCTCTGGATGGGGTCTGTCTGTCACAAAATTAGTGTTATGAGAATCACCATTTCCCAGGTTATGCCAAAAATCTTCCTTTCTCTTAAGAGAGAATTGTCACTTCATTTCACTTACTAGGAAGGAAAGCTGAAAGCTGTGAGATGGAGATCAGTCCCTGGCCATCATTACTCACACCTTTCTACATCCTTACTACCTCCCTCAGACAGTCTCTCTGAGGTTGCTGTGCTGACATTTGGTGTATTGCAATACTCAGACTCCCTCGTGTTTCGGGTATCTGATTCCCCCTGGGGGACAATTAATGGCCCTTTTTGCTACAAAAATACTTGGTTGTGTTGACAAAAGCCAAGAGAGCCAGTGGGATCCTGGGATGGATCAGGAAAGCTGTGTCCAGCAGGGCTAGGGAAGTTCTACCTCTCTACTCTGCCCTGCTGAGACCACCCCTGCAATCCTGTGTCCAGTTTGGGGCTCCCCAGTTCAGGAGAGACAGAGACCTGCTGGAGAGAAGCCAAGGGAGAGCCAGGAGGATGCTTAGGGGACTTGAGCATCTCCCCTGGGAAGAGAGCCTGAGAGCCCTGGGGCTGTTTAGTGTGGAGAAGAGAAGGCTGAGAGGGGATCTGATCAATGTCTCTCAATGTGTGAGGGGTGGGTGTCAAGGGGAGGGGGCCAGGCTCTTTTGGGTGGGTCACAGGGAGAGGACAAGGAACAATGGGTTCAAAGTTGAACAGAGAAGATTTCAGCTCACCATGAGGAGAAACTTCTTTGCAGTGAGGGTGCCAGAGCCCTGGAGCAGGCTGCCCAGGGGGGTTGTGGAGTCTCCTTCTCTGGAGCCTTTCCAACCCCCCTGGCTGCATTCCTGTGCAGACTACCCTAAGTGCTGCTGCTCTGGCAGGGGGTTGGACCTGATGATCTCTTGAGGTCCCTTCCACCCTCTGACATACTATGAGAGTGTGAAGAAGAATATTGATACCAGTGGTTAGATAAGCAGAATGTTGTGCAGTGTGCTGGGAAAGCTGCCTACATAGGAGGGGAACATCTTCCATGCTGGGGCTCGTCCAGGCCATGGACTCCTCTTGCTGTGGAACCAGGAGGAACCCTACAGTCAGAAGCTGCTCACTCCCTACACAGTGTGACCAGTCCCAGGTTTATGTGCAGCACATCTCAAGTGTGCAAGATCCTTAGGGGATGCAGGTGTTGGAAATGTATTTTGGCAAGCAATTAACACATCCAGACAGATGCTTTAAAGCTGGTTGTTTACAGAGCTCAGCTCCCAGTCAAGCAGAACAACAAGAGATGACATTTCTGGTACCTGGAGAAAGCTGAGGTCTTCCAGAAACTTTAGTGGGTGAATACCAGGCTGCCCAGGGAGGCTGTGGAGTCTCCCTCTCTGGAGATGCTCAGAACTCGCCTGGATGCATTCCTGTGTAATCTGGTGCAGGTGATCCTGCTCTGGCAAGGGGTTTGGACTAGATGATCTTTCAAAGTCCCTTCCAGCTCCTGAAATTCTGTGATTCTGTGAACAAGACAGCAGGATGTGTTCATAGCCTGGAGGGCAGGGCTGAGCTCCTGCACAAAGTCCAGCTTATGCAAACTGACATGACTCCCTTGCAAGGAGGGTGGAGTAAGGTGGCTGGAGAACTGCTCAGCAGAAAAGAACCTGGGGGTGCTGGTTGACATTGGCTGAACCTGAGCCAGCATGTGCCCAGGTGGCCAAGAAGGCCACCAGCATCCTAGCATGGATCAGCAATGGTGTGGCCAGCAGGAGTAGGGAAGTGATTGTGCCCCTGTGCTGGGCACTGGTGAGGCCACACCTTGAATCCTGGGTTCAGTTTTGGGCCCCTTAGTCCAAGGAGGACATTGAGGGGCTGGAGCAGCTCCAGAGAGGGGCAATGAAGTTGGTGAAGGGTCTGGAGAACAGGTCCAGTGAGGACCAGCTGAGGGAAGTGAGGTTGTTGAGTCTGGAAAAAAGGAGGCTGAGGGGAAACCTTCTGGTTCTCTACAACTCCCTGACAGGGGGTTGGAGCCAAATGGGGGTTGGTCTCTTCTCCTAGTATCAGGTGATAGGGAAGAGGAAATGGCCTGAAACTGTGCCAGGGGAGGTTTCTATTGGACATGAGGAACAATTTCCTTCCTGAAAAGAGTGGTCAGGCAGTGGCACAGGCTGCCCAGGGAAGTGGTGGAGTCACCATCCCTGGAGGTCATGGCACTTGGGGACTTGGTTTAATTGCCATGGTGGTGTTGCACTGGCAGTTGAACTCAATGATTTTAAAGGTCTTTTCCAATGATTCTGTGAACATTGATCTGTCATTGTCTTTCAGACGGCTCCTATGTGTCTGTCCCATCCCCTCTGGGAAAGATCAAAAGCATGACTAAAGGTATTGCTGATGGCAAGGGGGGGAAATGGAACTCTCATGGTCCTTTAGCCAAGGTGTTTGTCAGCCTGAACGTGTTAGGGGAGATCCAACACTCCTGGAATTCCTTGTTCAGCAATGTAACCACAGGCACAAGCAGAAGTTGCATCTCCCTAGGATTCTTTGGGAAGAAACATCCTTAGCTCTGTGGCTAAACATCATGGTCATTCCTGCATTTATCTGGCTTTCATTTACCTTAAAAAAAAACAGATTTATTTCTATTTCTTTGGAGTAAAGGATGTGATTGTGAATTAGTGCTGATGAAATCACATGTACCCATGAAGTCAAACAAACATTCTGCTGAATTCCATGAATTCCACTGTTAAAAATGCCTGGATTAGCTTTACCAGAAAGATTCTGTCCCAAAATACCCTGTGTTAATCTGAACCACATTTAGATCAAACATTCAGCTGAACACTTGTACTTTGAAATATCCAAATTTTTGTGTGCTTTCAGCTTTCCCCTTCAAATATTCACTCTGGATAGGATCCAATCCTTACATCCCTAACACAGACTTGAAGTGATGCATTTGGGCAAAAATCCAATGAACTTGGTGGCAATAAATCCAAAAGATCCACAAGGTAGAGACGTTTGACAACTAAATTAAGTGGCAGAACTTAGACCCAACATGTCAGTGCAGCTTAGTCCTGTGCTAGCATCCCCACATTACTCAGCAGCACACAAAAAAGAAAGGAATTCTTTCTCCAAATAACAAATGTTACCTCATTTGGGCAGAACATGCTGGGGGGGGTTGGTGTTCATCAGTGACCAGATTTTCATCCAAGGGATCCCTAGGAAGTGGCAGCACTGCCAGTGTCTGTGGCTGGGGTATATCTCATTATCAATCCAGGCTGGGACTTAATGAGGTTCAGAGAAGCCCTGCAGAAGAGGATTTGGAAGTACTGGTGGATGAGAAGCTGGGCATGAGCCAGCAATGGGCACTTGAAGCCCAGAAGGCCAATGGCATCCTGGGCTGCATCCAAAGAAGAGTGGCCAGCAGGCTGAGAGGTGACTCTGCCACTCTGCCCTGCTCTGGTGAGACCTCACTGGGAGTGCCTGTGTCCAGCTCTGGGACCTCCAACACAAGAAAGATATGGACCTGCTGGAGCAGGTCCAGAGGAGGCCATAAGACAATCAGAGTGCTGGAGCACCTCCCCTATGAGAACAGGCTGAGAGAGTTGGTGCTGTTCAGCCTGGAGAAGAGAAGGCTCCAAAAAGACCTGAGAGCTGCATTTCAATAGCTGAAGGGGACCTACAGGAAGGCTGGGGAGGGACTGTTTAGAAGGGCCTGTGGTGATAGGACAAGGGGCAATGGTTTGAAACTGGAGCAGGGGAAATTTAGGTTGGACTTTAGGAGGAAGTTCTTCACAATGAGAGTGGTGAAATACTGGACAGGTTGCCCAGAGATGTGGCTGAGGTCCCATCATCGTTCAGGATCAGACTTCATGAGGCCATGGGCTCTAGTTGGAGCTGTCCCTGCTGACTGCAGGAGGGTTGGACAAGATGACCTCCGAGGGTCCCTTCCAGCCTGATGCAGTCTGTGAATCTGTGGGGTTCCTGTGCCTACTAAAAGCAGCACGAACAGGACTCCCAGCCACCAGTTCAGAGGAGGAGGGTCAGCTTTCACTCTGCAGCAGCTCTGTGCAGTGAAATGCTCTGTCCTCCCCACCCCACCTGTCTGTTGCAGAAAAGGCTGACGTTCTCCTTCTCCGAGCCCAGCTGCCCTCCCATTTCCACCTTCAGCTCTCCGAACTGGAGTTCCACGAGATCATCGGCTCAGGTACCAGAGACACCAACATGTGCCCTTTGGGTTGCCTGATGCTCACATGTGATGGTTTGAAACTGTCTCTTTAATTTTTCTTCTCAAAGTTCAAGCAGAGAAAGCAGAAGAGTGTAAATAAGTCACTATTGGGTATAAGAAAGCAAAATAATGATTGTTCTAAACACTTCCATTGGATAGATAGAAATGCTTAAGAACTACTACTCAAAACAAAGTGGGGAGTCTGCAGTCTGCAGTGGGGGCAGCTGCTGGGCTGTCTGGCTGCTGTTTCATCTCTTCTGGCTGAAGATAACACACACTGACCTTGGCAGCTAAGTTAACAACTTTCTGCTTAACTAACTCTGCTTTCTGTCCAAGGGGGGTCTGAGGGGGAAGCTCCTGGGAGAGAGAGGCCCCTCTGGGGAGGGTCCCCCTTGGGGGGAAGCAAAGGGAGCTTGGTTGTGCTTTTCTGTTGATTGTATATATTTGTAAATGTTGTGGATAGTGTCTATTTGTACACATTCAGTGCATTTCATTGTAGATTGTAGATTTGCTTGTAAACACAGCTTGCATTTGCTTCCAGACTGGGCTAGCCTGCTTATTGTTGGTGTGGGGGAGGAATTTCAGCTCACACTGACACATCACAATAAACATCTATGTGCTTCTTTTAAACAATTTCAGGGTCCTTTGGCAAAGTCTACAAGGGACGATACAGAAATCAAATCGTTGCGATCAAACGGTGAGTCGGTCAGACCTGCCCACCTTGCATGGTTCAGGACATCATCTGACACAGAGTCACAGGCTGGGTGGGACCTTAAAGATTCACAGGTTATTAGAATGGGTTGGGTGGGACCTTAAAGATCAGCTTGTTCCAACCTCCCTGCCATGGGTTGGAAGGGACCTTAGAGATCATCTAGATCCAACACCCCTGCCATGGGCAGGGACACCCCCAACTAGACCAAGTTACCCAAGGCCTCATCCAACCTGGCCTTGAACACCCCCAGGGAGGGGGCAAGATCATCCAGTCCAACCCCCCTGCAGTCAGCAGGGCCATCTGCAACTAGAGCAGGTTGCTTAGAGTCCAAAACAACCTGACCTGGAATGTTTCTCACACTACTACTAAGTGTGGCCAGCAGGTCAGGGGCGGTGATTCTCCCCCTCTGCTCAGCTCTGCTGAGACCCCACCTGGAGTACTGCATCCAGGTCTGGAGCCTCTATTCCAAGAGGGATCTGGAGATGCTGGAAGGTGTCCAGAGAAGGGCCACCAGGATGAGCAGAGGGCTGGAGCACCTCTGCTATGAGGACAGACTGAGAGAGTTGGGGCTGTTCAGTCTGGAGAAGAGAGGGCTCCAAGGTGACCTTGTGGCCTTCCAGGATCTGAAGGGGGCTCCAAGAAAGCTGGGGAGGGACTTTTTAGGCTGTCAGGGAGTGCCAGGACTGGGGGGAATGGAATCAAGCTGGAAGTGGGGAGATTGAGAGTGGAGGTGAGAAAGAAGTTCTTCCCCATGAGAGTGGTGAGAGCCTGGAATGGGTTGTGCAGGGAGGTGGTTGAGGCCCCATCCCTGGAGGTGTTTGCAGCCAGGCTGGATGAGGCTCTGGCCAGCCTGCTGTAGTGTGAGGTGTCCCTGGGCATGGCAGGGGGGTTGGAACTGGATGATCCTTGTGGTCCCTTCCAACCCTGACTGATTCTAGGATTCTATAATTCTATACTTTGAAGAAGAAGAGTGATGGCTTCAAAGTGGAAGAACCTCTATTTAGATGAGACGATAGGAAGAAATTCTTTACAGTGAGGATGGTGAGACTCTGGAACAGATTGCCCAGAGAAGCAGTGGAGGCTCCAAGCTTGGAAGTGTTCAGAGCCAGGGTGGCTTTGGGCAATCTGGTCTAATAGGATGTGTCCCTGCCCATGGCAGGGGTGTTGGATCTAGATGGTCTTTAAGGTGCCTTCCAACCCCAAGCTGTCCCTGATTCTAAGATAAGTGTTAACCTCTCTCTACCTGACGACATTTTTGCCTTTTCTGCCCTGCCAATGGGAAGCTACCGAGCCAACACCTACTGCTCCAAGTCTGACGTGGACATGTTCTGCCGCGAGGTGTCCATCCTCTGCCGCCTCAACCACCCCTGCGTCATCCAGTTCGTGGGAGCTTGCTTGGATGACCCCAGCCAGTTTGCCATCGTCACCCAGTACATTTCTGGAGGGTCCCTCTTCTCCCTGCTCCATGAACAGAAGAGGTATTCCACCCACACCCTCCCTGGGTTCGTGAGACAAAGTTTGGAAGATCAGTAAAGCTCTGCTGCTGTAAATGGGATCCTGGGCTGGATCAGGAAAGCTGTGTCCAGCAGGGCTAGGGAAGTTCTTCTCCCTCTCTACTCTGCCCTGCTGAGACCACCCCTGCAATCCTGTGTCCAGTTTGGGGCTCCCCAGTTCAAGAGAGACAGAGACCTGCTGGAGAGAAGCCAAGGGAGAGCCAGGAGGATGCTTAGGGGACTTGAGCATCTCCCCTGGGAAGAGAGCCTGAGAGCCCTGGGGCTGTTTAGTGTGGAGAAGAGAAGGCTGAGAGGGGATCTGATCAATGTCTCTCAATGTGTGAGGGGTGGGTGTCAAGGGGAGGGGGCCAGGCTCTTTTGGGTGGGTCACAGGGATAGGACAAGGAACAATGGGTTCAAAGTTGAACAGAGAAGATTTCAGCTCACCATGAGGAGAAACTTCTTTGCAGTGAGGGTGCCAGAGCCCTGGAGCAGGCTGCCCAGGGGGGTTGTGGAGTCTCCTTCTCTGGAGCCTTTCCAACCCCACCTGGCTGCATTCCTGTGCAGACTACCCTAAGTGCTGCTGCTCTGGCAGGGGGTTGGACCTGATGATCTCTTGAGGTCCCTTCCACCCTCTGACATACTGTGAGACAGTGAAATGCAGCTCCTTTCAGTGAAAAAAAAAAAAAAAAAAGAGAAAGGAACACAGCAGAAAAATCTAAGCTTTTTTTCAGATCTTTGGGATGGACAAGGGAAATTAATAACTAACCACAAAATTCCTGCTCTTCTTTTACCCATCTACATAGACTTTATGGCATCAACACCTGAAGGGATCCTACAGGAAGGCTGGAGAAGAACTTTTCATAAAGGTGTCTAGCAATAGGAGAAGGGGGAATGGTTTTAAGCTGTGAGTAGGTTCAGACCAGATGTCAGGAAGAAGTTCTTCAGTACAAGGGTGGTGAGATGCTGGAATAGGTTGCCCAGGGAGGGGGTTGTGGATTCCCCCTCCATGACGGTGTTCAAGGCCAGGTTGGATGTGGCCTTGAGGCACCCCTGCCCATGTCAGGGAGGCTGGAGTAGATGATCTCTGAGGTCCCTTCCAAACTAAGCCCTTTTATGACTCCAAAAGTTCTGTGAATTACAGATATGATTAATTTACAGGTAGTTTTTCTCTTTTTATTAAATTTGAGTAATTTTTCTTTTCTCTTTCCCAAAACACAGAACTCTTGACCTGCAGTCTAAGCTGATTATTGCAGTGGATGTTGCCAAAGGCATGGAGTACCTCCACAACCTCACCCAGCCCATCATCCATCGTGATCTGAACAGGTAGGTTGGTCTCTCTAGCCTACAAATTCATCTGCCACCAGAGGATGCAGCTGCTAAAAACCAGTGTTTTCTCCCATCTGACCCATCAATGGTCTGCCTTTTTTTAGAAGCAGGAAACATCTTCTCTATCAGTGGAACTTTTGTGTGCCATGTCTATGTCTAAAGTTGCTCAGGTGAGTTGTTCTGCACTACCTTCTGCTCTGGGCTCACCAAAATGAGCTGTATTTAAAGCAGAGCAAGGAGGTGAAGGATTGTGGCAGGGTTGTGGCATTCCATATTTCTAGATTGTAGTTTTGCTTGTAAATATGGCTTCATTTGCTTTCAACTGAGCTGGGCTGGCAGTTTTATGTTGGGAGGTAATTTCAACCCACCACAAGGATGTTGATGCTGCCCTGCAGGGATGGGGACACATCAGTCAGGTCTCTTGTTTAACCTCTTTGTTTAGTTCTTTGCAGAGTTTATTGACACACAGAACTGTGCTCCCAAACAACACCTCCTCCCCTTCTGTCATTGCTTCATCTCCCTTATTTTGTTTTGCCTTCATTTTTTTTTTCTGTAAATATTTACCCACATCTCTGAGTTCATCTGCCTGTTTCTTGGTGGGTTTGGCCCATTTGTTACAGATAAAAGTGTCTCTAAGAGCTAAAATCCAGTGCAGGACTCTGCACTCGCTCCATTTCTCTGGTGGGTTCTGAGTGGAAGCACCGAGTGCTCGGTGTGTGCAGAGAGCAATCTGCTCGAGCTCTTCTAGCTGGGAAAAGTCTTGTGGTGTGCATGGCTCAGTGCAGGGTGGAGAAATGCCCAGCTGCACTGAGTTGTGAGATGTTGGGTGAGATGATCCCCTTGCTGAGGACAAAGCAAGACTCTTAGCTCTGCCAGCCCTTTGAGGCCCATCCTGCCATCGCGGATGGCTGAGCTGTCCTCTCACAAAACCCCCCTGCCTTTGGCTGGTAGCTCTTCTGCTTTTACTAGGCATCAACCCTTGTATGCCTTCAGCACTGAGATGGGCATCCAGTTCTCCATTTTGGGTCCAAGTCAGGATCACTAAGATCTCCAAATTAGGTGTCTTTACTCTCCTGGCAACTTGATCTCAACCCATCTTACACCACAAAATCTGGATGTTGATATCGCAAACTCTAAGTGTATGAAGTTGTGAGGAAAAGCTTGGCACTGGCCAGAGCTTTTCTGCATTAACTTTTCTCTCTCAAAATAACGTTAGCTGTTGAGAAGAGTGACATCCTTCCACCAGCTCTAGAGACCTTTGGAAGCATTATGGAGAAAAGTTCTCTGGGTCAGACCCAAGAGAGTGTCCAGTTCTTAAACTGTCGGGTGGTCTGACTAGAATTCTGGAATTTCCTGTGCATAAAGCAACTGCAGAGCCACTACAAAAAAAAAAAAAAAAAAAGACAGGCTGGAAGAATTTCTTCTTCCCACCCCATTTTTCTTTTTCCATGATGGTACTTGTCTTGTTTTTCCATTGCACATCATCTATGTCCATCACCTTCTGTCTTCCTCCAGCTGAGGTTCCTTTTCCTCACCCTGCTTCATTCATGCTCTTGCTTTCTCACCAAGTTTCTCCTTCAGGTACCTGCACCCCTTAACAGGTTTCTTTCAGGCCTGTGGAGCTCAAAGGGAGATGCTCTTTAGAAGCTGCAGCTCTTTCCTCAGGCATGTGACAAGCCAAGAGCCTCAGGTCTGGATGCTGTGAGGCCAGTTTGGGACAGCAACGATCCAGAAGTTAGGTTCAGCTCCATGCCTTCTCCCTGCTGGCTGGTAGATTCTGCACTGGAGGATTTTAAATGATGCTTTCCACAAAAGGAAGAGATCTGCAAAGCACATCATTGCCTCAGAGGGCTTTTACCAGATGGCATTTGTGAGGGTCAGAAGATAATTTGCTGTGAGGACATCAGTGGCCTGATGCATAGTGCTGTCAGCAGCTTCATTCCTGAAACTTTCCAGCGTGCCAGTAGAAGCCACGCTTTCAGCGTGAGCCCCAGCCAGCCCACAGCTACAATTACCAGATGAAAATCTGTATGACAACTTAAGAGAAAGACCAAGAGTGAAATTCTGTGTTGAGTTTTGCCAGGGGCTTCACAGGAGCCTCACATTTTTTACCTTCAGTTTCCACGTAGCTCGTAAGCCTCTTTGTGAGTCCTGCAGCCCAACGCGATGCACATAAATGCATGAAATAAATCTGCAATATGGCTCTGCAGAACACAGGCCAAAATGAATCTTTCATGTCTCTACCCTGGAAAAGGGGTTATCCTTCCATTCTGGGGATAATTGGGAGTTTTATTTTGCTTTCTAGTTGTGGGGAAAGAAGTTCTGACAGCTCTCAGCTATAGTGGCACGTATCAGCTTATTACTGCTGAGAGCACGGAGAGGGATTGTAGCCACAATGATGATAGCACTTTAATAAAAGAGAGACCATTTTAGTATCAATTTAATTTAAGCCATAACAGCTGAACATGGTGGGACCAAGCCTTTGAGCAACTAACCTTTGTTTGATGGCTCTAACTAGCTGTAAAAGTTTGAGCTCTGGCTTAGCTGGGAAGATGAAAGGGGAGCTGGAAGCCTGGTGGTAATGGGGATGGTGTCTGCAACTCCTCTTTGTTACAGAATCCCTTATGAAGTCCCAGAATAGCAGTTGCCTTTCATTAAACCCACAGCATCTTAAAGGCAGGAGGATCCTTTCATGGCCCTTTTCTCCAGGAAGGGACAGACACTGAATGTGTTCTGCCTGGATCCTGCCCCCGTGGCTGCAGACCTGCAGAACTGCAGGCTGCTGTTAAAGCCTGGATGATCACACACTTCAGAGCCTTTTCTCCTCTTTCTCCTTCCATGGCATCGTGAAGAGAATGATGCTTGGCCTCTGTGATTCAAACTGTGTGTGGCCTCAGTAGAAGACAATTAGATGCTGATCTGCTGAACTCATTATTCACCTTCTGCCAGATCAGATTTCCCTTGCTGTATTTCTCAAAGCAGAGGCTTAAGAGATCCTTTCTCATCTGTGGTTTGCAAATTTCCAAGTGCTATCGAGGCAGTAACAGAGGTTTTGAGCTGCACCTTCCAAGCCTTATTTCTGTGGGTTATATTTTTTACCTTAGAAAAGAAAAATTACTAAGTGTAGTGGCACCAGACTGACAAAGCCCTTCCAGAGCCTGTCTGCTGCTTTCAGGTATGTCCTCAGCACCAAGAGGGCCATCTCAGTGCTGTCTTGTCAGAAACACTTGCACACACCATGCACAGCAGGGTCTGTCTGAGTTCCCAGCTTCTCCCCAAAACCTGTCAGCCCAGGTCATGACCATAGCATCCTAGAATCATAGAATCCGTAGGAAGGGACCACAAGGATCATCCAGCTCCAACCCCCTGCCATGGCCAGGGACACCTCACACTACAGCAGGCTGGCCAGAGCCTCATCCAGCCTGGCTGCAAACACCTCCAGGGCTGGGGCCTCAACCACCTCCCTGCACAACCCATTCCAGGCTCTCACCACTCTCCTGGGGAAGAACTTCTTCCTCACCTCCACTCTCAATCTCCCCACTTCCAGCTTGATTCCATTCCCCCCAGTCCTGGCACTCCCTGACAGCCTAAAAAGTCCCTCCCCAGCTTTCTTGGAGCCCCCTTCAGATCCTGGAAGGCCACAAGAAGGTCACCTCAGAGCCTTCTCTTCTCCAGACTCAACAGCCCCAACTCTCTCAGTCTGTCCTCAGAGCAGAGCAGCTCCAGCCCTCTGCTCATCCTGGTGGCCCTTCTCTGGACACCTTCCAGCATCTCCAGATCCCTCTTGGAATAGAGGCTGCAGACCTGGATGCAGTACTCCAGGTGGGGTCTCAGCAGAGCTGAGCAGAGGGGGAGAATCCCCTCCCTTGCCCTGCTGGCCACACTTCTCCTGATGCAGCCCAGGCTCTGCTTGGCTTTCTGGGCTGCAAGTCACACTGACAGCTCCTGCTGAGCTTCTCATCCCCCTGCACCCCCAAGTCCCTCTCCTCAGGGCTGCTCTCCAGCCAGTCCCTGCCCAGCCTGCATTTCTGCTTGGGATTGCCTCCACCCAGCTGCAGGACCCTGCCCTTGGTCTTGTTGCACCTCATGTATATCATCAGGTTTGGTTTATTGGAGGCACACAAGATCCTTGAGTAGACTGAAGCTGGAGCTCCACACACTTTATTCACATTGTGAGATTGTGGTCATTTTTGTCACTACTGACAGAGGTCAAATTTGAAGCAAGACCACAGAAAAGTCTGTGGGTTTGTATGATCCCTGTACCCACAGGGTACAGCCTTTAAGAGTCCCTCTGGTTATCCTTGTGTTTGAATAGCATTTTCATCTGACATCATGGGGGTCTCAGAACAATTCCATATGTCCCACTCAAATCACTTACATATTTTGATGGATAGTATATATGGGAGCTAAAATCAGGCTAAACATGAAGTAGGAGAGTCATGGCTATGCTGTATGAACCCACCACACTTCTGTGATTTCATTTATCATCCCAGGGTTTGGGCTTAGCTGAAGCTAGAAATCTTGAGGACAGTGATGTGTGGGAGTCCTGCTTGGGAGAGCTTCACTTTTTCTTTTTTTTTCCCCCCCTAAAAACTATTATCTGATAAAATTTGTGTTCCTCACTTGACTGTTCTTGCTCATATCTGTAGATCTTCTGCCTCTTTGTTGAGGCCATCAATATTGCTTTCATTTTCCATTCATCATGCAAGCCACTGCCAACTTTCTCATTTCTTTTTTCATATCCTTCTCACTCTCCTGAATGCTGGAGGATCAGCCAGCACTGTGATAAACACCATGTGAGGGTTGTTGTGTCCACCTCTGTACACTTTGATCTTTTCACTTACTCAGCCCTTCAGAAGCTGTGTGCTGTGAAGGCAGAGTGAGTGGTGTATGAAAACCCTGATCTTCTGGAGGCTTTTGACCTAGCTAAAGAGTCCTGGGAATCTTTGTCCACACTCCCAGTTTGTTTGAAAACCTGTGCTCCTGATGGTGCTCTGCAAAAGCCTTGCTCTTGATTTGTTGCATGCAGCTGCTGTCTTTCTGCTTCCTCTCGTGTGGTCACAGAATCACAGAGTTGGAAGGGACCTTAAAGATCACCTAGTTCCAACCCCCTGCCATGGACAGGGACACCTTCCACTAGACCAGGTTGCTCAAAGCCTCATCCAGCCTGGTCTTGAACACCTCTGGGGAGGGGAGATCCACTGCCTCACTGGGCAACCTGTTCCAGTGTCTCACCACCCTCCCTGTCAAGAATTTCTTCCTTGTGTCTAGTGGAAATCCACCTTCTTCCAGTCTGAAGCCACCACCCCTCATCCTGCCACTCCAGGCCTTTGTAACAAGTCCCTCCCCAGCTCTCCTTTAGCCACCTTCAAATCCTGGAAAACTGCTGTAAGGTGTCCCCACAGCCTTCTCTCCTCCAGGCTGAGCAGCCCTAACTCTCACAGCCTGTCCCTGTAGGGGAGGTGCTCCAGCCCTCTGATCATCTTCATGGCCTCCTCTGGACCTGCTCCAACAGTTCCATGTTCTTCTTGTGTTGGGGAACCCAGAGCTGAACCCAGCACTCCAGGTGAAATCTCACCAGCCTGGAGCAAAGGGGGAGAATCCCCTCCCTCAGCTGACTGTCCACAGCACTGCTTTGCTGAAAATTAAATCAACTGCAGCAGCTTCCCTCAATCAGCAAACCAATTGCCCATGGATTCTGCATACCCTTTTCTTGGGAGGTGACCTTTTGAAGAGCCAGAAGATGCCTGCATGGCCCTGGTCTGCACTCTGTGCTGCACTGTGCACACAGTGCATGTCTTGCAGTAGGCAAGCATTTAAACAAGGGATTTGCTTTTGTCCCTCAGCCTGCCCCTGCCCAGCCTTCATACAGCTGTAAAAGTTTGTCCATGTGGCAATGGCTCCCTTCTCCAGCTACTGTTAGAGGTCTTCTCTCTCAGCAGGTTTCTGCACCAGGTACAGAACCTCCTCATCTCCTGACAGCAATGGCACAGTGTCAGGCTGTTCCAGCCAGGCCCAGCTAAGTGCAGACACAGGGAGATGTTCCAGCTCTTGTCAGATTTTCTGGTTGCATCTATAGCAGATGTCTCCTCCCTGCAGCAAAACTCATTTGCATTCTGTGATAGTAACACAGTGGTTGAAAAAAGCCCTCATGAACTAGTGTGTTAAAAAAATGAAGGATTTCTCATTTTCTCCTACAAAAAGTGATGCTCACCACACTTCAGCCTACTCCTGAGCTGCCTGGAAAAGTGCAGCTCCTTGCTGAGTTGTGGGCTCTGTTAGGATAAAAGACCAGCATGGTCACAGCCTGCAGAGTCCAAGGCACCATGTCTCTGTGCAGGCCTGATCCTGCCCTGGCAGAAAAGGTGCTGGCAGCAGCAGTTCTGCTGCCTGGCTCTTACTCCCCTAATCCCCACCTTCTGTTTTACCTCCTTTTGGGCACATGGCTCCTTCCCTGCTGATTGGAGTAACACAGGTCCCAGGATCCCAGCATGGTGGCAGTTGGAAGGCACCTCTGGAGATCGTCCACCCCAACCCCCTGCTAAAGCAGGGTCACCCACAGCAGCTTGCCCAGAATCACATTGGCCAGCTGGGTTTGGAACCTCTCCACAGGAGACTTCACAAACTCCCTGGGCAGCCTGCTCCAGGGCTCCAGCAGCCTCAAAGCCAACAAGTTTGTCTTCAAATGGAGTCTCCTGGGTTCCAGTTGTGCCTATTACTCTCCTGGGTTCCAGTTGTGCCTATCACTCTCCTGGGTTCCAGTTGTGCCATTTACCCTTCATCCTGTCCCTGGGCACCACTGAGAAGAATCTGACCCCATCCTCTTGCCCCACCACAGGTCCTTTAGCTCTTGCTGAGCATTGAGAAGATTCCTCTCTCATACTGCTCTTCTGCAGGCTCACCTGCCCCAGGTCTCTCAGCCTTTCCTCCTCACAGAGATGCTCCAAGCCCCTCAGCATCTTTGTAGCCTCCACTGGACTCTCTCCAGTAGTTTCCTATCTCTCTTGAACTGGGGAGCCCAGGATTGGACTCAGAACTCCAGCTGCCACCTCACCAGGGCAGAGCAGAGGGAGAGGAGAACCTCCCTTGATCTGCTGGCCACAGAATTCTCCAGTGCCTTCTGAAGAATCCCAGTTCATGATGCATGGCACTGCATCCCTCAGTGCTGCTGAGTGACATTCCTGAGCTGCTCTTTCCAAACTGGGGCCGTGTGTGGCTGTGTTTGGAGCACAGACGCTGGCTTCCTTGCTTCGCCCTGCTGCTGGCTGTGCTTCATCTTGATCAAACACAGAAACAAACAAAGGAAAATAATCAAAGCTGCAGTTTTGTTAATTCCTCCTTTTCTGTTCCTCACAAGTGTGCCTTCCATTTTCCAGTCTGTGTCCTCACTACAAAGTCTCTCCCAGGAAAGCGAGAGCCATAGAGCATCTTCAAAGTTTGGAAGGGAAGCTCACAGCTCCAGACATCCCCCTGGCATAATAATGAATTCTGATCCCTTGTTCCTGATCTGTCACACTCAATGGATTTCACTGAGCCCTTGTAGAGAGACCAGAAATGAATGTTAGCTCTTCTGCACACCCTGAGCTGCAACCAGCTCCCTCTTCACCCACCATACCTTTCCTTCTGTCAGTGGTCACTGATGGGGAGCTGCCCACCCCTGCCGTTGCACCAGGTGCTTTAGGACCACAAATTCAGAAGGCACACCTCCCACCACCACCACCACCAGCAGTCTGCTTCAGCCTCCATCAGCTGGGGAAATCAGTTCTCAAACAGTCATTGGGTAATTTAAGACCTGCCTTCATCCCTCACAGCCTGCATTCCTGGAGACCCTCTAGCCACCAGCCTGGCCAGACCATAGCATGTCCTCTCCCCAGACCATGTCCTCTCCCCAGACCATAGCATATCCACTCCCCAGACCATAGCATATCCACTCCCCAGACCATAGCATGTCCTCTCCCCACACCATAGCATGTCCTCTCCCCAGACCATGTCCTCTCCCCAGACCATAGCATGTCCTCTCCCCACACCATAGCATGTCCTCTCCCCACACCATAGCATGTCCTCTCCCCAGTAGCATTCCTCTCCCCAAGCCATAGCATCCTCTCCCCCAGACCATCATGTCCTCTCCAACCTAGCTCCTCTCCCCAGACCATAGCATGTCCTCTCCCCAGATACCCCATGTCTCCTTGCTCCAGCCAGGGAGCAGTGAGGTGCTGACTTTCAGAGGAGGGCATAGCTGCCTCCATGGACCTTTCTAAGCCATCTGCCAAGGCAGCCCCATCTCAGCCACATCCTCTGCCTTGAATCCTAAACACAGCTGAGAAACCATTGCTCAGCTCAGGACAGGGTGTCCCAGCTCAGTCACATCCTCTGTCTTGAGTCTCAAATGCAGCTGGGAAGCCATCACCCAGCTCAGGCCTATCCTGAAACACCATGTGTATGTCTATGGTACACCAATCTTCTGTGGTTTCTGTTTCTGTGAGAAACAGAAGAGAGAGCAGGGAATCACAGCAAGGGTCTGAAGTCAGAAGTGTCCCTGCTGACTGTGGGGTGGTGGACAAGATGACTTTTGAGGGTCCCTTCCAACCCAGTGCAATCTGTGAGTCTGTGTTAAACCATTAAATCTGCATTTCTGCACCTCAGCAAGCCCCGTGGCTGCTCAAAGCCTCATCCAACCTTGAACACCTCCAGAGAAGAGGCATCCTCAACCTCCCTGAGCAACCTGTTCCAGTTTCTCACCACCCAAACTTGTTTAACTGTCCTGAAAGCCAGGCTCTGCAATGTGCAGAGTGTATATATAGTGTGTGTATCCATAGTCAGTATTGGAGGCAAAGTCTCACAGTCTCACAGTGTATCAGAGGTTGGAAGGGACCTCCAGAGATCATCAGGTCCAACCCCCTGCCAGAGCAGCAGCACTTAGGGTAGTCTGCACAGGAATGCAGCCAGGGGGGGTTGGAAAGGCTCCAGAGAAGGAGACTCCACAACCCCCCTGGGCAGCCTGCTCCAGGGCTCTGGCACCCTCACTGCAAAGAAGTTTCTCCTCATGGTGAGCTGAAATCTTCTCTGTTCAACTTTGAACCCATTGTTCCTTGTCCTATCCCTGTGACCCACCCAAAAGAGCCTGGCCCCCTCCCCTTGACACCCACCCCTCACACATTGAGAGACATTGATCAGATCCCCTCTCAGCCTTCTCTTCTCCACACTAAACAGCCCCAGGGCTCTCAGGCTCTCTTCCCAGGGGAGATGCTCAAGTCCCCTAAGCATCCTCCTGGCTCTCCCTTGGCTTCTCTCCAGCAGGTCTCTGTCTCTCTTGACCTGGGGAGCCCCAAACTGGACACAGGATTGCAGGGGTGGTCTCAGCAGGGCAGAGTAGAGAGGGAGAAGAACTTCCCTAGCCCTGCTGGACACAGCTTTCCTGATCCATCCCAGGATCCCATTGCTCTCTTGGCCACCAGAGCACATTGTTGTTCCATGCAGAACTTGCTGCCCACCAGCACTCCAAGGGCTTTCTGTGTGGAGCTGCTCTCCAGCAGGGCAGCCTCTAACCTGTCCTGGTGCTGTTGTTATTTCTCCCCAGCTGCAGGACCCTGCCCTTGTCCTTATTCAACTCCATGAGGATTGCCTGCAGCCAGCTCTCAGCCTGTCCAGGTCAGGTTGGATGCTGCACAGCCTGAGGGGTGTCAGCCAACCCCCCCAGTGTGGGATCATCAGAACTTGCTGAGGGGACTCTCAATGCCCTCAGCCAGGTCCTTGATAAAGATATTGAACACAACTGGACCCAGGACTGATCCCTGGGGGACACCACTGGCCACAGGCCTCCAAGGTGACTCTGTGCCCCTGATGATGACCCTCTGAGCTCTGTTGTGGAGCCAGTTTGCAATCCACCTCCCTGACCAAAGTGATTTGGCCCCTGATGCAATCCATAAGTGCCACAGCCCACCTCAGAAGCTGTAATGCAGTCACCCCCTCAAATCAATGTCCAGTGCAGGACACAACCATTTATCACTGGCACACTGATGTTGCCACCATCCACTGTGAGAGTAAAGGACCTGAAAGCTGTAGATGGTGAAGTGACAGAGCTCACCTTTCAGTCTAACTAGCAGCTCTCCTTACTGAACACTCTTACCCTGATTTCTTGCAATTCACTGACCTCAAACCACACTTTTCCAAACCCTTGTATCTTAGAGTTCTTCTCTAAAATCCCTTCAACAGAGGGTGTCATGTTGAACAAGGAATGAGCCTGAAATCATTCTGGAGACTGGAGAACAAACTTTGACTCAAAACAGTCCTTTTCTACCCAGCCAGGAGTGAAAACACATCACTCTTCTCCTCTGGGGGCATCTTTCAAACACTGTGCTTAGTCTCTTGGTCAGCATGATCTACGACAATAGAACCAAACCAGATCATAGTCAGCACTGCTCAGCTGAGCACTGTGAGATGTTGTATGAGCCAGCAAAGCCAGTCCTCTGCTGCTAGAACCAACCTGTTCAGACTCTGATATGTGTGATGTGGGCCAGAACTTTGGTTGAGCAGTGCATGTGTTTCAGTTGGAACACCACTAGGTATCTGAGACTTTAAGGAACAGATCATCTAGAACAAGAAGTGGTGACTGAAATTGTGCCAGGGGAGGTTTAAGCTGGAGATTAGAAACAATTCTGGTCTGAAAGAGTGCTCAGGCATTGGAGCAGGCTGCCCAGGGAGCTGGTGGAGTCACCAAGCCTGGAGGTGTTCAAGAAACCTGGGGACATGGCACATGGGGACATGGTTTGGTGGTGCTGGGTTAATGGTTGGACTTGGATGATTTTGGAGGTCTTTTCCAACCCAAATGATTCTATCCATCTTTCTATAACTTACCTTCACCATAAAAATTGCAGGTTCCTTAGACCCACCAACATTCCTCAGCTGGCTTCTTCACCTTCTCTTGGATCATCACAGGACTTTTACTTTCTTATTGCAAGGTAGATGGACAGAGAAAAAGGGGAGATCCCTTTTTCCCCTCTCAGAATCTTTCAATCTCTTCCCATGTTCTCTCTCTCTTTAGACAAACTCTGTGTGTTTTGTCCTAGCAGTGACAATGTAGGTTCTCAGCTTTGATTTTTAGCCTCTGTAAACCCTAACTGCAATTGGAAGTCACACAGTGCAGTGAGTATGGCTCCTGTTCCTAGCTCCTCAGGTTTGTTATGTTAAATCAATGTGTTACATCTTTGTGTCCAGCTTCCCAAGCCTTCTGAGCAAAGGTTGCCCCAGGAGCTTTTCCCCAGTGGAAGCCCTGTAGTGGAGGTGTGAAAGTGCTGCACTCTGAAGAGCAGTGGGGCACTGTGGCTATCTCCAGCAGCTGTGCAGGGGATGCACCAAGATTCTTATCCTCTCAGTTTTGGGAGAGACACCTGAGACCTACAGGCAGGCTGGGGAGGGACTGTTTAGAAGGGCCTGTGGTGATAGGACAAGAGGCAATGGTTTGAAACTGGATCAGGATAGATTTAGATTGGATATCAGGAGGCAGTGAGAGTGGTGAAATACTGGAAGAGGTTGCCTAGAGATGTGGTTGAGGCCCCATCCCTGGAGACATTCAAAATAAGGCTTGATGTGGCCCTGGGCAGCCTGATCTAGCTGGAGGTGTCCCTGCTGACTGCAGGAGGGTTAGACAAGATGACCTTTGAGGGTCCCTCCCACCCCAGTGCAACCTGTGAGATTACTGTCCTGGCACTTTCAGCCTGCAGAACCAAGAGAGATGCTGGTTCTGGTGGTTGGGAAGTCACCTTCTGCAGAACTGCTGGGGTTTGTTGGCATGAAGAGTCCTTCTCTCCCCAGTGCTGAGCATGGTGGCTAAAATTCATAGAATCCTATGGGTTGGAAGGGAGCACAAGGCTCATCCAGTTCCAACCCCCCTGCCATGCCCAGGGACACCTCACACTACAGCAGGCTGGCCAGAGCCTCATCCAGCCTGGCTGCAAACACCTCCAGGGCTGGGGCCTCAACCACCTCCCTGCACAACCCATTGCAGGCTCTCACCACTCTCCTGGGGAAGAACTTCTTCCTCACCTCCACTCTCAATCTCCCCACTTCCAGCTTGATTCCATTCGCCCCAGTGCTTTCTTGGAGCCCCCTTCAGATCCTGGAAGGTCACAAGAAGGTCACCTCAGAGCCTTCTCTTCTCCAGACTGAACAGCCCCAACTCTCTCAGTCTGTCCTCATAGCAGAGGAGCTCCAGCCCTCTGCTCATCCTGGTGGCCCTTCTCATCAGCCTATGGAGCAGTGACACTTCAGTTCTCCCAGCTGTATGCTGCTGGGTATGTCAGCATTGCAGTAGAATGGCACAAGGGTTTGTACACTCAGTGTGAAGAAGAGGAGCAGGAAATGAGAGCCTTTGAAAGGCATTTCTGGCTCCAGAGAAGCAAAAGCCCATATGTGTATAAATATGCAGATAGGTGTTCACTCAGTGCTCGGGGAATGAACAAATTCCTTACATCCCCCTCCACCCAGTTGCATAAAGAGCTGCTGGAGTGCTGAGAGGCTGAAGGGAAGCTGCTAGAAAGCTCTGGTTAATAGCATCACAGAATAGTTAAGTTGGGAAGGGCCTCCAAGATCATCCAGTCCAAAACCTTCCCCAAAGCTGGACAGACTTCAAAATGAAATGTCAGTGTGAAATCTAGGAACAGGACACAAAGCTGGCCTCAAGCCTCATCTCTGGCAGAGCATCTCATTTTATATGGCAAAACCTGCCAGGAGATTAGATTGAGCCCCTGACAGAACACAGAAAACATCTTGGACTAGACTCAATTTTGGTCATTTTGATTGACAGAGCTTCAAACCTTTTCTTCTCTATCCCCCCGCAAAGAGGTACCGCAGGAGGTAAGGGCTGCTGCCAACAGCTTTGATTTCGAGTTCCACAGTCCAGTCCAAATCCATGGAACAGGAGCTGGTGTCAGGAGAAAGGTAGATGGTCAAGATCAAGGTTTTGAAGAGGCACTGAGCCATGTTTGCAGTCTCACAGTACTCATGAAACCAGTAATGTCTCCTATACCCCCAGGGAACATGTCTGTCCTTGGGAGAGGCAACCACAAAGGTCAGAGGGACTGAGCTGATTAAAGGGTAGTGGAGTCACCATCCCTGGAGGTGTCCAAGAAACATGTGGACATGGCACTCTGGGACATGGTTTAATGGCCATGGTGGTCTGAGATTGAAAGTTTGATTTGGTGATCTTGGAGGTCTTTTCCAACCAAAACAACCATGTGATTCTATGACTCTGAGAGGGGTGAAAGGGATCTGTCCTTTTTTACCATCCTTCTCATTCCTTTTTTTTTTTTTTGGTCCAGACAAAATAAGATTCCACAAGGATGTGTAGCTAATAAAGCCCCAATTATACCCCTCACAGGGTTTAGCTCCACAACACATCCACAGGCACAACACACAAAGCTATCTCAGTTTGTAGCCCTTAGTAAGATAAGAGACTTGGCAACAAGGAGGAATGAGCTCCTCCAGCATTTCCAGTGCCTCCTAACAGTTTGCTCTTCTCGGTACTTCTGGCCAAGAGAGCATAATTCGAATTCTCTCTCCAGCATGAACGTGTGCATGTAAGCCGCAAGGAGCGTTGCCAAAGGTCGTCCATCCCTGTCCGAGAGTTCCAGGGTGGTAGAACGTTCCGAGGTGATGTGCTCCCAACTCGTGCGCTGCATCCCCATCTAGTGACCTCTCTGTGCATAACCTCCTAGGTGCGGGGTGGAAACTTCCCGTCTCTGTCACAGAACATTAGGGCTTGGAAGGGGTCTCAAAAGATCATCTAGTCTAACCCCCCCTGCCAGGGCAGGATCACCTACAGCAGGTCACACAGGAATGCATCAAGGAAGGTTTTGGATATCTCCAGAGAAGGAAACTCCACAACCTCTCTGGGCAGCCTGTTCCAGGGCTCTGTCACCCTCAGGGTGAAAAAGTTTTTCCTTATGTTCACATGGAACCTTCTGTGCTCCAGCTTGCACCCATTGCCCCTTGTTCAGTCACGGGACATCTCTGAGAAGAGCCTGGCTCCATCCTCCTGACACTCACCCTTCACATCTTTATAAACATGAATGAGGTCACCTCTCAGTCTCCTCTTCTCTACGCCGCCAGAGAACTCATGGTTGGGTTTGGTTTTCAGGCAGGCAGGATGTTCATGGAAATTCTCTCTGGAATTCTCAACATATCCCTTTGTACATGCAGCTAGGCTCCTGGGGTTTATCATCACTCATAGTGCAGGCCAGCTTGGAGGATAGACTCAGAAGGGAACACTCAGGTTATTTAGTTACCTACAGGGGGGGGAAGCCTCTTCTTTGCACAGCACATTGGGAAATGCCTCCTTTCCATCTTCATCCAGGGCAAAATGAAAAGTTGCACTCTTGAAAATTCCTGGAAGTACCTGGGCTTATTCCTAAACCTGCTCTACTGAATGGGTTTCTTTCCAAGGCTTTTTAGGATTCATTTTTCCTGGGACATTAACCCACTCTCTTCTTGTCTATTAACAGCTTGCTGCAAAACTGTCCTTGCAGTAATAGCTCTAACACTTGTGCATCTTATGGGTAAACCTGAGGAGGCAGCAGAAAAGCAGCAAGAAGTCCTATGGATAGGATGAGGGGCAATGGTTTCAAACTAGACAAGAAAAGATTTAGGTTGGATGTTAGGAACAAGTTCTTTACCATGAGGACCTGGAACAGGTTGCCCAGGGAGGCAGTTGAGGCCCCATCCCTGGAGATGTTCAGTGTGAGGCTCAAAAGGGCTCTGGGCAACCTGATCTAGCTGAGGATGTTCCCTGCTTGCTGCAGGGGGGTTGGTCTAGAAGGCCATCAGAGGACCCTTCCAAACCATTCTATGATTCTTGTCACTCTTGTGTTGTGGAGACCTTCCTATGTAAATAGGGCTTGAGATGATGACTCAAAACATCTGAAGTATTTCTACAGCAGGTGTGAGCAGAAGATTGCCTGAAAGACTCTGTGTGTTCTTTCCAATCACAGTCAATCAGAAGAATTGTGTGGTGGTTTCTGTCAGCACATGGTGCTTCAATCATTCATTTCCAAGTCAACAGAAGGCAGCTCCAAATGCCAGCCCCATGTGAAAGACTCCTGAGCTAGTTGCAGGTGAGCTGGTACAGTTGTACCAAGCACATACTGATCCTGCTGCATGAGAACACCAATCCTGAGCTAGAAACATCAGTATGTTGTCATGGCAGTCTGCCCAGAAGCCTCATCCTTGCCCCAAAAAGAAGACTAATTAGTTCAGAATGAGCAACCCTCTTCTGCATGTGAAGCTGGAAACTTCTGGCTTGTTCATTTGCTTTGGTCTGCTCTAAATCCCCAGAAGTCAGGAGTTCCTGTTTTTCTTACTTGTATTATCCAGCCTTTTACCTGTTCAGTCCAAGAGTAAAGTCCTCCAAATGAAAATCCATTGTCTTCCAAGGACAGTGTTACTTCTTTTCCTCTTATTTGAAGTTATCAATTTGAAAATGTTTAATAAGTGCCCACTTAGTTCTTACCTAATCTGAATACCTTCCCTTTCCAGGTCAGTGTTTCAAATACTCAGGTTTGCTTGTGTTGGGTTTGTTTAGTTTGGGTTTAGTTTTGGGTGTGATTTGGTTGGCTTGGACTTGAATTGGGTTGGGTTTGTTTGGCTTGGGTTGGGTTTGGTTAGATTTGGTCAGGTTGTGGGTTTGGTGTGCAGCTCTATATGTGGTTGATTTGTTTGGGTTTTGGTTTGGTTGATTTGGTTGGATTGGGTTTGGTTAGATTTGGTTGGGTTGTGGGTTTGGTGTGCAGCTCTCCATTTGGTTGGGTTGCTTGGGTTGGGTTTGGTTGATTTGTTCAGATTGGGTTAGGTTTGGCTGATTTGTTTGGAATGGGTTTGGTGAGTTTGGTTAGGCTTGGTTGGGGTGGGGTTTTGGTGTGCAGCTCTCCTTTTGGTTGGGTTTCTTCGGTTGATCTGTTTGGGTTGGGTTTGGTTGGCTTGGGTTTGACTTAGTTTGGGTTTGGTTGAATCCTAGAATCAGTCAGGGTTGGAAGGGAGCACAAGGATCATCCAGTTCCAACCCCCCTGCCATGCCCAGGGACACCTCACACTACAGCAGGCTGGCCAGAGCCTCATCCAGCCTGGCTGCAAACACCTCCAGGGATGGGGCCTCAACCACCTCCCTGCACAACCCATTCCAGGCTCTCACCACTCTCCTGGGGAAGAACTTCTTCCTCATGTCCAGTCTGAATCTCCCCACTTCCAGCTTGATTCCATTCCCCCCAGTCCTGGCACTGCCTGAGAGCCTAAAGAGTCCCTCCCCAGCTTTCTTGGAGCCCCCTTCAGATCCTGGAAGGCCACAAGAAGGTCACCTCAGAGCCTTCTCCTCTCCAGACTGAACAACCCCAAGGTTTGTTTGGATTGGGTTGGGTTTGGTTATATTTGGTTGGGTTGTGGTTTTGGTGTGCAGCTCTCCTGCCTACCCACTCATAAGACAACCCTTTGATAAAGTGGATAAGAAATGTTTGCAGTCCTATGTACAAATCTTTCTGTAGTTGTCCTGTTCCTACCTGGAGGCTTATTTTTTTAAGTCCTTTAGTTAATAGGCAGGACACAGACGTGGGGTGAGATTTCCTGCCATATCCCTCACTGCCTTTGAACAAACAGTATGTAAATAAAGCTGAGTTTTCTTCACATTACCTTCAATCAGTGAGTTTGAACCACCACACAAATCTCATAATTCACCTCCTTGGTTCTAGTAGTTTCAGGACAAATCCAGCAGATGCAACTTTAAGCCTTCAAATGTCTCTGCTGACAGCCTAGGGTAAAGTTCTGGTTCCCTGAGCCTCCCCATCCCCTGCAGCCTGCAGTTGCCATGGTTTCCAAGATTCCCCAGGAATCACAACACTTTAATAAGTGTCAGTACAAGTAATTATCTCTGATAAATGATTGCTCTCATCTCTGGATGCCCTGGCAGAGATTGCCCCAGACATCTGCTGACCAAACAAGAATTTTCCTGTTTTTATTCCTTTCTTCCTAGCTCCAGAAACTGTCTGGGGCAAAGATTTATGTGGAAATAAAACCCTAGCATAAATGTCTCAGTGGACATCTCATTTTCCTGGGATTCTCACTGCAGTGCAGTAGGAAGGGGGTGAATGTGAGCCTCAGCCTTCAGCCCTGCATGTCAACCTGGGGCATTGCCCATGGTGTAGGGGCAGCTTGGGGTGAGCAGAGGGCAACTCAGCCCCACAGCCCTCACATGGCATCTCCAGTGTTCCCATCAGCAAGATCCTTCCTGGACAAACTCTGGCCATGGGGCTGAGCAGCACAGGCTCTGCTCTTCACAGGACACCAGCCATCACCCCAGACCCTTCCTTGGTTGCAGTCACCAATCTCCAGATATGTTGATTTAGAATCATAGAGTTGTTTTGCTTGAAAGAGACCTCCAAGTCCATGAAGTTCAACCATTAACTCAGCACTGCCAGGTCACTGCCAAACCATGGCCCTCAGCACCACATCTCCATGGCTTTGAAACTCCTCCAAGGATGGGGACGCCAGCACTGCACTGAGCAGCCTGGGCCAGGCATTGACAACCCTGAAGGGGAAGAAATTGCTCCTCATATCCACCCTAAACCTCCCCTGGTGTATCTTGAGGCCATTTCCTCTCGTTCTGTCACTTGTTGTCTGGGAGAAGAGACCAACATACACCTGGCTCCAGCCTTCTTTCAGGGAGTTATAGAGAGCCAGAAGGTCTTCCTTCAGTTTCCTCCAGACTGAACACCCCCAGTTCCCTCAGCTGCTCCTCACCATGTCTGTTCCCCAGACCCTTCACCAGCCTCATTGCTCTTCTCTAGACCTGCTGCAGCCCCTCAATTTCCTTCTTGGAGTGAGGGGCCCAAAACTGAGCCCTGTGTTCAAGATGTGGCCTCACCAGTGCCCAGCCCAGGGGGTAATCCCTGCCCTGTCCTGCTGATCACCCTATTGCTGATCCAAGCCAGGGGATTGGTGACCTTCTTGGCCACTTGGCCATACACTGGTCCATCTTCAGCCAGCTGGTGACAACACCCCAGGAACTGCCATTGTGTCATCTTTTTTTTTTTTCCCCCAGTTTAATGGATTTCTCACTGCTTCTGGTGGTTTCTAGTCCATTCTTACTGACTCCTCAGATCTGTTTCTCCCCTTTCATAAATCAGGGATCACCACCATGGATTTACATCAACATGAGCCTTCAAAGAGAAAAGAATCAGTCCATGCCACTACTCAAAGCCCATGGCTGTGTTTCTATCCAAACTTCATCTCTTTCTCCTCCTGGCTGAGCTTCAGGGCACGCACTGAAGGAAGCTGTGACACTTGATCTGTAGCTAATTGTAGAAATTGGTTTGCTCTAGAATTGATTAGGAGCTGACATTCCCATTTAGGAAGCTGTGGGGTTTGCCTTCTTGGAATTCACGTGGACTTTCTAACAACAAATATGAGGTGTAGCTCAAAGGGGTTTATCTGCAGACATCTCTCTACTTGAGCAGGTGATTGGAGCTCCTCAGGAGGTTAGCTGTGAACCAAAAACCCCAAACATTTCACCAGCTTTAAGACACTATTAAACTATTACCTATGACAATGTTTTTTCCCCCTCACAGCCACAATATTCTCCTGTATGAGGATGGCCATGCAGTTGTTGCTGATTTTGGAGGTAAGGAGTTTTTTGTGAAACATCTACAAATGGACTTTCAATTCTCTGTAACTGCACTAAATAAGAAATTGCTGAGGAGGTTGCTCTTCATTTTGTTGTTATGAGAGGACACAAAAGCTTTTAGGGATAAGAACATCCCTGGGGTTTTTTGTCTCACCTAAGTTAGCTGGTGCTGTGGAGTACCCCTTGGTTTATCTGGGAAGGAAGCAGGCAGGATTCAGAAGCCTCATTGTCTGTGCACATCCATGTTGATAAAGAGCTATCACAGTTCTTCTCCACTCCCCAAACCCCAAAGTTATTTACAACACCTTATTTTTCACCAAGCCCTCTGAATAACAAGGTAAGTATCTGAATTGCTTTGCCAGTCAGTTCATTTCTGTTCTCTCTGTTCCAGAATCTAGGTTTTTGCAGTCCCTGGATGAAGACAACATGACAAAACAACCTGGGGTTTGTTTCTTGCTTTGTTCCACATCATTATCACAAGCTCAGGTTAGGAGGAAATGGCATTAGAGAGGTTTAGTTGGAACAATGAAGTGGTGCAGGATTTTCTCTCCCCTAAGGATACTTGGGGAGTTGGTTTCTTTCCTTTAAGCCTCATTAATAGCAGAGCTGTGTGAATGTATAATACCTGCCACAGAAAATGATGCTTCTCAGCATTGTACTTGGAGCTCTGTGGCCCCCAGATCCTCTGTGAAGTGTCATTGTTTTAACCCTTCACCACTCACACACTGCTCTGGTGATCAAAGCTTTCATCAGTCTGGCTTTGTGGGGCTGAGACAGCCACCACCCTGGTGCTGTTAGGTGTGAGGTCTAGATGGTGTGAGCTGGGTGAACATCTTCCTGGCAAATGTACTCAGCACTGCTCAGGCCACGCCTTGAGTCCTGTGTCCAGTTCTGGGCTCCTCAGTCCAAGAGAGATGTTGAGGTACTGGAACATGTCCAGAGAAGGTGGGGAGGGGTCTGGAACACAAACCCTACGAGGAGAGGCTGAGGGAGCTGGGGGTGTTTAGCCTGGAGAAGAGGAGGCTCAGGAGAGACCTCATTGCTGTCTACAACTACCTGAGGGGAGGTTGTAGCCAGGAGGGGGTTGGTCTCTTCTCCCAGGCAACCAGCAGCAGAACAAGAGGACACAGTCTCAAGCTGTGCCAGGGGAGGTCTAGGCTGGATGTTAGGAGGAAGTTCTTCACAGAGAGAGAGATTGCCCATTGGAATGGGCTGCCCAGGGAGGTGGTGGAGTCACCATCCCTGGAGATGTTCAAGAGAAGCCTGGGTGAGGCACTTGGTGCCAGGGTCTGGTTGATTGGATAGGGCTGGGTGCTAGCTTGGACTGGGTGATCTTGGAGGTCTCTTCCAACCTGGCTGATTCTATGAAATGGAGCAGTTCCTGTATGGAGCAAGGGGAGTAAAGAAATAAGAGAGGAAAACAAGAGCACAGATGCAGGAAAAGCTGCATACAGGAGGAAGTGGACAGTGCTGATGTCCTGCTGATGTCCCCTGCTTTGCAGAACCTCCGCTGGATGGCCCCTGAGGTGTTCACCCAGTGCACCAGGTACACCGTCAAGGCTGACGTCTTCAGCTATGCTTTGTGCCTCTGGGAGCTGCTAACTGGGGAGATTCCCTTTGCTCACCTGAAGCCAGGTAAGATGCTCCATGAATGCTAACTGGGGACTTATTCATGCATCCCAAAATGCACCACCCTCTCCACAGTCATGCAAGATCTTGCCATGGTTAGGTGGGCTGCTCTCCTGGCAAGGCTGGCAGCTTCCGTAGGGCTGCATTTTACAGAAGGTTGTCCTGCTGTACATCCAGACACATCTACATTAGGCAGCACAAGCAGCCATGAGGTCACAGACTCTTTAGGACAAGAAGAAATGGCCTCAGCTTGAATTCTCTGAACCAGAGAAGCAGCCCCTGTAACATCAGCCAGTATTTCACTGGTGTTTGTCAGTGAGTCCCCGTGGTTTAATGGCCGTGGTGGTGTGAGTTTGATGGTTGGACTTAGAGGTCTATGGTTCTGTGATTCTATGCCTTCAGTGAGAAGTACAGAGCTATCCCACCACAATCACACATACCACTTACTGCAGAGCCACACAGCTTCAAATCCCTTCCCCAGGCCTAGGGACAGGGACAAGGCACTCAAATTTTAGGCCATTTGCTTCTCCTGTTGGCGTTAGGATTGTAAAACCATTCCTTGGTACACCTCCTCCTTGTGGAACTTAAGGAAGAAAAATCAAACTGTTTGCCCCTCCTGCCTACACAGAGCTCCAATATCCCAGGATTTATCTGATATTGAGCTTCTGAAACGTTGTTATGCAGACAAAAGCTGCAATGAGGGCAGACAATGGCTGAAATTAATCTGTTCTCACAACGAATGCTGTGATGAGATGTGGATATGGTTAAAAAAATGAGCCCATTCTTGTTCCAATCTCCTGGCTGCAATCTTGCAGCTCCCTGCATAGCCCTCATGCTCTGATCACATCAGTTTGAAGTGTCAGACAAACAAAGGGTTTTACTTAGCTTTTGATATGAAATCCAAATGCATTTGTTTTGACTTGACAACATTTTGCTTGAAAGGAATGGGAGGAATTAACCATGTCTTTGGATCCACTAAAGGCACAAATCCCAATCAGGGAAATATTTTGGCAACCCTGTCCTGGTCAGTAGTGGCTTGAACTTGCAAAAAAGTCACTCACTAGATTTTTCCTAAGAAAAACAGATAAAATTAGGGTTTTTTCTTAGCTGTAACTGGAGTGGCCATGGGATATTTTAAGAGCTGTGAGTCCATACCAATTTATCTGCAGCTGGAGTAAACCTGTCACTTGGTCTTAATAAGGAAGACAATGAATTTTTTATTAAATGATTTGAAGGCTTTTTTTTTTTTTCCCCAAAAGGCCTTTTTTCCAGGGTTTTACAGCTAGGTTGTCTTCTCCCATGCTGAGCATTAGCAGCAACGTGTGTCCATCTGCCTCAGCTCTCTTTGCACACAGCATGGATGGATGGAGAACCTCTTCAGGCTCTGAGTTCTTCACTCCAGGCTCAGCATTTCTGCCCCTGCTGAGGTGTCTCCAGTGGGGAGGGGGCTGCTTTCCTGGGCCCTCTGGGGCACTGACAGCTCTCTGTTGGGTTGCAGCGGCGGCGGCTGCAGACATGGCTTACCACCACGTCCGCCCCCCCATCGGCTACTCCATCCCCAAGCCCATCTCTGCCCTGCTGATGAGGGGATGGAATGCCTGTCCTGAGGTGAGTGCCCCCAGCCAGCCCAAACCCAGGAGTTCCTGCTCCAGTCAGCCCTCTGCCCAGCTTCACATGCCTGCCCCAAAGCCCTGGTGCCCGAGGCCAGTGCCGCTGTAGAAAGCCCTGATTCAGATTGGGCAGATTCAGATTGGATGTTAGGAAGAAGTTCTTCATCATGAGGGTGGTGAGAGACTGACACAGGTTGCCCAGGGGGGTGGTGGAAGCCTCATCCCTGGAACTTTTTAGGACCAGGCTGGATGTGGCTGTGAGCAATCTGATCTAGTGTGAGGTGTCCCTGCCCATTGCAGGGGGGGTTGAAACTAGGTGATCCTTGAGGTCCAACCCTGAAAAACCTGTGATTCTATGATGCCTGCAGGACAGGACTCTGACCCAACAAGTTGCTGGTGAGGTGGTTCCTACAGCACCTTTCCCACCTGCTACCTTGTGACTGGTGGTCAATGACTGGGAAGTCCATCTGGTTATTCCAATCACCTCAGTGGCAACAGCATTAAGGAAAAGGAGGCGTACAAGTGCTCCCTGCTGGGAGTGTAAAGTGGTGCTTAAAGAAACACTGCTTCATGTTGGCTTTTGTCATCCTCAAACTGGTGGCTTTTAGGGTGGCAGCAGGATCTAATGGTGCTTGAGACCCTCCACAGTAGAGGGACAACAGTGAGCCTCCCCTAACAAGTCTTTATAGCTCTGTCCTTATCAAAGCTTCCAACCCAGGGTTGATAACTGGCACTTTTCTGAGGCTGTGTCCCAGCTGTGTTTCCTGACTAGGTGGATTTTACACAGATCTGGGCATCTGCACATGGAAATCATGCAGATGTTGGAGTGTGTGGGCACCTGTGCTGGCTCAGAGGAGTTGGGGCTGTCTGAGTGACAGTGACACTCTTCTGGCACTGATGGAGCATGAGAATGATGGGTTTGTTCATAACTTCTGGGCTTTGACAGTGATGGAAGACAGAAAGCAACCAGATGAATGCCATCTCTCTGAAATGTTTCTCAGACAGGATTGTGGAGATTCTTCATACACCAGGCAAGGGACTCTGGGAGCTCCTGGGAGCTGTCTAATGCCATCTTTGCACCTGCTGCTGTAGCAGCTTCATGGCTGCTCTTGCTCATGGCTCTAACCTGTCTGAAAGTCAGGAAACATCCCCCAGAGACTGGAAATCCAGCATGCTTGGAAAATGTTCCACCAAGAGGGTTAGCTGCTGTAGGAACTACAGGGCAGGGGTAGTCCTGGGATGGTAGACCTAGGTGGGTTTGGTGGGTTTAGAAACTTTGCTTGACTGGTTGGTTTTCTGGTGCTCTTCTGGCATTTGAGGTCTTCACTGATCAACATGGACATTGCATTTGTGAGGAATGGGAGTGGATTTGGGAACCTGTGTGATTCTTCTGGTGTTACAGGAGGGGTGGTTTCCTACCGTAGCTTTGTGGTAGTAAAGCACATACTCTGAATTTCCTCCTGGAAACAGAATCTGGGATTTGAGTCCCTTTTCCAGTTAGCCCAGCTTAGAAAGAAAAAGCTTAAGCCTGTCCTTGTCCTGGGGACCTGAGAGCTTTCTTACCTGCTTTGGTGAGCTGAAGCATGTGCTCAAGTGCTCTGCTGAGGGAAGGAGAAGAGCTTGTGGGACTTGGAGCAGCAATGGATTGCCATGAGCACTGCTCCCTTACTGGTTATGTGTGTAAGATACTGGTGTGAGGACTGGGGTACAGTGTGCCTGCAATGCAGGGCTACTTTATTCCATCCTAGGTTTATTTGTTGCTTCTGGAATATGCTTTTGTCTTTGGGGAGGTTTGTTAGGGCTGGGGGTGGTTTGGTTTCCCTGTGAGTATGAAGCAGCTGCTAATAATCATCAGCCTGGAACTCACACTGTGTTTACATTTATTAATAAGATGTCATATTAAAGTGTTGACTTAAGCACTCTGTAATGGATATAGTCACTCTATCTTGTTAGCATTTCCACAGCTCATTTAGCCCCAATGAGAAGAAACCATCTTTGCAGAATCCTGATGCACTTTGGTGCTCATCACTCCAGCATCTCTTCATCCTGCTCCTGTTTCAGGGCAGGATGGTGGCTCAGGCAAGGCAGTGGGTGGCCTGAACTTTGCACAAGATGGGGCAAAATCTTACTAAAAACAATGTTTATTGAAGGTGCTTGGTTCTTGTTCTCAGTAGCAAAGCTTTGGAGCTTCTTCTGAGGGCCTTGGAATAGTCCCAGGAGGGCCACGGGGCAGGGAAGAGTAAAGGGAAGTCGATAGCTTGTCCTGAGGCAGCCACTACACACCCACAGCACTGCTGAGAACTCCCTGCAGGGGTTCACAGCCATTCTTTCCCAAGGTCTTGGGTGTGCAAGAACCCTTGTGCAGTGATGACTCCTGAGGAGGCATGTTTGGAGCAGGAACCAAAGCTCTGCTAGTCAAACACTAGAGCAAGCAGAATAAAAGCAAGGCTGAAAAGCATCACCATATCCATGTCCATTTTACAGCATCCCACTGCAGATGCATAAACAAAGACATCTGCTTACAAGAGAGGGTTTTTTGGGGGGGGAGGAACGGTGAATTCTGAGGTCACAATTTCCCAAGAGGTTTGCTCAGTTTTAAACTAAAAGAGGCAGAAACTGGAGTCTCTCTCTGTGTGTGGATTTACTGGATGTCAATGGAGTGCCTCCAAATTTGCACAGCCATCCTTTTGTTTGTCTTTGACTTCACTCAGGGTTCATCCCCACTGAAAACCAGTTCCCATGTCTCATGTCACTGGTACTGCTCACCAGCCACTCAAACATCTGTTCTCCAGAAACTTCTGTCAGTGGCTGTTTCCATAGGCAAGCTGGTGACTAGCAAATGAGGCAGTGTCTCTTAAGCAGTGGTTTTTTTTTTCATTAGCTGCTTTAATTTGCAAGCTTTAATTAGAGTCAAAGCATTTGCTGTAGTACCTGGGGCTTAGTTCTGTAAAGACAATAAACACTGGGTTGGTTTTAGTAAGTGCAACTCTAATGTCACTGTCAGCTTTTCTGTAGGCTTCCAAGGCAGTGCTGTGGAGGAAGATGTGGTGATGGGAATGGGGAGCTTGTCTGGCAGTTAATTAAGGAATTCCCAGCTCTCCTCTGTCAAACATCATGGCATGCACTGCCTCACTCAAGGCTGAACTTCCCTGGGTGAGCTCTGCTGTGGGCTGGAACAGGGTATTGATCAGCAGAAACAGAAGGAGGTGGATTTGTCAGTCCCCAACATGGCTGCCACATAAAGCACACAGAGATGGAGACATGTCCTGGGCAGGTGATGGGGAGCAGCTGTGGAGGTGGTGCACATGAAGTGGTGTGAGTACACCAACAAGGGAGGGAGCAGGATGGCCCTAAGTGGAGGTCAGGATCTTGGCCACTGTTCTTCACAGCTGCTGCTGTGTCAAAGCCTTGTTCATTGACAAAGAGGAGGCATAGCTCAAGTTCCATCAGAGCCAGGATTTTATTGGTAGTGGGTTTGTAATCATGGTCTAGTCAATATTAGCTCCAATCTAATTGTTAACAGAGGAGAAGAAGAATGCAATTCCAGTTGTTAACCATTTGATGGCTTGGTTCTGATCCTGCAGCTCCCAGCCGAGCCCAAGCAGGCTGAAAGCAAAGTCATGAAATGGGTGTGGATGTCCCCTACCTGGAGGTGTTCAAAGCCAGCCTGGATGAAACCTTGAACAATCTGTGCTAGTGGAAGGTGTCCCTCCCCATAACAGGGAGATGGGAACTAGATGCTCCTCAAGATTCCTTCCAACCCAAACCATTCTATGAATCTATGAAATTCAGAGAAGGGACAGGGAAGCAGCTGTGTGTGATTCACCACCTGTCCATCAGTCACTTCAGCCACAGAAGATCATGGAATCCTAGAATCAGTCAGGGTTGGAAGGGAGCACAAGGATCATCCAGTTCCAACCCCCCTGCCATGCCCAGGGACACCTCACACTACAGCAGGCTGGCCAGAGCCTCATCCAGCCTGGCTGCAAACACCTCCAGGGCTGGGGCCTCAACCACCTCCCTGCACAACCCATTGCAGGCTCTCACCACTCTCCTGGGGAAGAACTTCTTCCTCACATCCAGTCTGAATCTCCCCACTTCCAGCTTGATTCCATTCCCCCCAGTCCTGGCACTCCCTGACAGCCTAAAAAGTCCCTCCCCAGCTTTCTTGGAGCCCCCTTCAGATCCTGGAAGGCCACAAGAAGGTCACCTCAGAGCCTTCTCTTCTCCACACTGAACAGCCCCAACTCTCTCAGTCTGTCCTCATAGTAGAGCAGCTCCAGCCCTCTGCTCATCCTGGTGGCCCTTCTCTGGACACCTTCCAGCATCTCCAGATCCCTCTTGGAATAGAGGCTCCAGACCTGGATGCAGTACTCCAGGTGGGGTCTCAGCAGAGCTGAGCAGAGGGGGAGAATCCCCTCCCTTGCCCTGCTGGCCACACTTCTCCTGATGCAGCCCAGGCTCTGCTTGGCTTTCTGGGCTGCAAGATGCACCCCCTTCTCCTTAACACAGCTTTGCTCTTTTGTTTTGTTCCCAGGGGAGACCAGAGTTTTCAGAAGTAGTCACAAAGCTGGAAGAATGTCTGTGCAACATTGAGGTAAGGCCTTGATTTCCACTGCCTTGGGTGTGCTGCATGGTCAGGAGTTCAAGGGTAGAGCAGCAGCTGAGGAAAGCAGTGGCTTTTGGAGCCCACAGGCTGCTGGAGATGCTTCATCCTGTGGCCAGCCAAGACACTGCTTTTTGAAGGGACATGGTGAATAGTGGTTGATAGGTGCCAGGAGGAGGAGGCTGGGACCAGAGGTTGCTGTCTCAGGAGCTGCTAAGAGAGGTGCACTGAAGACAGAGTATGACCAGTGCTGTGGGGTTGCACTTCACAGTGGTCCTGGGCAGAGGGGTTTATCCCCATTTCTCCCATTCAAAGCTACTTGATTTCAAAGGAGAACTGACCAACTGGCCAGGGGCCTGGGAGAAAACACAGGAAAATGCCAACTGTTCCTGCTTTGGGCTGTGGCTGTCACATAGACAGATGTGTGCCTTTAGCCTGGTGTCAGACCAGTGCTCAGGCAGAAAGATCCAGGGCTGCAGCTCTTGGAATCGTGTCTTCTCTGTGTGGTTGTGTGTGTGTGTGTGAGAGGGAGATTAAAAAAAGAAATAAAAAATTAAAATAAAATATCCTTTCCAAATGGATCAGTGCTCTTGAGCTAAAGGGTCAGAAAAGACAGCCCTAATCTATTGCACTGGCTGCAGCTGCAGCCAGAGCTGCTTGCTCCATGCGTGGGTGGAAGCTTTTAAGTGTGGAATAAAAGTGAAGCTCTGCATCAGATGGAGCTGGGTCACCTCTGACCTGCCTGCTGTGAGATGCAGGCAGTGGTGATGCAGGAGGAGATCTGGAAGAAGGGCTTGTGGAGAGAAAGAGGAAAGAAAAGTGCCATTTAGCTGAGGAGTCAGACCTAAGCTCCCTGTGCCCAGAGTAGAGCTGTGTCTGGAGGAGCCTGAAGGAACCAGATTTCTAATACAGTTATTAAGCACTGCAGCTGATGGAGGATGAAGATGGAGAGTTTTCTGTCTCTTACCTCCCTCTCTTCCTTCTCTTTCTCTCAACAAACCATTTCAGCTCATTTTCAGTATCTCTGATACCAGTAGTGGCAGGGACCTTTTGTGGAGCCTGCTGGTGCTGTGTTCTGTGGTCAGTCCCCAGGTACAAATGCACACATTGCTGTGCCAGCCCTGTTTGCATTGTCCCATCAGTGTGAATGCCTCTCCTGGGACACCTGGAACCTATGGCCAGGCAGCTCTGACACTGTCCCAGCACAGAGTGGGAAGCCCCAGCCAGGGGTCCTACTGCAGGAGCAGAGATGGCTCCCAGCTGCACAGGGGCTGCTTGCACACCGAGTGAGGCATGGCTGAACCAAAGTACTAGGATGAGAGCAAATGGGCTTAAGTTGCACCAGGAGAGATTTAGGGGGATATTAGGGACAATATCTTTCCTGCAAGAGTGAACAGGCTTTGGACCAGGCTGCCCAGGGAGGTGGTGGAGTCACCATCCCTGAAGGTGTTCACAAAACCTGTGGAGTTGGTGCTTCAGGATATAGTTTAGTGGTCATGGGGGTTGGGTTACAGCTGGGCTCGATGATCTTAGAGGTCTATTCCAGCCTTAATGATTCTATGATTCTGGGGCCACCCAGCCTCAGCTTGAGAGGCCCAGGCCATGAGGAACTGTCTGCTCTGTCTGACAGGCAGCAGCCAGCCCTCAGCTGAACAGCACCAGGAGATTCCAAACTGGTGACACATGGGTTTGATGGGTGGACCACCAGATGGATAAAGAACTGGCTTGATGGCCACACCCAAAGAGTGGCTGTCAATGGCTCCATGTCCCAGTGGAGGCCAGGGACAAGCAGAGTCCCTCAGGGCTCAGTCCCGGGATCAGGCTTGTTCAACATCTTTGTCAGTGCCATGGACAGAGGCATTGAGTGCACCCTCAGCAAGTTTGCTGATGACACCAAGCTGTGTGGTGCAGCAGCCAGGCTGGAGGGAAGGGATCCATCCAGAGGCACCTGGACAGGCTGGAGAGGTGGGCACAAGCCAACCTCAGGAGGTTCAGCAGGACCAAGGGCAGGGTCCTGCAGCTGGGTGGAGGCAATCCCAAGCACAAATGCAGGCTGGGCAGGGACTGGCTGGAGAGCAGCCCTGAGGAGAGGGACTTGGGGGTGCTGGGGAATGAGAAGCTCAGCAGGAGCTGTCAGTGTGCACTTGCAGCCCAGAAAGCCAAGCAGAGCCTGGGCTGCATCAGGAGAAGTGTGGCCAGCAGGGCAAGGGAGGGGATTCTCCCCCTCTGCTCAGCTCTGCTGAGACCCCACCTGGAGTACTGCATCCAGGTCTGGAGCCTCTATTCCAAGAGGGATCTGGAGGTGCTGGAAGGTGTCCAGAGAAGGGCCACCAGGATGAGCAGAGGGCTGGAGCTGCTCTGCTATGAGGACAGACTGAGAGAGTTGGGGCTGTTCAGTGTGGAGAAGAGAAGGCTCTGAGGTGACCTTCTTGTGGCCTTGCAGGATCTGAAGGGGGCTCCAAGAAAGCTGGGGAGGGACTTTTTAGGCTCTCAGGCAGTGCCAGGACTGGGGGGAATGGAATAAAGCTGGAAGTGGGGAGATTGAGAGTGGAGGTGAGGAAGAAGTTCTTCCCCAGGAGAGTGGTGAGAGCCTGCAATGGGTTGTGCAGGGAGGTGGTTGAGGCCCCAGCCCTGGAGGTGTTTGCAGCCAGGCTGGATGAGGCTCTGGCCAGCCTGCTGTAGTGTGAGGTGTCCCTGGGCATGGCAGGGGGGTTGGAACTGGATGAGCCTTGTGCTCCCTTCCAACCCTGACTGATTCTAGGATTCTGTACAGGGGAGGCGGCTGGTGAGGGAGCGCTGCGGGAAGGCTCCTAACACACACCCACAGCGCTTTCTTTGGCTCCCCAACGCAGCTGATGTCTCCAGCCTCCAGCAACAGCAGCGGGTCGCTGTCCCCCTCCTCATCCTCGGACTGCCTGGCAGCACGAGGGGGTCCCGGGCGCAGCCACGTCGCAGCCCTGCGCAGCCGCTTCGAGCTGGAGTATGCCCTGAACGCGAGGACCTACGCCGGCTGCTCACGCAGGTATGTCCCACGGGGAGCACAGGACCCATCGTCCCCAAGAGGTTGGGAGGCTTCATTTTGGTTTGGTTTTGTTTTTTTCTTTCATCTTGATCTGCAATTGTGCCACGGTTCAGTGAGGTGGGCTGTGGCACTGGAAGGTGGGGTGGCTGCTGTCACCTGCCCAGGCACAGGTCCCAGGCTGCTGCTAGGGAGAGCAGAGATGAAGGTGTCTGTGTTGAGAGGGGCAGAAACAGCCAGACAGGCAGCGTGCTCTCCCAGCAGGTGCAGAGGCAGGGACAGGCGGCGGTGAGGGCACATTCAGCAGTTTCCTGTCCCTGTCCTGGGGTGGTGTGAGGATGAGATGTGAAATGTGCCTTCAAAGCCTGCAACGGAGCCGTGGGCTTGCTGTAAACGCGACCCTTTAGCACCACTTAGCAGCCAGAAACTGCAACAGCAGAGCCCTGGTGAGACGTCCCAGCTAGCTGGGATGTGGAGCAGACACAGCATCTGAACTGGGGCAGAGGAGCAGAGCCAGAGGTCCTTTCCCTGCTTAGGGGTTCCTGTGGAGAGGCAGCAGGCAGGAGACAGCTGCAGGAGACACTGCCATTCTGTGCAGCAAAGCACAGCCCAGGCCCAGACCTTCACCTGGCACATGGGTATTTCATAAACTGCTTTGTCCTGTGCTCACCAGCCTCTAGCATGGGCTGCTCTGTGCCACAGGGGTCATTAAAGCTGGAGGCTTCCATCAAGCACTCTGCCACACAAACCCCAGTGTTCAAATCCACCCAGAGCCACCACATGCCACCAAGAGGGAAGGGCTGCCAGCATCTCAGTAGCTGAACACTCACACAGCACACCCAGATGATTAATCACAGAGTCATGGAATGATGAGGGTTGTAGAAGACCTCTAAGATCATAACTTTATGATCTTAGAGGTCTTTTCCAACCCTCATCATTCCTGCCCAACATCTCCATTACAACTAGACCATGTCCCAGGGTGCCACATCTGCTTGTTCTTTTAACACACCCAAGGACAGCAACTCCACCCCCTCCCTGGACAGCCTGTTCCAATGCCTGACCACTCTTGCAGAAAAGAAATTTTCCTCATATCCAACCTAAATCTCCCCTAGTGCAGCTTGAGGCCATTACTCCTTGTCCTGTCATTAGGTACTTGGGGGAAGATGCCAGCAATGGTCTCACTCCAAACCCCTTTCAGGTAGCTGTAAAGAGCCAGAAAGTCTCCTCTCAGCCTCCTCTTCTGTAGGATGAACAACCACAGCTCCCTCAGCCGCTCCTGAGAAGATTTCCTCTCCAGACCCCTCACCAGCTTCATTGCTCTTCCCTATCCCTGCTCCCAATGACAGCTGTTTGATTTTCAGGAAGGGGGCACGCTGGGGTGCTCCCACCTCTGCTGTACTTCCTGGGATCCTGTTCCCAGCTACTCTGAGGACTCTGTGTCTTATGAAACGTGCAGCTCCTCCCCCCAGCACAGACAACTCATCTGGTGCCATCTCCCTGTACTATACACATGGTGCCAAACAGATGTGGCACCAAAGTGATTTGGGCGCTGCCCTGTCCTTTCAGTGCCTGTTTGGTGGATGGCCCTTGGCACGGTGGGATGCAGAAGACTCCCCAGGGGTTGGCTGCAATAGCAGTGCACTGTGACTGTCCATCTGACAGGACAGCTGAATGTGTCAGTTCATCACAGACAGAGGCTCTCACTGTTGCTTTTCTACTTTTCCACACCTTCAGCACTTCCCACAGAGCCCAAGGACAGTACCTGCAAGAGAAGAGTCTTTTCTCTGTTAAGTAGCTGGGGTGTCCTTTCTTTGTATCTTTGTAGGGCTGGATTGCCTTTTCCTTCCAGCTCTAAGAAAAGTTCTTATAGTCTACAGATACTGACACCTCCTACTTTATTTGCAGCACTGGGCAACACCCTTCTCAGGGTCTGACTTTGGATGACATGAGAAGAAGCTTCCAGTGCCCACCAGTTGACCAAAACGGTGAGTTAGGGCAGAGTACTGCTGAGCACCTTGGTGTGGTTAACCAGAGGGAGCTGCAGCCTCCTGAGGTACCAAAAAGGTCTCATGGAAAACCTACCTGTCAGAAAACAGGGATATGGTGTACAGGATCCTGGGCCCTGTCTTCTCACCCTTCTCCCACTCTGCCTCATGCCCCAGACAGTTTCCATGATCTAGTGCCTGTGCTTTCTTGTTTCCATTCAGGTGTCTCTGTGCAATGCCTGGCTAGCAAGAGGTTTGTGCTGGCTCCACTGGCTTTGTCACCTTAGCACAGTGACCAGTGACACCTGGAAAGGGAGATCAAGGCAGTTCCTTTGGCACCACTGGAGCAGCTCATCAACAGCCCAGGAGCTGTTGCTTTCTGTTGTGCAGCCTCCAGAATTCAGATGTTTTAAGAACACTTCTCAGAATGCTTAGTTTGAGCCCTGCAAAGATCCAGTTAGAACGGCAGAAGGTTGTTGGTTCTTGTTGATGGCAAAGTCCAACAGTGTCATTAAAACACTGAGATTTGTGTTTTGGTGTCAGTCACCAAGGCTTCTTTGTGCCCTGTTATTGTGGGTTCCTTGGGTGATGTTTACTTCCCATTTCCACTTCTCCTCAGCAGGTGGTATCAGAGGGAGGCCTGCAGGCAGCACAGGGGATCAGCAGATGCCAAACTGGTTTTGTTCATGTCATCACTGCAGGGAAACTGAGGGGCAGCACTGCTGCTGTGCTGAGCTGCACCTGAACTTGTCTCTGCCTCTCTTGCAGGCTACGTGTCAGACCCCATGAGCACAATGAGGTTCCACTCCTGCAGCAGCAGTGGCAGCTTTGAAGAAAGCAGCTGAGGGCAGGAACTCTCCAGCTCCAGAGACTCACCATCAACCAGCAGCAGTAGTCTGTATCAGCCTGACTCTCAGCTACAAACTGAACAGATGGAGTTGGTGGTGGTGTCCCTGTCCTGAGCTCTGCTCTAGTGTCCTTCTCTGCTGGCCCACTTGAGGGCTGGGGTTTTGGGTGGTGTGCAGCTATTCTGTAACAAAGTCAATGCCCACAAGGAATGCTGGGCTTCCATCTTCACCTTTAGTAATGTGACCAGATGAAAGGAAAAATGCATCTGTTGTAGGTTCAGAGCTCCAGGGAGAGATGTTCTTAGCTTGGGCTGCACTGAGGGGCTGTCAGCTCTGACTGCTAGGTGCCAGCCAAGGGCCCATCAAGAAGAGGAGCAGCCTGTAACTCCACACCACCACCCAGGCCACCTTGGAGGCAGAGCTGTTCCTATTCCTAGCTCCTGAACCTGACGTGGTTTCTTTTTGAGTTCTCCACAGTCCCAGACACATCCTGTGTCTCATTTTCAGCTCCCTAGCACAGCTGCAGCTCCTCAGGGCCCTGGGCTTTGGGTCTTGCCTGCTCACTGAGAATAAAAACATATTTAGGTGGCCAACTCATTGTCCCTTTCCAGACCATTTGTTTCCCTTACCTACTTCCTTGGTTTGGTTTGGGGCAGTGTTTTTCACAGAGAGTGTAACATTTCCTTCACACTTTTCTTTACTAAAAGCAACACAGGAGCTCCAAACCAAACTTCAAATGTCTCACAGTCACCCCATGGCCACGTGCACCCATGAGCTGTCTGCAGCACAGCAGCAGGCAAGGATGGGATGGGGACTGGTTCCCATCCAACCTTCCCTGGGCCCATCCTGCAAACACAGCTGTCAGGAAGAACTAGGAGAGACAGCAGATGAGATCAGTCTGAGATGAGCTCAGAATTATGCACTGTTCTTCAGAGACTGGATTATTTTTCCTATGAGCTGTCACTATTTAAAGTTTCAGGGCAAAAAAACCAAACCCCACAGGACAGAATTTGGATTGCCAGCTCCCCCCTCCCTCTTGCCCCTCGGGAAAAGATTGGCAGAGGAGGTAAGAGGTAACCAAAAGGCCTTGGAAGTTAAGAAAGTCATTTTAACAGATAATAAAAAGTATTAAGAGAAAAGGGAGGTACAGAGAGGTTGAGGGCAGATACATACAGAGATATACACAAAATCTGATCTGGGATGGCAGCGGATTTCCCCACAACACATGGAAGCAGGCACGACCACACGGAGGTTTCCAGCAGCCAGCCACAGCTCCCCACCAGGCAGGAAGGGTTAGGGTCTTTGGTTAATGGGCAGTGGGAGGAGACAGGCTTTAAAATTACTTGCAAAGTAATTAAAAGACCCCTGTACAGGATTTGGCTAGAAATACAAAATATATTGGGAAGATGAAAGGGAAGGTGCTCTTAATAACTACAAACCACGCTGTGAAGCAGGGCAAAAGCATATGAAATACACAAATCCATAGGCTGGGCTTAACACAGAACCCCATCAGACCAGAAACCTTCTCCAAACCACCAAATCAGACCAAAACCCCAGCACTCCTTTTCTCCCCCCAACCTGGGGTTTACCATAAGCCTCAGTGCTCTTTCTTCCCCCCTCTTCCCATTGCCAGGCTAGTTCAAGGCTGGCCAGGCCCCAAGTGCCCCTTCCCTTACTCCCTGCCCAAGGGCCCTCACTGCACAGTAAAAACCCCAGGAGATAAATACCCTGGGAGAAGAAAGGGAAGACAAGAAAAGAGGGAGGAGCTGGCTCTGCTGCCAGCTTAAATACAGTAAGGCACCAGAGTTATGGGAACAAAATACCAAAAGATTACAGTTTCCTGTCCACTCTGGATTCTCTCCAGCCTCTGAAAGCCTGTACTCTATGTTTTCTTTTTAAAGGCATAAGTCTCAACCCATGACACCCCTTCTGATTCCATGGCCACTTCCTGGGCAGAAGTTTCAAGGCCATTGCTCTATGGTCCAAAGTCAAAGCTGTGCTCTAGCAGCAAACACTGCAGGCCTGCCCAGAATGAACATCTCAGTGGGACCTACCACAAAGCTTTGCTTTAAACTGCTGAGGACCCAAAAGCTGGGATTGGTCTTTTCTGCCTACCTTTCTCTTTCAAAGCATCTCCTGCTGCCCAGACTGAAAACCAGCTGTGGCCACAAACATGAATCACCACTTCCTACCCCTGTACAGCGACCTGACGTGACTGACAGCAACACCACACCAAAGTCCTGCTCCTCTTGGCTCCATTCCTAATGGACACACAGCCATGGGCTCTCCACCTGCAGCCCCCAGCCATGCCTGTCTTGTGCCTAGGGCTGGGCACTGTGGCCTGGCCGGCTCTCGGGGAGCCCTTGGCGGGTAGAGAGCCAAACAGGGACTTGCCAGCCAGTGCTGGGCTGGGCCAGCCTTACACCAACCACCTGTCCTGCAGCCTCAGCACAGACCCCGTGGGTCCCAGAGTGACTCCTGACTAACACTTGCAACACAAAGGCTTTATTAACTAACAAGCATGTCAGAGCTCTTCTGTGTTAACATTGGGACATTTCCAAGTCCCATCACTGCAGAGAAGAGCTGGCACCTGCAGGTTCCTTTCCCTTGTCTGCTGCACCCTGAGAAGCTGCTTTAGTCAAAGGAGACAAATGGTTGTGGTGCTCTTGAAGTAAATAAAGGTGCAGTGAACATCCCATCTGCACAGATCTGCAGCGGTTTGTGTGAAGGTTGCAGGACACAGCGCAGAAGGAGATGCAGAAGCAGCTTAGAGGAGAGTTTCTTCCCCATCCTGAGGCTGTTCTGAGGGCACAGCAATTGTGCCTGGGTGTATCACAACCTAGGAAACAACCAGAGAACATCAGCTTTGCAGAACAAGGTGCTGAAGTGAGCTGCTGAGCTGTGACACATTTCCTACAAGCAGATGTCAGAGTCACCAGAGGAGCTGAGTGCTGCCATCCATCCCACGTTCCCCTCCTGCCACCAGTAGCAGGACACTGGGGGCTGGCAGCTGCTCTGTGCAGCTGGAGAGCACCCAAGGGGCTGCAAGTGCTAGCAGCAGAGCAAAGGTGCTTGCAGCAAGATTTTGGGAAGAGGACAGAATGCTGAAGCTGCCACCCAAAAGGATCTATCACTCCTCACCCCAGCTATCCACAGCAGCTCATAAGGGAAGGGTCAAGACTGGGACAAGGTGACACAGACAAGGCTCCAGGGAGACATTTGAGCTGAAAGGACTTACAGGAAGGCTGGGGAGGGCCTGTTTAGAAGGGCCTGTGGTGGTAGGAGAGGGGCAACGCTCAAACTGGAGCAGGGTAGACTTAGGTTGGACATTAGGAGGAAGTTCTTTACAAGGAGGGTGGTGAGAGACTGGAACAGGTTGCCCACGCAGGTGCTTGAGGACCCATCCCTGGAGGCATTCAAGATCAGACTCGCTGTGGCCCTGGGCAGCCTGCTCTAGCTGGAGCTGTCCCTGCTGAGTGCAGGGGGTTGGACAAGATGACCTTTGAGGGTCCCTTCCGACTGGATGCTCTGTGAATGCTCCGCTGCTGGCAGGGCCCAGCCCCGCCCTGGAGGCACACAGGACTCACCTCCTGGGGATCGTGGCTCCTCTGGCCCCCGGCGGTGTCTCGCGGGGCGCCTGGGCTCGCTCCGGCAGCGCTGTCCTTGCTTGGCTCCCTGTGCCCTGCAGTGCTCTCTGCACTCTCCAGCACAGCCCTGCCCCTCCCTCTCTCCTGGCTTGATGGAGGCCTGGCTGTTCTCCCTCAGCTTTCACTCCCCTCTGCTCAGGCCTCTCCTGCAGCTCCTCCTTGCCCTCCACTACCCCTGTGTGGTGAATGGTGCCTGTGCCCAAGGCTACATCCTTAAAGTGGTGGGACATGGCCTACGTGTTCAGCTGGAACCCCCTCTCCCCTCTGGAGTCGGGGGGAAGGCTGGGCGCCACTTTGTCTGAGCAGACAATTTCCTGAGCCATTCGGGACAATGGCACTCGGGTGACATGCCCATGCTGGCTTTGGTCACAGGTTATGTTCACATTATATTTGGTGAAACACCAGTTCATTGGTCAATTGCTCTGTTTAACAAGGATGCTCACTGGACCAGTGTCCGTGTGTCAGATGTTAAATAGGGCTTGTTTTGGTAAACTCGTGTTCCGTGCCCGGTATCCGTGTTCGGTGCTCCGTGTAAATACCCGCGCCTGTTCCCGTGTTTGCCTCGTGCCTTCTGCCGCCGAGAGATCCGCCTTGCCCGGGACTCGGACCGGCAGCGTTCGAGCGCATTGCCGCAAGGCGCCGCTTCTGCCCAAAGGACCGGCACCCTCCCCAGCCGATCTCCGTAAGATCGCGGAAAGGGTCGCTCCAGCTTCGCAGAGGAGCCGCCTTTGGCCGTATCCTGCGGCCGCAGCGACAAGGGTTTTCCCCTGGAGCGGCAAGCTTGTTTACACAGCGCACCCTGCGAACTGACTTGCAAAGCCTCCGGTATTCAGCGGTAATCTTCCAGGACCCTTTCTTCCGAGAGAAGCCGCTACCACGCGGCACGGCACCACGCGGTCGGCGCCACTTGTATCACGTTATTACGATACATCCGTGCTACGAATTCCGGGAATATAAACAGTATCAAGAAAAGAACCTCGAGAACTTTCTTCAGGTAGCGAGTAAACCGAACATTTCTTCATAGAGTTTCCGTGGCGGTTTGTGCAAACTGCCTGTTTGTGGGCTTGCCGATTCCCGACAAGCACTCACACCCCCTCGCCTCACGGCAATTTAGTTTCACTTTCTAAACAGAGAGATTTCCTCAAACTATTCAAAGTGTCTGTATATATACATTCTGCAGAATTGATTCTTTCCGACTGAGTACCAGAACCTGTAAATACCAATTGGGTATCACCTGTAATATAGTGTTAATAAATATTTATTAAACCTTTATAAATATCTGCGCAGCTTACCCTCAGCTGATGCTTCCTCTGCTGGCTCTACCCCACCAGTCCCACTCTGTCCTGTTCCTGTCACCACCTCCTGTGCCACCACCCTGTCATCCACCCTGCCATTGGTAGCCACCACCAGCTCCTGCCCCATCTCCTGCTCTGCCAGCTCGGGCTCTCCTGCTGGTCCCTTGGCCACAGCCCCTGCCCCTGCCTGGCCACCCACCACAACAACAGCCACCAGCCCTGCCTTGCTCACACACAGCCCCGGGACAGGCAGCCACGCCCCATCCACCACCCCCTCTCCAGGAGGCCTCTCCTTCCCTCTCTCCACGGCACAATCCAGAGACCCCTCCATCCCAGCTGCCAGCTCCCCTGGACCTGCTGCTCCACCTCTGACGTCCTCTCCAGCTCCTGCCTCTGCTCTTCTTGTCTCCACCACCCCTCCAGCAGGCTCTTCTCCCATTGCACTCTCCTCCGCCTCCGCCACAGCATCCTCCGCCACAGCAACCTCCGCCTCGGCCACAGCATCCTCTGCCACACCACCCTCAGCCACACCACCCTCAGCCTCCGCCACACCATCCTCTGCCTCCGCCACAGCAACCTCCGCCTCAGCCACAGCAACCTCCGCCTCAGCCACACCATCCTCTGCCTCTGCCACACCATCCTCTGCCTCCGCCACACCATCCTCCGCCTCCGCCACACCATCCTCTGCCTCCGCCACACCATCCTCCGCCTCCACCACAGCAATCTCTGCCACACCATCCTCCGCCACAGCAATCTCCGCCTCTGCCACACCACCCTCAGCCTTCACCACACCATCCTCCGCCACCGCCACACCATCCTCTGCCCCCGCCACAGCAACCTCTGCCTCCGCCACACCATCCTCTGCCTCCGCCACACCATCTTCTGCCACACCATCCTCTGCCTCCGCCACACCATCCTCTGCCTCCGCCACACCATCCTCCGCCTCTGCCACACCATCCTCTGCCTCCGCCACACCATCCTCCGCCTCCTCCACAGCATCCTCCGCCTCCTCCACAGCATCCTCCGCCTCCTCCACAGCATCCTCCGCCTCCTTCACAGCATCCTCCGCATCCTCCGTCTCCACCACAGCATCCTCCTCCTCAGCATTCTCCGCCTCCGCCACACCATCCTCAGCCTCCTCCACACCATCCTCCGCATCCTCCGCCTCCTCCACAGCATCCTCCGCCTCCTTCACAGCATCCTCCGCATCCTCCGCCTCCACCACAGCATCCTCCTCCTCAGCATTCTCCGCCTCCGCCACACCATCCTCCGCCTCTGCCACACCATCCTCCACCTCCTCCACAGCATCCTCCGCATCCTCTGCCTCCACCACAGCATCCTCCTCCTCAGCATCCTCCGCCTCCTCCACACCATCCTCCGCATCCTCCACCTCCACCACAGCATCCTCCCCATCCTCCGCCTCCTCCTCAGCATCCTCCGCCTCCGCATCCTCTGCCTCCGCCACAGCATCCTCCTCCTCCTCATCATCCACCTCCACCAGAGTCTCATCCACCACTTCCTTTTCTGGAGGCTCTGCCACTCCCACAGTCTCCTCCACAGCCTCTTCCCCCTCAGAAACCTCCCCAGCCATCTCTTTCCCCTCTAACATGGCTCCATTCACCTCTCTGCCCTGCTGTGCCCCTGCCAGTTCCTCTACCCCAGCTGCCTGCTCTCCCCATGCTGCCTCACTCTCTCCAGGTGTCACTCCTACATCAGGCTCCGCTCCCATTTCTTTGCCTTCTTCTTCTGCCTCGCTGCTCTCCCCAGGGGCAGCTTCCTCCACCTGCAGCACAGCTACCACATCGTCCTTGGGCAGCAAATCTCCCTCCAGTGCCGTTTCTTCTCTGGCCTCCTCGGTGCAAACATCTCTTCTCTCACCAACAAAACCTTCCTTCTCCAGCTCCCCTGCCATCTGCCCTTCTTGTACCACTTGGCCTGCTGCCTTCTGCACCTCCGGTGGTGGTGTTCCCTCTGCCAGGAGATTCCCAGAGTCATCTTCACTGAGATCCTGGCTACTGATGGAAGAGAGAGAGTGCACAGGTCTCTCTAGAAAGAGCAAACATAACTTTGGGTTAGTGTTTGACACTCAGCAGGTGAAGGTGTCACAGCCCTCAGATGTCAGTGACCACTGACATTAAGTATTTAGAGCTAATCTGTGACTGGCTCCATCTCCACCTCTGCAGCTGAACAGCTCAGCAAGGTCTGCTCTAACTGGTCCAGGCTTGCCCTGCCAGTGGGTTTGGCTGTAGGTCAGTGTCAGACGGCAGAACCAATAACAGACACAACAGCCATCTTTGGCCAGTTCACAGGATCACAGGATGTTAGGGGTTGGAAGGGACCTCTGGAGATCAAGTCCAACCCCCCTGCCAGAGCAGGACCATGGAATCCAGCACAGGTCACACAGGAATGCATCCAGATGGGGCTGGTAAGTCTCCAGAGAAGGAGACTCCACAACCTCTGTGGGCAGCCTGTTCCAGTGCTCTGTGACCCTCACAGTGAATAAGTTCCTCCTCATGTTGAGGTGGAACCTCCTGTGTTGTGGTTTATATCCACTACCCTTTGTCCTATTCAGGGTGCAACTGAGCAGAGCCTGTCCCCTCCCTCTTGACACCCAGCCCTCAGATATTCATAGACATTAATTAATTCCCCTCTCAGTCTTCTCCTCTCCAGACTAAACAGCCCCAGGGCTCTCAGCCTCTCTTCCAGTTCTGCAGCAACTGCATGGCTTTTCCTGTGCAGCCTCCCACAGACACATTGGACATGCACAGAACATGAAAGATGCATCAGGCTGACTCCTGTAAGCCTCCTTATGAAGACACCAACCTTGTTTATCATCCTCGGAGTCAGTGTCAGGGTATCCATCGCTTCCCTCCATGGAGTCACCGTCAGAGCCCTGCAGGGCCTTCTGTGATGAGGCTTCACTCTCATTTTCAGAGTCAAAATTCCAGGATTCATCACCTGAGGATGGCTTTGACATCCCCTTCGTCTGATCACCAGTCTGTCCTTCTTCGTTAATTTCTTCATCTGCCTCAAAAACTTCATCACCCTCTAAAATCAAAGAATCCGACTGTGAGACAGGAAATGGAATTCACAGCTGAGACAGCTCTCGTTAAGCAAGCAGAGGTTAACTTCATTAATCTCCTTTTGCTCAGCCTCTTCTAAAGCAGGAGAGAATCTCAGGCCACTGACAGGAATCATAGGAGCACATTATCATAAAAACCATCATGCTCTTCCCAGACAGAGGAGCAAAACTGCAGCAAAGCTACTGAACGATGCACCAAGTATGAGTGAGGCGTTAAACACAAAACAAAGTCTTCAGCTACAGAAAGGACCAGGAAAATGAAAAGCTGGGCAAACTCCAAAATTAAACTCCTAGAATCATGGAGTGGCTTGGGTTGGAAGGGAACTTGTAGATCACCTAGTTCCAACCCCCCCTGCCATGGGCAGGAACACCTCCCACTAGACCAGGTTCCTCGTGGCCTCATCTAACCTAGCAAGACAGTCTCTTATTACAGAAGAAAAGCAGGAGTTGAAAACCCCCCAGCAATAGAGGAATTTGGAGACAGGTACTATGTTGAAGTGCAAAGTAAGGCAAATGTGGACTGGCACAGCTAATTAGCAATGAAGTGGCTTACAAACTAAATGAGCTAATTAAATCCAGCCACAGGGAGCTGCAGATGAACGTTCTGTTATCACACATGGAGCTTATGCCACAACCACCACTTCTGCATCAGCATGGCCTGGATTACAGCCCTGCCCACCAGCCTGACACCTGCTAACCTCTGATGGATGACTCTGCTCAGGTCTGTAGGTGAAGTGTCCCCTGCAGATGCACTGAGCACCCTTCCCTTCCAGCCAAGGCTGCAGTGTCTCCCATCCCATCCCAGCACACACAGTGGTGTCCCTGAATTCCAGTTACAATCCAGTGACTCCATTGCTTCCCCCCAGCTCAGCAGAGGAGCAGAGCTGAACTGTGGGGGAGAGCTGTCACTGCCAACGTGCCAGCTGTCCCTCGTGGCCACAATTTGCCACCCTCCAGACTGCATTGCTCGCCCCTTTCCTTTCCACCAGTGCTGCCAAAGTGCTGAGGTGACAGCATGCCAAGGACAGACATGGAGAGGAGCTGGTGCAGAACCAAGTAGGCAAATAGATAATGCAGGGAAAAAGGACATTCCATTTCTGCATTGGAAGGAAAAAAATCAGCTGAGGTTCCAGGGGTACTCTTGGAAGTGAAGCCTCCTTAGGTAGCTGTCAGCAAGGTGCCCATTTCTTGAGGGAAAGGGCTGGATCACTCCCAAACACATCCAAGGGGACAAGGTCAGGCAGCTCCACCAGAGAGAGGACAACAGCCCCAGTGGGGTGGGAGTGGAGAAGGCAGGCAGGGTGAGCTGGTGGAGCTGGAGCAGAGGGCACCCATGCTCAGCCAAGCAAACACAGGGTGTTTGGGCAGGCATCCAGGAAGCGGTGCCTGGGGCAGGGTGGTGGAGAAGGGACTGGAAAAACCCTTGGGCAAACAAAGCACTGCACTCTCACCAGCAACAGGCAGGGGAAAAGACCCCAGTACCTCAGCTTGGTGCTAAATCTTGCTGACGTTGTGCTGTTGTGTGCTCTTCCCACCTCCCCTCCCCTTCTGCCCCAGCACCCAGCCTCCTCCCCTCCACGCTTCATATCTGCTCCTAATCAAAAATCCTCTTGTTTATCTCTGCCTCCCCGTTCTTGATTTTCTGCGGTATGGATGGCTCTTCATCTTTGTTATTTATGACATTTATCGCTTTTATGTTGTTTCGAGTTTGTTTGCTGTCAGATGCATTCATCTTAATATCGTCTCTTTTTATAGAGTTTTTATGTATTTTTTTTGATTAGAGCATTCATGGGGAATTAGTCGTCAATTGTCGTGGGTGCCGCTTGATCTCCTGTCCTAGCCCATTGATTTTCTCTCTCTCGTCGATTTGCCACTTCCCATGTTATAGTGGGGGTTGCTTAGAGAATGACTTATCAATGTTCTGTATTTATTTCTGATTATAGTGAAGTTGTTTCTCTCTTAAGGCTAACCCTTCTTCTTTCTACTTGTGTATTCCTAATTTTTTTTTTTGCATTTTATACTGTGTAACTTGGTATCTGTGGGTGGTTGTAAATATAAAGCTCGATAATCAATTTATACATAGATTGTGTTCTGGTATTCAAATATTCGGATATGGGTTTTGGATTAGCTAGACTTCTGTTGGGATATAAATCAAATATCTTTATTATTTTCTGTTATTTACCTTAATCTATTGGTCTATTCACGGGTAGATATGCATTAATCTTCTCTCGTTGATTTATGTATGTGATTAGACCTTATGAAAAATGTACTTGGTGCATTTGAGGTATATTTAATGTTCAATGTTCACCTCCCGCACCTCCTTAGGGTTGATCGCTAGCTTGGGCAGCGGGAACACGCCAGCTCCTTAGGGCCTAATAGACAGTTCGACCCAGTCACCGGATGATGGATGTTCCTGTCCGCCCTTTGGAGCTCACCTCAGACTTGCTCCCTCCCTACCCACAGCCAGGCCCATTTCTTCCTTCTCCTCTACTGTCCTCCACCTGCTGCCATTCTCCTTCTTCACAGTTGTGCCTTCACTGTGCCCCACTGCCTTGCCATCCACCTCTGGCTCCCAGACCTTCTTTACTCCTTTTCTTACTCTTGAAAAACCTTCTCACGCTGATGCTTGGCCCAAAGGAGCCTCAGTGAATTTCTTGCCTGCACACAGGCATCACCACGTTTCTCACACATGAGCTGTCCTGAGAGAGGGTGCCCCAGGACGTGCGGTTGAGGCCCACAGTCCCATACCTTCTCCAGAAGCTGTCTCTCTCTCTCTCCCATTTTTCATTCCCTGCCTGTGTTCTGGAATACTGTACCTTTCTTATCACTGTCTTCCTGTCTGTCTTTGCTCTCATCATCAGACACTTTTTCCCTTTCTTCTTCTCTGAACTCCTCTCCAGTCTCTGTTTTGTCCTTGTTTGCTTCAGGACTTGGTAAGATGACCAGCACTGCAGCTTTGCTGGACTTCTGCTCAGTGCTGCCTTGATTTGGCTTACTCTGCACTACTTCTGCCAAGGAATCCACATGCTTTTCCTCATGGGTCTCCTCTGTTTTCTTCTTGGGAGGGGATGGCTTTTCGTCCAGAGTCATGACAGTAATGCACCTGTGAAAGAACATGGAGAATGGGAAGTGCCACGTTTTCATTGCTGTGAAAGGCAGCAGACCCATGGAGCTCTTCAGCTCCTTAGCAGCAGTGAAACCAGGCTCCTGCCTCTGCACTGCCCTTCAGACCACGAGATGACTGAGAACAACTCAGAGAAGCACCTTGACATGCTCAAGAGCTGCACTTCTTCCTTCAGGAAGAATAGCACTGTCCATGCTTAAAGGTGATTAAACAGATTAAAATCAAAATTAGCAAGTGTCCATCAATTTCAAGCTACACCAAAGCATGACCAGTGAAGATACAGCCACTGGCACAATTCCAGGCCCATTCCTCTTGTCCTATCACGTCATACTAGGGAGAAAAGACCAACCCCCACCTCACTCCTACCTCCTTTCAGGGTGCTGTAGAGAGCAATGAGGTGTCCCCTCAGCCTGCTCTTCTCCAGACTAAACAACCCCAGTTCCCTCAGCTGCTCCTCCCTCACCAGACCTGCTCTCCAGACCCTTCACCAGCTTTGTTGTGGGCCTCTGAGAGCCAAGCTCAGTTCCGCACATTTCAAGAGGTGCTGAGAAACAGACCAGGTGCTACAGAGCTGGGAGGTGCCAGAGAGATGAAACAGGGGACCCAAGGGATAAACTCTCTACCAACTGGACTGCTGAGTCCTTGTCACCATACCTGTAGCAAGGAGATGCTCCCTCCACGTGGAGAAAGCCAAAGTACCCACGTCTGCCTCCCAGCCTGGAACGCTTCTGCAGTTTGAACTCGCAGCAACAGCTCAGCCTGTCCACTTGCATCCCGTTGAGAAAAAAGGTGAGGCTGAAGGGGAAACCATGGTGCCTCTTGGAGGTGAACTGAAAGGCCTCTGTAGGTGCAGAAGGGAAAGAGTTCAGAGGAAAAAGTTCTGCTCTCTGCCATTGCTCTATCTCCTCTGCATCCCCACCACAGCACCCAGCCCTCTGAGGCCAGGTACTTTGGCTCTGGGCTGTATTAACTAGCTGGTAAAACTCCTCCACCCACAGACACAACAGCTTTGTCTCTTCCCAAGCCCTGAGTATCATGCTACAAGCAGCTAATGCATGCTCAGTTTGACCACTCACTGTCACAGCAGAACAGGGACCACAGCCTCCTGGCTCCCTCCTGGGGAGGGACTTTTTAGGATATCAGGTAGTGATAGGACAGGGGGAATGGAAAAAAGCTGGAAGTGGGGAGATTCAGGCTGGACATGAGGAAGAAGTTCTTCCCCAGGAGAGTGGTGAGAGCCTGCAATGGGTTGTGCAGGGAGGTGGTTGAGGCCCCAGCCCTGGAGGTGTTTGCAGCCAGGCTGGATGAGGCTCTGGCCAGCCTGCTGTAGTGTGAGGTGTCCCTGCCCATGGCAGGGGGGTTGGAACTGGATGATCCTTGTGGTCCCTTCCAGCCCTGACTGATTCTAGGATTCTGTGATTCTAAAAACATGTCACTCTGCCACTTGCCTTACCCTGCAACATCTGTCTGAGGAGGAAAGGCTGAGAGACCTGGGGCTGTTTAGCCTGGAGAAGAGCAGCCTGGGAGGGGATCTCATTATTGTTTATAAGTATCTGAAGGGTGGGTGTCAAGAAGAAGGGGCCAGGCTCTTTTCAGTGGTGTCCTGTGATAGGATGAGGGCAAATAGACACAAACTGGAAACCAGGAGGGTCCCATCTCAACATGAGGAAAAACTTGGGTGTGAGGGTGCTGGAGCCCTGGAGCAGGCTGCCCAAAGACGTTGTGGAGTCTCCTTCACCGTAGGCTTTCAAGGCCCATCAGGATGTGTTCCTGTGTGACCTGTCCTAGGTGAACCTGCCTTGGCAGGGGTGTTGGACTCCATCATCTCCAGAGGTCCCTTCCCACCCCTACCATTCTGTGATTCTCTGACTCCTGGTGTGGGTCTGCATGCAGCACTGCAGCTCCATGTCAGAGCTCCTGCAGTGGATCACACCCATTCCTCAGGGCAGCACCTCAGAGGTGCAGTCAGGCTCCAGAGCAGCACAGCCACAGGGCTGGTGGCTCTGGGCCTGCACTAATATGGTCACACTCACTGAGCAGTTGAGAGATGTTGTTGTGGGAGATGTTTCAGGCTACTCTGCATCCCTGCCTGAAGGGCACTGAGGCTGCTGCCCAGCTCCACACTAGGGGGACTGGGTTGCACTCCCTTAATAGACAGTTTGCTTCACTGGCCACACTTCTCTACACGAATCTGATCTAAGCCACAGTATTTGCTTAAATCACTTCTCTAAATCCCTTCTGCCACAGTCTGCAGAAGCCATTGTAACCTCACTTCACCCATGCAGCAGTCAGGCAGCTTGAGTGTGGAGGCAGATTCTACAAAACCCCTGGGTGAGCACATCTTAACTGATGAGCTCAGCTGAAATCATTTTCATTCCACATCGCTATTTTAGCCCAAAAGAAAAACCTCTTTGACCTCCCTTACCTCCTTCCAACAGCATGCCTGTGTAGACACAGAGGTTTTCTCCTCCACAGTGCTGCTGATAGACTTTGATCTCATCCCTGTAGCTGGTGTCCAGGTGAGCCAAGTGCACATTTTTCCCTAGGAAGACCATGGTCACAAGCACGTTGCTGTGTAACAAGGGCTTGTGGAATCTTCCAGAGTTCTGCAGCAGGAAACACACAGAAAGTGCATTCAGCTTGCAGCTCCAGCAAAAGCTGGACACAAAGATCATTTTGTAATGTGCAGAAGGGCAGAAAAATGCTTTGACCTGAAAATCCATTGCATGGAATTGCCCAGAATTGCAGGGACCATAGCTAATGACCCATAGCATCCTGGCTTCCTGTAACTTCCTTCACAGCAGTCCAAACTGGCTGCAGATAGAGCATGACAGATAAAGTTTTCATACACTGGAGGCATTTCACATAGCCCTCTGAAGCCCTGGTACTAGATAGGCTCAGACTGACTACAAGGGAAGGCTTTACCTAAGACTTCCTATGTGGCTTTTTCTTCAAGCAACCTTTCCCCCCCGCAAGCTGAGGAAAGCCACCAAAGGTTTCATTAAAGGGAGCTGGGGTGGCAGTTACATGTTTTAATAAGTATAAATTTTCTTTCTTTCAAAAATTCAGTCAATCTTTATGCAAACCAGGTATACACATCTTTCAGCAGTACACCAAGGTTGCACCAGGAGAGGCTTAGGCTGGATGTTAGAAGAAACTTCTCCACTGAAAGGGTTCTTAAACACTGGAACAGGCTCCCCAGGGAGCTGTTTGGATCCCCATTGCTGGAGGTGTTTCAAAGGGGCAGAGAAGCAGTGCTCAGGGACATGGTTTAGCACCAGCCTTGGCAGAGTTACAGAATGGTTGGACTGGGTGACCTGAAAGGTCTTTTGCAACCCAAATGATTCTGTGACTGTGATTCTACAGACAGCAGCAGGCAGAGAGAACTTACCTTTGTTGAAAGCTGCCCATCTGGGGCTGTGATGGGACGAAACTGCCTCCATCTGGGCATCCCATTTCTCGCTGCAGTTGCACTTTTGTGTTCCTTCGGGGGAGGATGTGGCACTGGCATCCCATAATCACCAACCAGAGGGAGGTGACCCAGGGATCTATCAGTCACATTCTCCTTTGCATTCACAAGTCTTAACCCAATCTTCTCCCCCTGCAAAAGAACAAACAGTGTAACAGGATAAATAGGTTTGGCAAACCAGCTCCCAAGCATATTGACCTAATCACCATCTGGCTGCTCTCCACACTGAGTCACACACAGACACTTCTAGAACAAGTCTTTCAGTTCTGTTCATGGAAACATTTCTGTGCTAAAACCCTTTCTTGACATTTGCCAAGCAAGAGGCAGATTGCAAGACACAGAACACTGAACCACGTATTGCTTATGGCCATGGCCATTCCTGATCACAAGCAGACTGGGTACTGCACCACCCCCCAGGTGTGTTTGGTGACTCCAGCACACGGACACTGGAAGAGTGCATGACAAGAGCATGCCTGGGTTTGTACCATACTCTGCAATTTCCTGACTTCTTTGTTTCACCTGTTCCTTGGACACCCTTCAGAATGCCAAGTTAAAATGTTAAAACCTAAACCAAGTGCTCAGCTGAGCTAACTCACCCCCTCAGAACAGGCAGGCTCCTTGGATCGGTGTGCATGAGAACGATGTCCACCGCTGGAATCAGCTGTGGGTCCAGGTGCCCTCTGCGTGGAGAGGAGAAGGTCACTCAAGACTGAAGGCTCTCTTCAGCCTGCACCCATGTGGCAGTTTGGGCTGGGTGCCCCCTGCCACTGCTGCATGAGATACACCTCTGGTGGTGTCCTGGGTGCTCACCCAATAGGGGTGGACACAGGATCGGCGTATTTCTACCCATAAATCCTTCGCCTATCAATCCATCTGCAGAGTCATTCTCTTCCTCTTTCTTCCCTCTCTGCTCCCATGGGTGATGCTCTCTCTTTTTGGGTAATGCCAGGGGAGTATCCTCTTGGCCTCTTAGGCCTGTCTAGGCCTAAGGCCAGGAGGAGAATGGAGGGGGGGCAGTCTCAGACCTGGCCAGCCTGAGACTTGCCTAGCAGTGGGAGGGGGAAGAAAGAGCCCTGGGGGTTTGGGTAGACCTTCAGGTGGGGAGAAGGGAAGGATTGGGAAGCTTTGGGAATTCTGTGAGGGGTTCTGTATGCTTTTGGCATGTATACTCTTTGGCACTATCCTTTGTAGTTTTCTGTAGCTTCACCAATCGCTTTTCCATTTAAACTTTCCATCACTCTCCAATCCGTTTGTGTGAGTCTCATTCTTTTGTCCTTCTTGGGGCAAGAGAGGATCTGTCTGGCCCCAAACCAGTACAACCCATTATCATTATTAAGTGGAGAACCAGTTAGAACTGCACTGTCTATCTGACCTTTGAGCCTAGACTTCAGTATCACCACATTTCAAAGGTCTGCTAACATCCCTTCTCTGCCTGTGAGCAGAATGCCAAGAGGCTCCTAAGCAGAGCTCCAAAGCAAGGCCTTCTGGAATAAGTGTTAGTCTTACTGCATCCCTTCAGCTCTGCTGTTTTCTGCAAGACCTCCATGGCTTTCAGAATGCCACTGCACATGTAAGCTTGCCTAAAGCCACAGTTTACACAGACAATACTCAAGATACTGACACCAGCCTGACCTGGGGTGACAAAGGAGAAAAGGGACAGAGAATAAAAAGAGATTTGTCACAGAGCAACACTTTTCTTTCCCTAGGTTCTGATGTACCATTCCTGGAACATCAGCTTCTCAAGATTTCTCTTCAGTGACACAATCCTGCCCAAACAAACAAACAAACCAAAAAAACCCAACCAACCAACCAAAAAACAACCAACCAAAAAAACACAACAAAACAAACCAGAGGACCTGAAGGGTGAGGCCCTAATCATAGACTCACAAAATGGTTTGGGTTGGAAGGGACCTCCAGAGATCATCAAGTCCAACACCCCCAGCAACATGGGATCACCTAGGGCAGGTCACACAGGAATGCATCCAGGTGGGTTTTGAAAGTCTCCAGAGAAGGAGACTTCACAACTTCTCTGGGCAGCCTGTTCCAGTGCTCCATCACCCTCACTGTCAAGAAGTGTCTCCTTGCATTGAGGTGGAACATGCTGTGTTCTAGTTTGTACCTGTGGTTCCTTGTCCTATCACTGGCAGCACCAGAAAGAGACTGGCACCTTCATGAGACTCACCCTTCAGCCATTTAGAGATATTGATAAGATCTCCTACTTCCAACCCCCCTGCCATGGGCATGGACACTTTCCACTAAGCCAGGTTACTCAAGCCCTCATCCAAGCTGGCCTCGAACACCTCCAGGCAAGGGGCATCCACAACCTCCCTGGGCAATCTGTCCAGTGTCTCACCAGCCTCACTGGAAAGAATTTCTTCCTAATCTCCACTCCAAGTCTCCCCTCTTCCAGCTCAAAGCCATTGCCCCTCAGCCTGTCACTGACAGCCCTTGCAAACAGTCCCTCCTCAGCCTTCCCGGAGGCCCCTCCAGGTTCTCCAGTCAGTGCTGCAGGCCAAGCAGCACTTGCACACCCTCAGCTCCGTGTTGCTCACACTACAGCATCTGGAGCCTGTGGTGAGACTCACCAGGTGTGACTGACCAGCAGGTTCTCCAGTCACGACAAGGCGGAGATCACGGCCAGTTCTCGGACACTGTGGTGGCCGTGGCATGTAGGCAGGGCTGGCACCTCCCACTAACCTTCTGCAGCGTTCCATCTGAAAGAGCACAAAGTATGTCTCAGGGAGGTACTAGATCCGCTAACAGCAATGTCTGAGCTTGCCTCCTGTCTGTCCTTCACTGGATGGACCTGATGGAACATCTGCTTAAGGAAGGAGAAGAAATCATGGGAGGCTCCTGCTAAAGAAATAAGAATTGAGCACAGAGTCATAGAGTGGTTTGGCTTGGAAAGGACCTTGAAGATCATAGACTCATAGAATCAACCAGCTTGGAAGAGACCTCCAAGATCATTCAGTCCAACCTAGCACCCAGCCCTAAGCAATCAACCAGACCATGCCTCATCCAGTCTCCTCTTGAACGTCTCCAGAGATGGTGACTCCACCACCTCCCTGGGCAGCCCATTCCAATGGGCAATCTCCCTCTCTGTGAAGAACTTCCTCCTAATATCTAGCCTAGACCTCCCCTGGCACAACTTGAGACTGTGTGCTCTTGTTCTGCTGCTGGTTGCCTGGGAGAAGAGACCAAGATCCTCTAGTTCCAACCTCCTGCCATGAGAACAACTTCCCCATACGAATCCAATGAATCCATATGAATCGTGGGGAAAAGAACCATTGCTTTCCCACAACTCCAACAACTACAGCATCAAGCCCTACCTACATGACACCAAGGTGAAGATTTCAGAACCTCTTTTCACTGCATACATGCTGGTTCTGCTAGCTATCACCTAAAGAGACAGACAACTGAAGGTGTCAGCTCAGGGCTCAGCAGCAGTCAGAAGCAGACAGGGTCTACAGTTACCAGGAGAACTGTGAGGTGTGTCTTGAATTATTCATCCCCTTCTGGATCCCCATTTCAAAACAGAAAAACAGGAAAAGGTCCAAAAATGGCAACAGTCTTGAGAAGCCTGGAATGCCTCATGTATGAAAGATTCAATAGGCTGTGGGTCTTCACTTTGGGAAACTGAGGAGAAGCATGAAAAATGTATGAAAAAGCAAACCCACAAATGCCCTGGAAAGGAGGCCAGTTACTGACATTCTTCATAACGAGGACAATGGAGCATCAAACAGACTGATCAGGAAGCAGATACATTAATTACTGCACAGATATGAAAGGAAGCATCACTCTGAATTAAATCCCACAAGCAAAGACACTGCAGAACCAAAACAAAAGGAATGAGATACAGGAATGGAAGTCCCTGAACTGCTGGACAGAGGAAGAAGGAGATGGAAGCTGGGGCAGGATCCTCTGCTTACCTATTTCCTGTACTTTTTCCATAAACATCAGAGTCAGAACTCTTGGCTCAGTGAACTCCTGTCAAATGACAGAGGGCACAACTGCCAGCTCTCATCACTACTCAAGAGCACTCAAGCCTTACCTTGATTTTCTCCAACTTCTCCATCCTCACAGAATTTTCAAACTTCCTCATCAATTCCAGCTGCTGATGATGCTACCAACGTAAGGGAAAGAGAAGTCTCAGGAATGGACATTATGAGATGGTACTGAACAGCAGAACACTTGCCTGTGTCCTGCCTCTCACCTGCTGCTCCCTGGGTGCTACCCTCACTGAGCCCTCGTATGAAACCAGGATTGATGCAACCCCTTTGGCATCACACCTGTGCCCATCAACATGGCGAGGGAAGACCTGAGTCTGTGTGCAGGGGTAGGGACCAGCTCCATCTGGAGATGTGCCTGAATCTTGTACCCAGATAAGATTTAGATCCACGTTCAAACTATTTGCTTCTGATTAGGATTTTTGAAAGCAAACTAAGCCTGTGAACATCACCCCATAATCTGATGGCTACCAAAGAGCAGTAATGGATTCAGGACAGCACGTGTCCTAACGACAGTGTGGTGTAACAACTCGAGGCCAGTGGAGGCTTCATGTGGGGGCTGGCAAGGACAAAAATTGTCCCATTTCCTACAGGAGAGCTGGGGAGGCACCTTTTACAAAGGCATGGAGTGACAGGGTGAGGGGTGATGGCTTCAAACTAGAAGCAGCTGTATTTAGATAACAATTTAGGAAGAAATTCTTTACAGTGAGGGTGGAGAGGCACTGGAACAGGTTGCCCAGGGAGGTCATGGATGTCCCCTCCCTGGAAGTGTTCAAAACCTGGTTGGATGTAGCCTTCAGCAACCTGGTCTAGGGAAAGGTGTCATTGCCCAGGGAAGGGGGGTGGAAATAGATGATCTTTAAGGCCCCTTCCAACCCAAACCGTCCCAGGATTCTATGATTCCCAGCAGGGGAGAGCCTTTCAGGGCATCGTGAGGGCACAGCTACCTAAAACAGCCTGCTACAAGCTACCAGCCACTGGCTGTCAGCAGGGAAGGATCTGAAGAGGCTTGGACACCCCTAGTGAATACACACCTTCAAGTCAAGGATCTTACAGAATATGGTGTGAGCCAGGGACTCCTCCAGGTGTCTCAGGTGATTCTTCCGGATTTCATTCCTCCGGTATTCCTTCTCAGAGATTATTCTGCCACTCCTTGAGATCTGCAACAAACACGTTTGAAAAAGCAACACTGAAGCTACTTAAACAAGCAGTAGGGTCCAAGATGCTCCCACTTCACAGGCTAAAACCTCTCAGAGAACCAACACGATTCTGTACCTTTACAAACAGAAAGATCCTGCAGAGGCAAACTCCAACAAGCAGAAAGAATCACAGAATCACAGAATCAATAAGGTTGGGAAAGACCTCAAGGATCATCAAAGTCCAACCTGTCACCCAAGACCTCGTGACCACTAAAGACACCATGGCACCAAGTGTCACATCCAATCCTTTTTTGAACACCTCCAGGGAGCAGGCAGCCACCACCTCCCTGGGCAACCTGTTCCAGTGTCTCCTCCCCACCCTCACTGTAAAGAATTTCTTCCTGATATTCAGTCTAAATCTCCCCTCCTCAAGTTTCAACTCATTTCCTCTTGTCTTAACACTACAAGCCCATGTGGAAAGTCCATTAGTGTCTTCAAAAGCCACTTGGCACGTGGAACAAAGCTCCCAGACCAGTTTTACCTGTCCTCCTGTAATTCTGACCCCCAACAGAGCACCACAGCCCTGCATCCATCCATATCTACCTGACCAAGGGTCACAAATAACTCAGGGGACCATGCTGTGATTAAACACACCCGGCCATGGTGTGACTGTGTGGCTTTGGTCTGGCACAGCACAACCCCACGTGTTTGCCTAGCTGGTCACACTCTTACCCATGAAAACACACATGGCTGAGAGAGAACCCACAGACCTGGGTGCATGTCTTGTGCAGAATTCAAAGAAACCCTCTAAAAAAGGAAACTTCTCAATCTCACCAGTCCTGATCTCTGAAGATGTCGTCTTATCCTGGTATTGCTGAAATATCCAGCCAGGTGTTTGTCTGTAAGACTGTTGTAGGTAGGAATAAATCTGAAAGAGAATCAAGGCAGGTGCATATAAGCCCCTTGACAGCCAAATCCTCACATATTCAACACTCTTGATGGACCACAGCTGGCATTCTGCCAGAGAAATGCCCATTAGCTGATGGGAAGGTA